>NC_091778.1:58685606-58988636 GCF_029378745.1 Bos indicus
GGCCAGCTGGCTCCACTCCCCACCTCCTGTTACAGAAGGCAGCAGGGCAGGAAAGCCACGGAACAGTTGGTTTGATATCTTCCTGAACTTTTTCGCTGGCAAACAGTCTTAACAGCCCTGTGAGGGGCCCAGAAAGAGGGATTTGGAGGCTCCACGTCCATTAGAAAAAGCCGCAGGAGCGGAGATGGTCGCCGTGGCTGGGGCTCTGAATAGCCCTCGGTGGGACTGCCAGCTTCCTGATTTCCTGGCCTTCCTGGATGGACTTCTCAACCGGCTTCAGCATCGATATTTGCGGGCTTGCCTTGCCCTCTGGGACCTGCTGATGTTGCTTGTGGTTTTTGATCTATTTGTTCTTTTCAAGTGATTCCGGCGTTCCTACTCTTGTCTTGCCACCTCTTTGCTCCAGCCTGTGGTTAGTCCTGCCTCTCAGGGGTGGGGGGCTTAGACCCCTCCCACTCCCAGAGCAGTGAAATGCAGGCCGGGACACCGTCCTTGTGTCTCCATTACGGAGCATTAACGCAAGCAGTGGCCCACGTCCCTGGGTTGCTGAGTTGCTGTCCAGTGGCCTGTTTTGTAGAAAATGTCTGATCTTAGTTTAAAGATCCAGGGGAGAATATGTGGTCCAGGGCCCCAGTTCCGGCCCCACCCCCAGGTCACAGCCTTGCCCCATATTTAAAGGATATCTCTTGCTGCTTCTTTCCTATTGGTAGATATTTTCCCTCTTGAAAATTTCTAGAGGAAACTCAGATGTCCCCCCTTGGAAATGCTTTCTGTCATGTCTCAGAGCTCCTCAAAATGGAGGAGTTTTTTTTTTTTAAATAAAAAATCATGCAGGGGCTTCTCTGGCAGTCCAGTGATTAAGAATCCACTTTCCACTGCAGAGGACGTGGGTTCCATCCCTGGTCAGGGAACTGAGATCTCACACGCTGCAGGGCAACTAAGCCCGAGAGCTGTAACTAGAGGAAGCCTGTGCACTGCAACCAAGAGCCGGTGCAGCCAAAGATAAGTAAACATAAAACAATAAAAATCACGCAGCAGTAGGAACCCCAGAGGTAATCTGGTGCAACTCCCTCCTTTTACAAATGTGAAAGGCTCAGAGAGGGGGTGAGCTGGGCCCAGAGTTGCACAGCCTGCTCCTGGAGCTGGAACACGTGTTTTCCCAGCTCCAGGGCCACCCCACCCTGTTTGTCTCGTAATGGGCTCCAGGCAGCTCAAGGCCTGGCTGGAGGGAGCAGGAGGGCGGGCAGACTTGCTGTTCCTCCTCGAAACTTCCAGGGTTCTCACCAGATCGTGCTGCTCATGCTCAGTCGCTTCCAACTCTTTGCGACCCCCGTGGGCCATAGCCTGCCAGGCTCCTCTGTCCATGGGATTTTCCTAGCAACGATACTGGAGGGGGTTGCCACGACCTCCTCCGGGGGATCTTCCAGATCCAGGGATAAAACCCACGTCTCCTGTCTCCTGCATTGCAAACGGATTCTTTACCACTGAGCCACTAGGGAATCATTTCAAACCAGTAGTTCTACCACAGACGGCTGTAAGGATCCTCTGAGCTTCCATCTAGGAAATTTCTATCTATGCTTGACCTTTAAAGATTCATCCAGCTAAGAAACTCTTCCTCGGGGATCTTAGGCTCAGCTTCGGTACTTGCGAACTAAGGACCCGGGCTTTGTGAGTGTATCACGTGATCTGTGGCCACGCTGAGCCGTGTGAGCGCTGGAGAGTTTCTGAGTGAAACCACCACGTGGTTGGACGGGGTCACTGCAGTCTAGGGAAGGTGGGGCAGGGGGACTTTGGGCTGGGGATTGGGGGTGGGGTCAAGACCACCCACTTGCAGAGGCTGCTTCCGAGGGCCCTCACCCCTCAGTCCTGGGGCACAAAGACTCAGTCAGAAGCAGAAGAGTGGGTTTTATACAAGACAGTGCCCAGCTTTGAGAACGGAGAGTACTATTTCTGCACCAAACAGAACAATTCATGGATCAAGGGGAAATTGGGAAGATGGGAGATGGAGGGCCCTTCTGTGCCATCATCCACATGGGCATCTAATGCTGTGGCTCAGGGCCTTGATTACCACCTTGGACATGGGTGCCGGGCGTGATGCTCACAATTTCCCAAAGACACATGCAAAGACCCAGGAGATTCCCCAATCACCTTCCAGCCGAGACACAAAAACACCACCCCGTAGCAGATCACTCAGCCTCACTGTCGGATCCAGCTTTATGCTCAGCTAAAAGAGAGAGGAGAGTAATTAGTCTTTCTTGAGTTCTTTCAACACGGTGACAAAAAAAAATAATAATTCTCAAAAAGAAATCTCTAGGACTGGAGAGGCGACAGAACAAGCTGCATTGTTTGTCCCTCTTCAATACACTACAACTAATAATAACAGCAAAGAATACAACTGACTTCAAAATTCTTTGTGCTCTTTCATACCACTGCAAAATAAGCCTGGGAAAATGATGGGATGGTTGCGGGCACCCACGTGTGCAGGAGTGCACCTGCACACCTATTGTGTAGGCTGGAGAACCCTGCGGTGTTTTTGGCAGTAGCAGAGACAATACATAAGCCCACTTGAAATCAGCTCAATGGAAGTTGCAGGAGTGGAGGGTGATAACTCACTACCTGGGCGTCCAGACCAGACCTGTTGTCTTTTCAAAGCAGAAATGTGATCCAAAGCGGAGCCACCACTTGAAATTTCTTCTCCATTTGCAAGTCCCTAGATTCAGGTTGGAGTAGACACCTGTCAGTAACTCATCCGTGAATCTGGAGTTCAAGGGCTACCTGTCTGGGAGCCTGAGCCTGCTGTGGCTGGAGATGGGGGGTTGGGGGGTTGGGCTATGGAAACAGTTGTTTCTCAGAGTTGTGTGATAGACTTCGGGATGGGCGGTGGCAGAGGTGGGGCAAGATCGATGACCAGAGAAGGGGTCCAAGAGAGATGAGTGTTCAAGAGAGAAGAAAACTCAGAGATACAGAAAGATCAGAGAGGTAAAGATGGGAACAGCAATACAGAATGTTTAAAAACCAAAGAAGATTATGAATCAAGATGCATTTAAGGCTGACTGCAGGGCATTGGGGAACGAAGCACAGAGTGGGACATGGGTGGAAAGAGGTCAGCTTACCAAGGCGTGAGACCAGGGTGCTAGTCCCTGAAGGTTTTATCTCTAGGCTGAGCGGAGACTGCTGGAGAGAGAGCAGACACTGGAATGGGAAGGACAGGGACCTCTCCTCTGGAACCATGGGGCAAGCTTTCCATTTGGAGATGATAATGAGGCATGTTTGCTGTGATGGTGGGGATGGTGGTAGGTGGTAGAGATAAAAAGCTCAGTAGGCATCCATAGGACACACACAGTAGGCACTCAATAAGTGCTCATAGACATTTATGAAAACACGGCAGTAGACACAATAGCAGCAGCTTTGCACCACCAGCTCTAGCTTAATGGCAGCTATTCCAGAGAGTTACAACTGTGATAAAATCAACCAGGGCTGCCAAATGGCTTGGAAGGGTCAGTGCTCTCAGGTTTGGGGCTCATGCGGGGAGGAGGACATGCACCCCAACCAGAGATGACCTCAGTGGCCAAGGTGCTGAGCCACGGGAATGGAAATAGGGAAGGAAGAAGCAGCCTCTTAAAAGGCATCCTTTAAGGTTGCAAAAAGTGGTGGACTAACTTCCCCAGAAAATACCTCTCCCCACAATACAAAATAAAGGCTAGCTCTGATAAATAATGACCTCATGCTCTCTGGCAGATGGGTCGCTCCTTGCCCTGCTGTGTAATGGTCTTGGACCAAGAAAGTGGCCCGGAGGATTTTTGTGCAACCTTGACATGCCTCGCAGGTGGAGCTGACATTTATTGATCTCTTAATATGCTCCAGTCATTACTATAGGCTGACTGTGTCCCTCCAGAATTGCTATGTTGAAGCTCTAGGCTCAAAGTGATGGCATTTGGAGATATTTACGTTTAGATGGGGCTTCCCTGCTGGCACAGTGGTAAAGAATCGACCTGCCAATGCAGAAGACACGGGTTCGATCCTTGAGTTGGGATGATCCCCTGGAGAAGGAAATGGCAACCCACTCCAGTATTCTTGCCTGGAGAATCCCATGGGCAGAGGAGCCTGGAAGGCTACATTCCATGAGGTCGCAGAGAGTCGGACACGACTGAAGCGACTTAGCATGCACTCATGAGTGGAAAAGAGCCACTTTACCAGTGAGGCAACTGGGGCACAGAGAGGCCGCAAGTTAATGCGTAGAACCAGGAACTAGACGCAGGCAGGTTAGCCCCATTCTCCTAGCTCCTTCCCCACCACACCCTCTTTAAATTGGCGCATGTATGTGGGGGCTCCATTCTATAGATGGAAAGGCCAGTGGGACCTTCAGTCTGTGGTGCTACGATAGCCTCCATGTCTGGTTCTGGAATGTGTCAGGCAGGAGTGTGTGGGCTAGGGAGACACTTCCACTGAGGTTTGGATCCCAGCTCTGGTTCTTTTATTTTTTTTTAATTTATTTTTTTGGCTGTACTGGGTCCTCATTGCAGTGAGGGCTTTCTCTAGTTGAAGGGAGCGGGGGCAACTCTCTAGTTGCGGTGCTCAGGCTTCTCACTGCAGTGACTTCTCTGGTTGCAGAGCACAATCTAGGGCATGTAGGCTCAGTAGTTCCAACTCGCAGGCTCTGCAGCACAGGCTCAGTAGCTGTGGGGCATGGGCTTGCCCTGCAGCATGTGAAACTTTCTTGGATCAGGGATTGGACCCGTGTCCCCTGCATTGGCAGGCAAATTGTTAACCCCTGGAACCACCGGGAAAGTCTCTGCTCTGCTTCTTAAGACCCATGCAAGCTTGGCGTCTTCATCTGGATAATCTGTGTGGTACGGATTAGCGAAGATGTATACGTAGTATATTTTGGATGTAGTGTTAGTCAGTCCTGGTCCCTGTCCTCAGCAAGGTCACCTGAGAGCTAACCAATTCTTGTAGCCTTGTCCTCTGCTGTCTCCTCAGAGCCAGCACTCAAATATACTTTCAATGAATGAATGAATGAATCAGGGTGATAACTTTCTGTGGATGCACACAGCCTGATATGCCTGAGTGGGCAGCTAGGTAGTCCATCATGATTCAGGCCTGCCTCTTGGCACTCACTGGCAAACAGTGGATTTTTAGTTCTAAACACTAAACAGCAGTCTCTTTCATGAGGGAAGAAGACTCATCATTAGAGAGAAATCCCCCAGGAGTCTTGTGGCAAGAACACTTTGTAGAGACAGCCCCACACAGATAGCAACTTGACTCTTGCGAAGACAGACGGAGGGCTCTCCAGCAGCCTGTGGACTGTTCCTTCCTGCGATGACATTGTTCTTGAGAGCTGAGTAATTGGAGCCTCAGGGCCACCTCGTGCGTTGTGGATGAGGCAAGCTGCTGGTATAAGAAACAGAACATTGCAATCAGCTAGTACAAACTGAGAAGTCAGTAACTGCACGATTCCTGGGAAGGAGATGCTCACGGTGGACCCAACGCTGTGGAAGGACTTTTCCCAAAAGACACTAAAGCGACCCAACATGATTGCCTTTTATGGAAGATATATTTGAAAGCAGTGAAAAGCCCCAGGAAAGCTGGAAGCTTTTGTCCGGTTTTGGGAGCCATGCAGCCAGGTTTGCAAGAATTCCATTTCAGGAAGGATGAAGAGCAGCAGCTTTGATGCTCTAGACTAAGAAGGTGACATTGGAAACTATGATGTCATAGTTTTCCTCTCATCTGGATACTAGGTCATTCAAAGAGACTTATTCATCAGATGATTCCCCCAAACTGGAGAACATCATTGAAATGTTCAGAAATCATAGAAAGCAGAATTTCCATGAAACCATAGGAAACTGAAGCGTGTGCTCAGTTGCTCAGCTGTGTCTGACTCTTTGTGACCCCGTAGACTGTAGCCGGCCAGGCTCCACTGTCCATGGGATTTCCCAGGCAGAATACTGGAGTTGGTTGCCACTTTCTGCTCCAGGGGATCTTCCCAACCCAGGGATCAAAATCCTGTCTCCTCCAGAGGCATCGGCAGGTGGATTCTTTACCACCTGGGGCACCACCTGGGAAGCCCTAGGAAACTGAAGTAGCCCTCAGAAATTCTAAATTGAAGATGCCATGCTTGGAGTCCTTCTACATGATTTACAAACATTTAGAGAACCATTATCCGTGATAAGCTGTGGATAAATTTGGGGAAGCTCTCACTGCTGGTAGGACTTTAACCTTCAACTGGATTTCATGTGGCTGGTTGTAGAGACTCTGGGGATGCTATAAATAGAGATGAAGGAAGGGGATGGGAAATCGAATTCTTGAGAGCCTCTGTCATCTGTATTACACGAGGCACTTTTCATGCGTTATCATTCAACTCTCATAACGACCCTACAAGGATGATATTATTATTCCAACTTTGCCAGATGATAAGGAGAAGGAAATGGCAATCCACTCCAGTATTCTTGCCTGGAAAATTCCGTGGACAGAGGAGCCTGGTGGGCTACAGTCCATGGGGTCACAAAGAGTCAAACACGACTGAGTGACTGAGCACGCACACACAGATGAGAGAAAGGTGTGGCTTAGGGAGATTAAAAAAACTTCCCAAGGGCACACAGCTGAAAGACGGTAGGACCGGACTCCACATTCATGCTTTCCCAGTAGGTTATGTGATTTCTCTACAGCCACATGTGTGTCTCCTGCCAAATCATCGCCGTGCTGTTAGATTTCTGTGTGAATGTAACCTACTGGCAAGTGTAGGTGGTTGGAGGAGAATTCTTTTTAGTGGATGACGATAGTGATGCTGTTAGATGTTCAAGCTCTATCTTTTATTTTCCTGAGAGGAAAAAAACAAACTTTAGGTTTTAAAAGGATTGAAAGAAAGTTAGGTCTACATAAGATTGTGCTGGTTTCTTCTTAGATAGTCTACATTCCTTGGAGAATGTTAGTAACTGTAACCCAGGAGTACTTAACACTTTGGATTCTGGTGGTTAACAACAGGAGGCTAGCCTTTGAGTTTCCTCCCCGGGACAGAGAACAAATGGAAGCTTTCCCCCCTAAAGCCATATGCCCCAAGGTCAAATCTTCAACAATGCAAATGGAGTGAATGTGACGCTGGGGTGGGGGGAATGAATGGTGGGAGCTCTGGCTTCTAGGAACCGTGTCATAACTTGGTAACATAACCCTTCCACATACAAGTTATGAAACCTAGAGGAAACATAAGAAGAAGAACAATTGAAAAATAGAAATTGGAGAGGCACCTCCCCCTGAAAGACTAACTGCATGGCTGACTTATATAAGTTTGAGACTTTGAGAAGGGCAGCCTGTGGCTGGTGTATTAAACTAAGAATATGCAGATGATGGCCAAATGAGGAGGCACAGGCCACCCACACAGTGTTGGGGGGGAGCTTCCTCAGTGTCTGAGCTCCCACTTTGCAGAAGTGAAAACCCCAGGGTCATTTTGATTGAAGGTGTGGTTTCACTGTACCCATGCAAAGGAAGGAAAGTCACAACATTTACTGCTTAAGGATCCCAGACTGAGGGGCAGGGACACAGTGAGCTGGGGGAAGGGCAGTTCTGTCTCGGGGCATGAGTAGGCAGGAGACAGAGAGCAGGGCAGCAAGCATCAATTGCTTATAAGACGGTCAGGGCAAAGGTCACTAACTTTTTTCAGGCTCAACTCTTGAGTGGTTATTTTAAAAGGTCCCCCAGCAAAAGCAAAACAGGAACTTGAGGCAGAAATCCTAAGCTCGGGTCCTTATCTAAATGTCCAGACTCCGGGTGTGAGCAGAGTTGTCATACTATAAAATGCCTAGGCAGCAGCTAAAAATAGCTGTTTTCTCATCATAGATTTTTTACCCAGAACTCCCAAATGTGCATACATTGAAGTGGCAGAAAGCCATAGCTGTGGTGGCTTAATGTGTTGGAGAACAGAGTTCAGGGCTGGAAGAAAGTCAGAAAGTTTGGGGGGGTGGGAAATTCTTGAAGGAAGGGTGCTGTAGAGAAAGTGAACCCCCAAATTTACATATAAGATCCACCTAAATTCTCTACCTAAATTCTAGGCATATCTAAGGTGTATATAATCAAAGGGGACTCTATGTGCCCCAGGGGGCAAGAAGCAGCAGCTGGAAGCTGAAGGAGCTGAGTAGAGATTTCAGTTGCTGCTGTTTAAAGACAAGATAAACTTTGGAGTTTGAGTCCAGTCAGCTTAATTACCTGCTAGAATACATTGACAGAGAGAAAAATGGGCTCCAGTGCGTCTACAATGTATCATTAAAACGTACCAGTATCCAATCAAAAATCGTGAGACAGGTGAAGAAAGAGGAAAATATTACTTACATTTAAGGGGGGAAAAAGCCATCAATAGAAACTGACCCCATGGTGATCCAGGTGTTGCAAGCACAGAGGGATTTAAAGCACCTATTACGAATTTATTCTAAGACTTAACCAAAAATATTTTCATTGTGAAAGAAAGGAAATCTCAGTAAAGAAACATAAACTATAAAAAGAGCCAAGTGGAAAGTTGAGGGCAACTCTGTCCAATACAGCTTTTCGTATTGATGAAAACAGTCTGTACCTGCACGGTCCGGCACTGAAGCCAGCAGTCAACTTGGCTATTGAGCATAAGAAATGTGAGCACTGTGAAGAAGGAAATGAATTTTAATTTTATTTAACTTTAATTAATTTTATTTAATTTTAATTTAAATAGACATGTACTGACTACTGTACTGGGCTCTGCAGTTCTACCTCCAAAATATACATAACTGAGATGAAAGAATTCCTTGAATCATTTGGTAGTTGATCAGAGATGGAAGAAGAACCAGTGGATTTGAAGACAGATCAATAGAAATTATTCAATGAGAAGAATAAAGAGGAAAAAATGGTAGAAAAATGAGCAGAACCTCATAAACCTATGGGACGATATCAAGCTAAAAATACTGGTAATTAGAGTACCAGAAGGAGAGGAGACAGAAAGTTAGGCAGAAACGTATTTGCAGAATTATTAACTAAAATCTCCCCAAATTTTGTGAAAGGCATTAATTTGCAAATCCGATAAGGTCACGAGCTCCGAGCAGGATACATATAAAGAGAAGTCTGCTGCAGTGCGTTATAATCACACAATTGAAATCCGAAGATAAAGGAAAAAGTTTGAAAGCACTCAGGGAAAAACAGCACATTCTATTAAGAAATACTTTGAGGGCTGACTTCTCATCAGAGCAAACAGAAGCCAGAAGACAGTAAAGCAGTAACTTTAAAATTCAGAAAAACTCCAACACATAGAATTCTATACCCAGTTAAGTTAGCCCTCAAAAATAAAGATTAAGACATTTAAAAATAAAAACTGAGAGAATTTCCAGCAGACTTGTACTACAAGAAATGCTAAAGGTAATTCTTTAGACTGAAATTAAATGGCTTCAGATTTAAAAGGAGTAAAGGAATAAACTCAAGGAATTTACTCAAAAAGGAGTAAAGGAATAAACTAATATAAGTATATAGTCTCATATATGTATATAACCTTTTGTGTGTGTGTGCTCCGTCACTAGTCTTGTCTGACTCTCTTTGACCCCATGGACTGTAGCCCTCCAGGCACCACCTGGAAAGTGGTGTAGCCTTTTATATTTTACCTATTTCTTTAAAATACAGAGGAAAAAACACATATAACTATTTAAAGCAAAACTGATAAAGCTATATTGTCTGGACTTTCCTGGTGGTGCAGTGGATAAGACTCTGAGCTCCCAATGAAGGGGGGGCCCAGGCTCAATCCCTGCTCGGGGAACTAGATCCCATATGTCAAAACTAAGACCCAGTGCAGCCAAATAAATAAATGTTTAAAATATATATATTGTGAGTATTTTTAAACATGGAAGTAATATATGTGGCAAAAGTAACACAAAGGTAGAGGAGCAATGAGATTATATAGTTTTAAAGTTTCTATAGTTTATGTGAAGTGCTAAAACATTAAGTAGACTGGTGAGTTAATAGGTAAATATTATAGAAAGTGAAAAGTGAAAGTCACTCAGTCGTGTCTGACTCTTTGCGACCCCAAGAATTATACAGTCCATGGAATTCTCCAGGCCAGAATACTGGAGTGGGTAGCCTTTCCCTTCTCCAGGGTATCTTCCCAACCCAGGGATTGAACCCAGGTCTCCCGCATTGCAGGCAGATTCTTTACCAGCTGAGCCACAAGGAAAGCCCAAATATTATAGATGACAGCTCTGAAAAGCCAAAGTTGGAATCCAAATGGGATATTAAAACATATTAGCACAAAGGCAGGCATGAAAGGAGGGTCAGAGGAAGGAAACAAATGAGAACATAGAAAGCAAATGCAAGACGGCAGATTAAACTCAATCATATCAATAACTTTAATACAAAATAAATGGACTAAACACTTCTTACAGTCCATCCTAAAGGAAAGCAGTCCTGAATATTCATTGGAAGGACTGATGCTAAAGCTGAACCTCCAATACTTTGGCCACCTGATGCGAAGAGCTGACTCATTGGAAAAGACCCTGATGCTGGGAAAGATTGAAGACGGGAGGAGAAGGGGATGACAGAGCATGCGATGGTTGGATAGCACTACTAACTCAAAGGACGTGAATGTGTGCAAACTCCAGGAGACGATGAAGGACAGGGAAGCCTGGTGTGCTGCAGTTCATGGGATCACACTTATAAGACACAGATTTTAAATACAAAGACATAAACGGGCTAAAAGTAAAAGGATGGAAAATGACACACCACACAAATACTAAATTATAAGAAGGCGGGAGTGTAGAAGTTCCCTGGTAGTCTAGTGGTTGGGACTCAGTGCTTCCTCTATAGAGGGTGTGGGTTCGATCCCTGGTTGGGGAACTAAGATCCCACATGCCATGCACTGCGGCCCCCCAGAAAAGCTGGGATAGCTATATTACTATTTGACAAATTAGACTTTAAGACAAAGGGATATCGCCAGAGATGAGAGACATTTCATAACATTAAGAGAGCCCAAATATGAAGAAGACAGAATAATTTAAAATGTGTGTGAATCTAGTAAAAGGGTTCCAAAGTCACATACCAAAAGCTTCCAGAACTAAAAGGAGAACTAGAGAAAGCCAGTCTCAGTTAGAGACTTTAGCGCCCTTGCCTCACTACTTGTAGAACGGTTAATAAAAAATAAATCAGTAAGAAAATAAAATATTTGAAAGATGTTATCAATTATCTCAACCTAATGATATTTATACAGCTATACATGCAACAACTGTAGAATACACATTCTTTCCAAACGTACATAAAACAGTTAAAAGACATATGGTAGCCCACAGGACAACTCTCCATAATTTTAAAAGATTGGAATCTTGCAGAATATATTCTCTGACACAATGGAATTAAATTAGAAATCAAGAACAATGAATAAGAGTCTGCAGCTTTGGAAATTAAACAACATTTCTCAATAACCCATGAATCTCTCTCTCACACACACACACACAAAGGAAATTAGAAAACATTTCAAGGTAAAAGATAATAAAAGTTTTATATATCAAAATGTGTGAAATGCAGCTAAATTGATGCTTATAGAAAAATTTATAGCTTTAAGGAATTATATAGTATAAAGAAAGAAAAGTTTAAAATAAATATTCTAAATTTGTACATTAAAAAGCTAGAAAAAGACAAACAAATTAAATCCAAAGTAAGCATGAGGGATGCAATCAAAGGAGCAGAACTCATAGAAGTAGAAAATAAACAAAAAAATAGTCAAAAGTTGGTTATTTGAAAACATAAATAAAATTGTATACCTCTAAAAAGACTGATCAAGAAAAAAGGGGAAAATATAAATTGCTATGTTAGGAGCACAAAAAGGGCCATCACTATAGACTCTCTGACATGTATGGGATAATAAGGGGTCTTGTAAGCAACTTTGTTCTCAAATATTTGACAAATTAGATGAAATGGACTAATTTCTTGAAAAACATGACTTAATGAAAACTGACATCAGGTGAAATAGGACGTCTGAATTTCCAAGAAATTACATTTGTTATCAGGAAACTTCACACAAAGGAACTCCAGGCTCAGATGGTTTCACTGGCTAATTCTATCAAATACCAAGGCTAATTTTACTTACACTATTTTCCTTATGACGAGAGGACATTGATAAATTTATTGTTTTTAATAGAGGGAGAAAGAAAATGTTCCAGCTCATTTCATAAGGCCAATATAACCCTGATACTGAAGTTTGACAAAGCTAATACAAGAAAAAAATATAGACCAATATTCCTCATGAACATAGATGTAAAAATCCGTAACAAAATATTAGCCAGTTGAATCTTGCAACAAATAAAAAGACTCATGCATCATAACCAAGTAGAATTTATTCCAGGAATGTAAGATTGGTTTAATATTCAAAAATTAATTAATGGAGCCAAAGGCACATGAAAAGATGCTCAACATCGCTAATCATCAGAGAAGCGCAAATAAAAACCACTGCGAGTTTTCCCCTCATATCTATCAGAATGGCTATCATCAAAAAGAACCCAAAAGGGCTTCCTTGGTGGCTCGGCTGGTTAAAACAGCACAAAGAATGCTGGTGAGGATGTGGAGATGAGGGAGCCCTCCTCGATGGTTGGTGCAGCCACTATGGAGAACAGTATGGAGATTCCTCAAAAAACCAAAACAGAACTACCATATGACCCAGCGATTCCACTCCTAGGTATATAACCAGAAAACACAAATTCAAAAAGATACATACACCCCAATGGTCATGGCGGCATTATTTATAATAGCCAAGATATGGAGGCAACCTAGGTGTCCATCAGCGGATGAATGGATAAGGTAGACACACACACACACACACACACACACACACGCACACACACTTGTATTCTACTCAGCCATAAAAAAGAATGAAATTTTGCCATTTGCAACAATACAGATGACCCTGAGGTTATTATGCTATGTGAGATAAGTCGGACAAAGGCAACACTGTCTGCTATCACTGACATGTGGAGCCTAAAAAATACTATTAAGTGTATTTAACATGGTTCCCCAGGTGGCTCAGAGGTAAAGACTTCGCCTGCCAGTGCAGGAGTGTCTGCCCCGGGTCGGGAAGATCCCCTGGAGGAGGAGACGGCAACCTCCTCCTCCAGGATTCTTGGCTGGAACATTCCATGGACAGAGGAGCCTGGCAGGCTATAGTCCAAGGGATCGCAAAGAATCGGACAAGAGAGACTAAGCACTCATGCAATATGGCTTCAGGCTACAAGGTCAGTAGAATAAAGTCAATTGTATTTTTTTAATACAGTAGTAGAAACAATTAGAAAATTAAGTTTAAAAATTCCATTTATAATATCCTTAAAAATATAAAGCATTTAGGAATTTTATTAGTCTGCTTGGGTTCCCATAACAAAATACCACAGGCTAGGCAGTTTAAACAATTGACATTCATTTTCTCATAGTCCTGGAGGCTGCAAGTCCCAGACCAGGGTGCCAGCAAGGTTGGGTTCTGGGAAAAGGTCTCTTTCTGACTTGCAGATGGCCACTTTCTCCATGTATACTCACATGGCATTTCCTTGGTGCACGCATGCCATGGGGCAGGGGGAAGAATCTATTCTTCATTAGGCCACCGATTCTACCAGAGTAGGACTCTAGTCTTTGGCTTCATCTAACCTTGTAGTTGTTATTTAGTTGCTAAGTCATGTTCTACTCTTTTGTGACCCCATGGATTATAGCCCATCACGCTTCTCTGTCCATGGGATTTCCCAGGCAAGACTACTGGAGTGGGTTGCCTTTTCCTTCTCCAGGGGATCTTCCCGACTCAGGTATCAAATCAACATCTCCTGCACTGGCAAAGTGCGTTCTTTACCACTGAGCCACCAGGGAAGCCCTCATTTAACCTTAGTTTCCTCCTAAAAGCTCTCTTTCCAACAATAATCACATTGAGAGTTAGGGCTTCACTATATAAAGTTCGCGGGGGTGGTGGTGTTGGGAGGGGTACATGATTTAGTCCACAGCAGGACTAAATTTACCAAAACATCTGCAAGGCCTCTACATATAAACGTACAGCATACTGCTGGGATAAATGTCGGATTATGTAATTATAACATAATTTCTGCCACGTGTTTTTGTAATTTCTATAACAATGATCATTTCTGTAGTAAATGAAAGGAGAGATAAATCATGCTCGAGGGTTAGATGAGTCACTAGAATTAAGAATTTACATCTTACCCTAAATTAGAGTTTCAATACAATCTCAATCAAAATCCTTCTAGACTTTTTTACAAAGAGAAATTGCTAATATGCTTCTAAGATTCATATAAAAAAAACAAAGGACCTAAACTATCCAGTAAGTCTTGAAATAAGAACAAAGCCACTGAAAAACACGCACTTCCTAAATTCAAAACTCACTATAAAGTCATCAGAACAGTATTGTGTTGCCATAATAATAGACGAAGGTCAACGAAACACAATAGTGAGGCCAGGAATAGATTTGCACTTCTGTGAGCAATTGATTTTTGACAAGGGCACCAAAATATTTCGAGGAAGGGAGGAAAATCTTTTGAACAAATGCTTTTGGAACAACTTGATATCCGCACGGGGAAAAAAGACTCTCAATCCCTACCTCACACGGTACACGGCAATTAGCAGGAGAGTAGTGATGGGACCAAATATAAAAGCTAACATCAGATAGCTTTTAGAGAAAAAGTGAGGGTATCTTTGCAACCTAGAGTAGGTCAAGAGTTTTTAGACAGGACACAGAAAATAATCACCGTGGAAGAAAAAAATGATGGACTTCCCTGGTGGCGCGGTGGATAAGAATATGCCTACCAGCGTAGGGGACACAGGTGTGTGGAGTCTGCCCTGGTCTGGGCAGACTCCACATGCCTTGGAGCAGCTAAGCCCATGGATCACCGTCACTGAAGCTGGGGCACTGTAGTGAAGAGCAGGCCCCGCTTGCCACAAGTAGAGAAAGCCTGTGCAAACCAATAAAGACCCAGAGCAGCCAAAAATGAATAAATTTTTTTAAAAAAAGAAAAACTGAGAAATTAGCCGTTCTCAAAATTAAAAATGCCTCCTCATCAAAAGATACCCTTAACAAAATTAAATGCAGGCCACCAGCCGGAAAAAGCATCCATGAAACATATATCTGATTAAGGACTCAGATTTAGGCTGTATCATAAACGTCTACAACTCAGTAATGAAAAGACAAGCACGCGATACAAAATGGTCAAAAGATTTTAAGAGACCCTTTACAAAGGAAGCCAATAAACAGATGTAAAAGTGTTAAGCATTTTATTAGTCATCAGCTAAAGGTAAATTAAAACTTCAATGAGATACACAACACACCCCCTCAAATCCCGTTAGACAGGCTAACACAGAAAGACTGTCAGCATCAAATATTGACGAGTATGTAGGTCAACCAAATGTCTCATGCATGGTTTGTGGGGATGTAAAATGTTATTAAAAAGCTACTTTAGAGAAACTTCTGACAACTTTTTAGGCAGTTAATTGGTATACCTATCCTTTGCCCCCATAAGTCCGCTCCTAGCTGTTTATCTCAGAGAAATGAAAACATGTGTTCACAAAAAATTCTCACGTAATTGTTCACTGCAGTTCCATTAATAATAACACAAACTGGGAAGGATGCCACAGGAGGATGGAGGCACAGGAGCGAAATATCCACGCAACTGAAGACTACGGGGAAATAAAAGGAATGAGCTGGTCACACTTGTAATGACATAACAGAATCTCACCAAAGTCATGCAGATAAAAAGAATTCAGACACCAGAGGGTGTACACTGCGTGGTCACAGTTACATGAATTTCTACAACAGGTGAAACAAGTCTACGGTGAAAAAATCAGGATGATGGTTTCGTGATGGGAATTGGGGGTATTAACTGGGAAGAGGCATTACAGATCATTCTAGCAAGATGGACATGTTTTATTGGGTTGGCCAAAAGGTTTGTTCGAGTTTTTTGGACCATGGTACGGAAAAACTTGAACAAACTTTTTGGCCAACCCAGTATATTATAATAGGAAGGTGGGTTTGATGGGGTTCAGGATATGCTAACCCAAAATATCGCACCCTGACATATTGAATATTTTAAGGTGGAAGGGAGACATTTTTATCCCCAGAGATTGGGAATTTGGGTCCAAGAAATCTGTACAAACAAACCTCTTTAAAATAACCCTTATCTCCTTAGTTGCTTCTTCAACAATTAGTACCCTAACCCAAAACCCTTTGTCTTGTAAATGCTTCATAGATTTATAGTTCTTTGTCTAAAAAGTATAAAATCTTCCTGCTCTGCTTACTTCCTCAGGTCTTGACTTCCTTGTGAAGGCGCCCACATACATGTGAAAATTCAATAAAATATATACACATTTCTCTTGTCAATTCATCTTTATCATATTCATTTTCAGACCCAGCCAAAGACCCTAAGAAGATCGAAAATAACTTTTCTTCTTCTACAGGTTATACGAACATATTCTTTTGTCAAAATGTAGAGCACAGTCCTGTGCATTTCAATGCATTATAATTTTTTTCTAAAAAACTAGACAAAATAAGAGGAGAGGCATTGAGTGCAAAGAGAAATAGATGAAATAAGAAAAACGAGATGTTGATAACTGTTGAAGGTGCATGATGGGTACACAGCGGGGTTTATTGTGCTAGTCTATTTGTATATACTTGTCATTTCTTGTAATAAAAAGTGAAAGGAAAAAAAACGTATCTGGCCTCATACAATTTGACTCAAGGTCTTGCAGGAAATGATCAGAGAAGTGTCTTCCCTGAATGAAGACACCGTGCCGCCAGTGCTGGTGTTCGCCTTGGCCTCTTGGCTGTCTGCTCCTGCAAGAACTGTTCTATCCAGAGGCATCTTGCCAAGAACTGTCTGAAAATGGCACGCCCCTGAGCTTTGCTGTCATGCGAGGAGTCAAGATTCGCCAGTGCTAGGGATGTGAGAGGCTCTGACAGTTTCCAGGCTCTTCTTGACAGTTTTGAAGTGATACTTCCTCAAGGTGACCTGGCTTTAGCCAAGCCGTATGTCTCCATCCTTGACCCTGAAGCAGCCAGGGCGGGAGCTGGCTGCTGGGTCTCGGCTGCAATGCTAAGACACGGGGCATTTTCTTTGCTCTGTAGTCTCTGCTCTCAAGAGCTCAGATGTGAGGCAATTAGGTTAGCAGCAGTTTCTTCCTTTTCTGAGACATGAGGTTATACTTCGTTTTTCTCAGTCGGGATCTTCTCTCGCACCATGTGCTGCAGATGTCAATCTCGGTTCACCGAGAGTCACTGTTGGTAGGTTATCTCACTCCCTCCCCATAACAGAGGGACTCCCAAACAAACCATCTCAGGAGTCCCATGACTCCTGCAAAGGGATGGAGACAGTGCAGCTCAGCAAAGGGAATAAAACCTTTCCCGGCTATAGATTTCATTTGTGAAATTCAAATCTATGCAGAGTGACTGAGGATGAGGTTGCAATAAACCCCTTCAGTAGTGAGATGAGGATAGGAAGTCAAATAAACAAAGACAGACTTGGAGTACTGATGAGAAATGTTCCTTATAGAAGCCCACAAAATTGGTCAAATACCAAGTCTTCAGGGATGCTGGGAGCCAGATGTGAGGGGTTATCTTCTTCCTTTCCATCCCGCCCCTCCCCACCACCAACTGGACTCAGTATGCTGAGCTTTCTTGTCTCTGCCTTAATTTGCATCAAGATGAAATTAAAACATTTCAATATATGCATTTCCCTTGGGGAAGGTGCTCAATTTTTTGTTAACTTGAAACATAGTGGGGGGGGGGGGAAAGCAACCACTTTAAACATTTGTATAAATTAAGAACAGAAAATTCACATCTCCAGTAACATCCAGGTCCCCGTCCCAGTAAATAACCACTGAAAACAATTTAGTACATTGACTTTCTGAGGCACCCCACCCACCGACTTGCACACTCTTTGGATCATCGTGGGGCAAATAAAGAGAACTGCCCCCTGGGAAGAAAGTTGGTGTACAGTAAACCCTTCTGTAAGGCTCCCCTAAGCCTCACAGCAGATATTTTTTTAAACTTTGTATTTTGTATTGGAGTATAGCTGATTAACGGGGCTTCCCAGGTGGCTCAGAGGATAAAGAATCCAGAGGTACAGAAGACACAGGTTTGATCCCTGGGTTGGGAAGATCCCCTGAAGGAGGGCATGGCAACCCACTCCAGTATTCTTGCCTGGAGAATCCCACCAACAGAGGAGCCTGGAGGCCTCAGTCCATAGGGCTGCAGAGAGGCGGACGCAACTGAAGCGACTGAGAACACACGCGCAGAGCTGATTACCAGTGTTGTGGCAGTTGCGGGTGGACAGCAAAGGGGCTCAGCCATACATATGCACCTATGCATTCTCCCCCAGACTCCTCTTCCATCAACCTGCCACATAACACGGAGCAGAGTTCCCTGTGCTGTACAGGAGGTCCTTGTTGCTTGTCCATTTTAAATAGAGCAGACATAATTTCCCAACTACTCCTTTCCTCTTACCTTCCTGCCCCGGCAACCGTAAGTCCGTTCTCTAAGTCCTCCCCCCACCCCCCCGTTATTTTAATCACAGGGTGCAGTGGCCTGGGTGGAGGGTAGCTGTATAATCAGTGGTTTACCTGTAACTCCAAAGATGGTGAGTTTATCCTGCCTGAAGCGAGAAGAGGATTCATACCCACAGCATCAGAGCAGGAAGCAGGAGGAGGCTGGCCGGGGTGAGCGGCCACCAAGCAGACAGCCCTTTATTTGTGGCCAACTGCTCCTTTAGTTTCTGCGACAGAGCAATACAGACTCCCCAGCCACCACCTTTTCTTGGGCCGTTCTAGAAGGCAAATTTGCTCCAGTCAGGAAGTATCACCGGAAGGCTTCATCACAAACTCCACGTATAAGGTGACCCTGAAGAATACCAGATAAAAACTAACAGGCTGCTCTGGCTCGCACACAAACCGGAGGAAACTGGACAGGTGTGGATGTGCAGCTGCCCAAACACACAGCCCCGAAGAACAGAGCGGCCACCAGGACTGGGTTGGGAGGATAGAGCCAGGGGCGATCTGCTAGATATTCACCTCTCTGGATGAGCCACTGGGGCCCCCAGAGAACCTTTCTCCATTGCTACATACATTTCGAACTCCTGGCTAGAGGCTTGGCAGAGTTCAGGGAATTCTGAGCTTGGCAGTTAGATGGAACTTTGGAAGTTCTCTAGGAAAAAGGCCTGGGAAGGTCAGAGGACTTGTCTGAGGTTACAGAGCCAGCCAGTGGCTGAACTGTCCTTGAACCCAGGTCTATTGTCCGCCAGCCCAACATCTGTGCTGAACCCAGTAGGCTTAAGAAGCTCGAGAGGAAGAGGACAGAGGCATTCTAGGAATGCCCCCTTTGGAGATGAAATCTGACTTCCAGCAGAACTCTGAGGAACCTTCTCGTTGCAGGGGAACAGTCCCTTATGCATTTTAACCCTCTGCTCCCAGAGGCAGCCAGCCATGTGTCAGTCTCTGCAGCCCAAGACCTGTAGGGGGCACTGTTGGTTCTGTGGATGCTTTGGTGGGTAGAGGTGTGGAGCTGCAAAGGCCCTGGCCAGTGGCAGCCAGGCAACTGAGTGGCCTGTTGGAGGAACTTGTCTTCTAACTTCAAAGCGCAGTTTCTTCTTAGCCTTCATCTTTGCCATCATCAGGGTGGCTTAGTCACTAAGTGGTGTCCGACTCTTGCAATCCCATGGACTAGAGCCCGCCAGGCTCTTCTGTCCGTGGGATTTCTCAGGCCAGAATACTGGAGTGGGTTGCCATTTCCTTCTCCAGGGGATCTTCCTGACCCAGGGATAGAACCCATGTCTCCTGCGTTGGAGGCGGATTCTTTACCCACTGAGTCACCAATTGTTATTAAGCATCTGCCACGTGCAGGACATGATGCCAAGCATTTTACATGGTTCCCGTGGTTTAGTCCTTACGGTGGCCTGTGAGGTCAGTGCTGACATCACTCCATTTTACAGATCAGAAAACAGAAAATGAGAAGGCTGCACTCTCCAGGACCCTTCCCAGGGCACTGGAACACTCTGTACTGCTTTGTTGGTTTGGTTTAATTTAGCTGATCTGGTTTAATTAGAGGAAACAGGGCTGAGCCTGTGTCCCCTTTAAGGGCACATCCAGGTGACTACAGCATCTTAGTACACTGCATTGAAAGACAAGCCTAGAGACTTCTGGCAATTTCTAGGGGTTCCTAGATCTTTCTGGAAAATGCATTTTTCTCCTTCCCTTCGCTTCTGGAAACAAGAGTATGAGGAGCCAGGGTGTGGCAGCCAAGGCTGTCGTGTGAAAGCTGATTCCAAATCTGCCCCAACTGAGGGCCATCCCTGGGCTCCCTGTTCCCCTTCTTCTGGAAACATGGAGTGGGGTTCTTTTAGCATTTCTCTGCCCTGTGAGTGGGGCTCCTAGAAAGACAATCAAATATTTCTCTAGGGCCTGAAAGAAACCACACTTGGCCACTTTCCCATAAAGGAGAAATTGTAGCTAAGGGAGACTCCCCGTCCCCCGTGTGCTCCAAGAAGCATCTGCGGGTGGAGCCGCCCTCACCAGGACCCCTGCACGCCTTCCAAGGCGGGGAGACCCAGCCCCCGCGGCAGCTTCAAGGAAGACACGATGGAAACAGCCCAGTCACTGCTCTGCAGGAGCCATGGGCTAACGGGGCGGTGGTGCTGTGCGTGAGTATTCACACATATTCCTTCATCCATGGGAGTGAAATGGCTAAAACCATACAGGAATATTGCTCAAGCTGAGTTCATTACCTACCATAAAAATGCTCAATAAAGAAGGAGATTGGAGCGGAGTGGAAATATTCCAGAAAGTGTCTTAGAAGTGAGTTTAAAGCCAGATTTTAAAGGTCACTCCATCCGTCCATCCACCCAATCATTCTGACTGATGCCTTCACCATACCCACACCTGTGCTAAACAAGTCCCAGGGGAAAGTGATGCTCATTGATTCATTGCTTTATTTATTCACCCCCAACCCGAAGTTGAGGGTTTGCTTGTGCCCGGCATTAGAGAGAGCCTGAAGGATGCAGGGAGATCTTCCTGGGTAGGGGATTTTGTCAACAAAGTCTCCGGGATGGGAGGTATGTGGAATACAGGCAGACAGTTAAGGATGCTGGCATTCTTTCTCTACTCTCCTTGTTTCTTGTTTAGAGAAACAGTGATTTTAACAAGGGCTGCAAAACAGTAGCTGCTGTGCATTTTTGGGTGACTCACGGCCACTCGTTTAATAAATAGGAAGAACCTATTGTGTGTCTTGCGCTGTGTCAGGTGAGCTGGAAAGTGAGGGAGGAGACAGACAGCACGTGTCCTCTTTGCCCTCTGGACCCCTCCAGCTTGTTGATGCCCCAGCTCAGGGGCTGCCTGCTGACCTGAGCCACTTGATCATCTCCGTGACAGCAGCGCCTGTGGCCACTGGCACCCGAGCGCCAGAACCAGTGTGTGTGTGTGTGGGTGGGTGTGAGTGTTTGTGAGTGTGACTGGGCCTGTGTATTTCCATGTGTGTGTGTCTGGGTGTGTCTGTGTTAGTGTGTCTCGGTATGTCTGAATGTGTGAATGAGTGTGAGTGTGTCTGTGTGTTGGTGTGAGTGTCTGTGTCCATGTGTATATGGTATGTGCAAGTATCTAAGTGTGTGAATGAGTGTGTATCTGCATGTGCCTGTGTGAGAATGTCTGTGAGTGTGCATGAGTACGTATGAGTGTGTATTTTTGTGTGTGAGTGTTAGTGTGTCTCTGTGGTATTGTGTAAACGTGGGTGTGAATGAGTATGGGTGTGTCTGTGTTCATGCATAGACGGTATGTGTGAGTGGGTAAGTGTGAGCATGTAAGTGTGAGTATGTCTACCCGTGAGTGCACGGACGTGGGAGAAGACTGTATAGGGAAGGAAAGCGTGAACGTGAGCTTCCCCGAGGATGCAAGCTGGCCTGGGGCAGCAGGCGGCTGGGCGGGGCAGACAGGCTGTAAGCGGGGCGCGGGGGTGTCCGCGGGACGGACGTGGGGAGGAGGCACAGGAAGAAAGGGAGGACGTCGTTCGGAAGGGGACCCCCGACGGGACTGGGGGCGGGAGCTTTCTGGCCGGCCCGGTGGGGGCCAGGAGGCCGGCAGGCGGCGCAGTCCACGGCGGAAGCGGGTGAGGCCGGCGGCTGGCCTGGGTCTCTGGGGACTGGTCCAGGAGGCCCCGGGGAAGCCGAGGGGAGGTGGACCCAGCCCCGGGTCGGCTCCACGCGGAGGTCGCAGGGCTTTCGTCCACCCAGGGCAGAGCAGCAGGACCAAGAGGGGGCAGAGGCCCGCTCAGGCCACCGTCAGGGGCCCCGAGGGTGTTCCCTGAGCCGGGGGCTTGCGGAGCCTCGAGCAGGCAGGCCCGGCTGCTGACCCCTGGGTCAGGGCGTGTCTGGAAGGGACCCAGAGGGTGGCTTTGTCTGAGCCCCGCTCCACCCCACAGCCGGGCTGGATGGCAGCCCCCGCACCCCCCGGGCCGCACGCGTCCGCCAGCCTTTTTCCTTTTCTACGTACAGATTATTCATCAGGTTAAGAGGGACTTCTCATAGCGCTTTGTTTTCTTTAAAAAAGAGCTAACATAAAGCCCAGTGGGTTTGTCAGTCGCCTTCCCTTCCCTCCGCTGTTTGTTTTCTCGGCTCACCCCTCCCGGCCCCCACCCGCAGCTGTTCTCAGTGCTGTAATCCTGGGCTCTGGCATCAGAGCCGTTGCCATGGGGACCTCACCGATTCAACATCGTGATGACGGTTTGGTGGGGATGAACGGGAGAAGAGAGGGGAGGCGAGAGGGAGGGGGCGGAAGCCTCCGGTTCTCCGAAGGGGCGGTGGGGGGCGGTGGCGAGGAGGAAGTGGCAAGGGGGTGTATTAGTTTCCCACGGATGCTGTAACAAATGGTCGCAAACTGGGTATAGCTTGAAACGACACATGAGGATTCTTTGATGGTTCTAGAGGCCTGCCGTCCAAAATGAAGGACGAGCTGCTCTGGTTCCTCCTGGAGGCTGAAGAGCGTCTGTACCCGACCTCTCTCCCGGCTTCCGGTGTCACCAGCGATCCTAGACTCCTGGATGCTCTCCCCAGTCTCTGCCTCCATCCTCAAATGGCCTCCTCCCCGCGTCAGGGTGTCTGCTACTTCTCTCTCTCTTAAGAGAGGGATAGGGCCCACCCTAAATCCTGGATGACCTCATCTCTAATTACATGGGCCAAGGCCTTTTTCTCCTTCAGAGGTTCCAGGGGATTGTAACTTGGATGTGTCTTTTTGAAGGTCCCTATTCAACCCACTGCAAAGGGGGGAAGCCCATACAGGAATGCACTCTGCTACCTCAGATTTGACATGCCAGCTTTGAACATTAGGACAGGTGCTGGAAATTTGCCTCTTTGTACCACTCCAGTATCTTTGCCTGGACAGAAGAGGCTGACGGGCTACAGTCCATGGAGTCACAAAGAGTTGGACACGACTCAAGCAACTTAGCATGCACAGAGCCGCAGATCAACCTGTTTCTGTGTGTGTGTGTGTGTGTGTGTGTGTGTGTAGGCCATGCCTGGGATAGTTGAGAGCACAAACCCTGCAACCAGACTGACTGGCTTGGCACCTTGGCTCTGCATTTCTAGCTATGAGAGTCCAGGGTTGAAGTGAACCTTTCCATACCTCAGTTTTCCCAGCTGTAACCTGGGCGTGATAATAGTTCCTTCTTCATAAGGCTGACGGGAGCAACACAGAGCTCAGTGGCCAGGAAGCCCTTAGGACAGCGCTCACACACTCCTACTGTAGCATAGGCACTGGGATACATCAGTGAACAAAGTTGGTACATATCCCTGTCCCCAGGGAGCTGACGTTCCAGAAAAGGAGGAAGGTGAACCATAAATTTGTTGTTGTTTAGTTGCTCAGCCATGTCCGACTCTTTGCCACCCCATGGGCTATAGCCCACAAAGCCCCTTTTGCATGGGATTTCCCAGGGAAGAATACAGGAGTGGGTTGCCATTTCCTTCTCCAGGAGATATTCCCAACCCAGGGATCGAACCCGGGTCTCCTGCACTGGAGGTGGGTTCTTTACCATTGAACCACCAGGGAAGCCCAAAATGTAAATAGTAGATAAATAAATAAGGAAGTGATATAGTACATTGGCGGAGGAGGCAATGGCACCCCACTCCAGTACTCTTGCCTGGAAAATCCCATGGATGGAGGAGCCTGGTAGACTGCAGTCCATGGGGTCGCAAAGAGTCGGACACGACTGAGCGACTTCACTTTCACTTTTCACTTTCATGCATTGGAGAAGGAAATGGCAACCCACTCCAGTGTTCTTGCCTGGAGAATCCCAGGGATGGTGGGGCCTGGTGGGCTGCCGTGTATGGGGTCGCACAGAGTTGGACATGACTGAAGCGACTTAGCAGCAGCAGCAGCAGAGTACATTGGAAGGTGATAAATGCCACAGAAAGGAGGAAAGTAACCAGAAAAGGGGGATGAGGCGTGTCTAGAGGGAGGTCAAGTGGATCAGGACTTAGAAGAACGGCCAGAGAGTCTGTGCGTTTCCTATGTCTCACCAGGGCATCGATCCAGTGGATTCTTAAAGAGGTAGCACCCCCAGGCCCCTGTGAGCAACAAGCCTTTCCTCTGATGGGGGAAACTATTGACTGTAGCTGCCCCCCAGGCCTCAGGTGATCCTAGGAGCTCTGAAGCGCAGATGGCCCCTTTAAAGTGTCCAGAATGGCAGCGTGGATGCTGGGCTTTTGCACCCCTGGGGAGGGGGTACGGCCTTGGGTGTCAGCTGCCAATACTCCCAGCAACTGCAGGAGGGGAGGTGTGTTGGCCCCAGAAAGGTCTGGGCCACGTCCACCCCAGGTGAGGAGATCAGCTGAGTGGGATGATGCCTGTGAAATCCTTGGCAAATTGCCAGGCCCGTGAACGATGCTAAATAAATGGCAATTGGTAGCGTTCTGAAAGGTGGTAGCCCCTCGCCTTGGAAACTCTTTCTTTCCTTGGCATCCAGGACCCCACAGGCTGCGTTTCCCTCCTGCTTCCCTGGTGCCGTCGCTGGCCCCTCTGCCTCCCCTGACGTTTAAGTGCAGGTGTGTCTCGGGTCTGAGTCCTCGGACTGCTCTTCTCCACCAATTATGCACCCTCTCATCCATTCTCTGTCCCTTAAATACCATTTATAAGCTGAAGACTCTTAAAATTTTATCTCCAGCTTGGACCTCGTGTTGAACTCCAGACTCATATATCCAACTGCCTACTCGATAGCTCTACTTACACGTCTAATTGGCTGTGGCAGCCGTGGGAACGCTCCACTCACACCATTAATGGGAACAGGGTAACTGACGTCCCCGGACTGGCCTCACATGATGCCGAGTCTACGCATCTGTGGGTTTCCCCCAACTTGTGACCGAGCACGGGCTGGGGTGGGGTAAGCCAGAGAGCAGGGGGTACAGGACAGATCCACCCCTGTGGCATGTGGACACCCCTGATGGCAGGTTTTGGTTCGAGCACTCCCCAGGGACCTGGCTGAGCCCTTCTTAGAAATGTACTGTGCCTGCAGACATCCTCCTCCCCAGTCTCCCTCTCCCATCTCTCTTCACAGGTGACCATACTGCATTTGGGAATCTCCTCTTCAGCCCCTGCTTCCTCCCCTCCATCCTTCACAGCCATTTCCCCTGAAAGTCTCTTGCCCACCCGATCCTGTCTTGGCGTCTGCTCTTTGGAGGATCCAAGGCAACAGATTAGCATCTCAAACGTCAAATGTTCTAAACCAAATTAACCAGCTCTCTCTCCCCTCGAGAAACCTACTGCTCCACCAGACCTCCAACCTCATGTTAATAAATGCCAGCTGTCTTCTGTTGCTCATACCCCAAAGCGATGGCGGATCCTTGAGTCTCCTCTTTCTTCCATTCTCCAGCCCAGCATCAAATCCCATCGGCTCCCACTTCAGAGCCAGTCGAGGGTCAGATGAGCCTGGCTCTCCTCTGCACCAGCCCAAGCCGATGTCATCTCCCACCTGGATTGTTGTTAAACGCTGCTCTCTGGACAGCCTGCTTCAGTCTTGCTCTGTCCCTCCCTCAGGCTGTTCTTAGCACATCGCTGAGTGATGCTTTCAAGATGTCAGATCAAATCTTGGGGTCAGTGGCTCCCAGCTAACAGTCGTGAGCCACATAGCCACGCTCACAGGCCCTCCTGACCCCCTCTGGTCTGTCCTCCACCCTGGAAGCCATACACCCACTTTGCTGGTCATCTTCAGGCCAGCATCCACCTTGGGGCTCTCATCGTTCTGCTCCTTGTCAACACACTAATTCCCTCTTCTGCTTCATGAGTCTTCACCCAGGGGCCACCTTCTCAGGCTTCCCTGACCAACCCACCCCATACGCCCTGTTCCCCTTCCTATGCAAACACTGACATCTATTTTTGCCTCTTTAATTGGTGTATTCCTGCCATTAGAACGGAAACACCATGGAGGCAGGAGTTGGGTTTCCTCTCCTCCCCACCCCCAGGCCCGCCCAGTACCCAGGGCAGGGCAGACACTCCATAAATATTTATTGAGAGAATAAAGAGCAAACTCACCAAAGGACCTGGTGCATAACAGGATTTGATAAATATTGGCTTTATAAAATTGTGTTTGCTTTTATTTCATAAAATTCAGGAGCCTGTAGAACAGAAACAAAAATAACCTATAATCCCTCTGCTTTGATACCCCCTACGGACATCTTTAAAAAGATAAAAATAATACATGCAGACAGGTAGAAAATCCTATTAGGTATCAAAAGGCATAGGATGGAAGGAAAGAGCCTTCTGCCAGTGCTCTGGCACCAGCCCAGCAGTTCCACCACCCTGCCCCACCCTGATACCTGCTTCTAGGGGGCTGAGAAGGGATCGTCCGGGGGAGACAGGGGCAGGTGTGCCCGGGAAGAAGTTGGAGGCTTTGGAAGCTGTGGGAACTGGGCTACAGGTGCTTTTAGTGTACACTTTGGCCCACCAGCACAGATGTAAGCCAGATCCTGTGACACTGACCTTGTATGGTATCATTCCTCTGCTGAGCGTTCTCTGCAGCTTCCGGAGCATGTTGGAGAAAGTCCACACTCTTCTATGGGTCTCTAGGACTCTGTGAGGTCTAACTCTCCAAGCCCTGCCTCCCCATCCCTCGTCACATCCCAGCCACACCTTCCCATGGCCTTCCCTGCTGTTCTCTCTGGAAAGCTTTCTTTCCCCTCATCACGTGGCTGGCTCCCACTCAGCCTTCTGGTCTCAGCTGACATCAGCAGTTCTCACATTTCAAGAAGCACCAGACTCTCCTGGAGAGCTGATGGAAACTTAGGTAGCAGGACCTCATCGTCAGAGTTTCTGATTCAGTAGTTCTGGGACGACCTGAGAATGTTCAGTTCTAACAAGTCCCCTGATGCTGCTCTGTTGCTGAGGGGACCCTACTTTGAGAACCACTGGGTTAAGTGATGCTACTTTAAGATGCTGGCTTTACAGACACCCCTCCTCCCACCTTCCTTTTTTTCTTTAAAAATGTTGTTGAAAAATTTAATTATTATTATTAGTTGTGGCCTCACCACGCTGCATGTAGAAACTTAGTTCCCTCACCAGGGATCAAACCCACAGCCTCTGCGTTGGAAGCGTGGAGTCTTAACCACTGGACCACAAGGAAGGCCCTTCCCCACATTTCTAAATTAAGTTCTCCTGTAGCACCTTGTGCTGCTTCTTCTCACCAAGTATTATTATACCATAATATATTAGGGTTATAATATTGCGGATTTTTCATTGTAATTTTGTGTTGAAGGCATATCTTCTAATTTGCACCACAGCAAGCATTTTGGTTTCCCACCTCCATCCTTTCTTATATTAAAACGGCAGCCAGACCAATA
Source organism: Bos indicus (assembly GCF_029378745.1). Lineage (NCBI taxonomy): Eukaryota > Metazoa > Chordata > Mammalia > Artiodactyla > Bovidae > Bos > Bos indicus. The sequence continues at coordinate 58,713,431 of NC_091778.1, forward strand.
AACAGATAGTGTACAGAGTTGGTCTCTCTTGCGTTTAGAAGAGAGGGAACTAACATTTATTGAACGCTCTCAAGCATCAGTAAAGCGTCTGCCTACAATGCAGGAGACCCAGGTTCGATCCCTGGGTCGGAAAGATCCCCTGGAGAAGGAAACGGCAACCCACTCCAGTATTCTTGCCTGGAAAATCCCATGGACCGAGGAGCCCGGTGGGTTACAGTCCATGGCGTTGCAAAGAGTCGGACACGACTGAGCAACTCCACTTTCACTTTCACTTTCTTAGGCATCTTGCACTATCATGAAGGCTTCTAGAATGATAATAACCAACAGTGACCTCTGTTTACTGAGCATCTATTCTGTGCCGGGAAACATACTGTGCAAGGAGCTATGGCTGTTTGGTTCATTCCTGTATCCCCAGTGCCCGGCCGTAGTCATGCCTAATAAATATATATATATATTTAGTAAGTGATTTAATGAGTAAAAATAAACGATTCTCCTACATGGGACATTTCTTCCTTTCCTGAGGATGGAGGGACTTCCTTCTGGGACTGGTTTTATAGACTTAGCTACCATCTGGAGCTGTCTGTGAGGGGTTAGGAGGCTGGGCTCCTTTAAGATCTTGAACCTGGCCTCACCTCTCCAGAAAGATTGAGGAGGAACCCTGAAAGCTCTGGGCATCTTCTAGCATCCTGCAGAGGTGATGGGGAAAGGCAGACACTCCCTCCATTGCCTCTAATATAACAAAATAAAGGTAAAGAAGCAGGGGCGGGGACCCAGAGGCTGGTTTATGCCCCTTAAATGCAAAGCAGAAAATAACAGGAAGATCAAAGCAAGGCCGAAAAGGAGGAGACAGAAAAATATAAGGAGGGGGACAGAGAGGCAGAAAGGAAGGAGGTAGATAAAGAAAATACAGGGACAGGATGTCCACGGTGGAGCCTGGCTTTCCTCCCTCGGTGTCCGTGGGCTACCTGCCGAATCAATTGATTACATCTGTAGGCAGAGTTGCCTTTTTATTTCACACCAATTTTCATGGGCAGCGTAAGATAAAAATGGAAGAGGTGAAGTGAACGGGGAAAGATGATTGAATGTTGATGTAAAAAGGGAAGGTGTGAGGAAGGGAGGGTTGATCGGACACCCAGCTGCCCCGGATTGCTGGGGGTCGGGGGGCGGGTGGTGTGTTCCACCCCTTTATGCTTTTCTTTCCTTTCTTTATTTATATATTTTTTGAAAACCCAGTTTCCCAGCGAATTGCTGGTCACAGTCCCCTTGGCAATAGGAACTGGTGTGCCCCAGGCCCCAGGAAGCTCGACTCTCTGTTGCCCCCACACCTCCCACCCCGATTCCATCCCAGGCTCGGAATTTGAGGGCTTGCTGGGGACTGAGTGTCCGGGGCATGGGGAGGGTGCTGTCTCACTGTCTGAACTTGACTCACCCTCTCCTGCTCCCGCAGCCTCTTCCCTACCTGGGGTGCTGTGATAATAACTCACTTGGCCGTGACACAGGGGAGCGCTAACAGGTGAGATGTTCAAGATGTGCTCTGCAAAAGGAGGACTACAAGCAGGCTTCCTAATCTGAGCAAATAAAAATCAAACACTGCAAGGGAAAAGGAACGGCCCCTTCCTGGAGCGGGTACGTCTGTCTGTCCATCATGGGCTGGCCTTTGTGGGCTCTCGAGGGCTCCCCTGGAAGGGTCCTCCACCAGCTGGACATCTGAGCTGTGTCTTCAAAGGCCAGGTAGCTGCCTCTGGGGTCTCGGTCCTAGAAACTCTTTGTTTTAAGCCTACCATTTGGAACGTTTGGGGAGTATGGCCCTATCAAAAGCCCTTCTGCTAAGAACTGGCTTCCAAATCCAAAAACAGTGTTCCCCATGGGATCAGAGGCAAAGAGGGGCCAGGAACCACCCCTCCCAGCTTTCCCTCCTCCATCCTGAAGCCACCAGAAATGCGTGGTTATCAGAACTTGACCCTCTGTGCTGTTAAGGTGGAGCCAAAGGGCAGGAGTTGGGGGCCCGGGGCTTCAGCACCTCACTGAGTGGGGTTGGTGGTCTTTTTGTGCCAGGCCTTTGAGGTAGCTCTGCTCAAAGACGCTGAGAAAAGGCAAAGGAGGGCACCACTCACTACCTACACACCCTGGGCTTACTTTCATCAGCAGGCCTGGTGTGTCATCAGGGCAGGCAGTGACCTGAGACAGAGATAGTGACGTGGGGACAAGATGCTGAGATGCATGCTGTCCGTCAGGGGTCTGCAGTTTCTCTGGACAGGGAGCTGAGCATCCTCGAGGGCTCTTTATGATCCTCCAGACCCACAAAGTCAGTGCTGAAAAGGGCCACAGTGCCCACTGTACAGATGAGAAAAACGAGGCCTGGAATGGGGTGTGTCACTGAGCTCAGAGCCCGTTAGAGGCAGAGAGGAGGTTCGAATCTGGGTTTGCCTACCAGGGGTTTTCTGTGTGTGTGTGTGTATGTGTCTGCAGCGGTGGGGGGCTCTACACAGGCTGCCTTTCAAGGAAGCAGGCAGGTGGAGAGGCCCATATTTCCAGGCCAAGGTGAGCGCCTAGGACAAGAGGCAGAGATGACAGGTGTGTTTGCCTCGCACACTCAGAACATGGCCTGCCTGGGGAGGAGCGCGTGTGGGGTTTTGTGAAACACCTGATGAAGTTGTTGCTCATATTTCCTCTTTACAGCCATCTGCGCTGGGCACTCAGGGGCCTCTTGTGAGAACCTGGTGCCCGGAGCCTGTCACTCAGCCCGCTGGTTGACAGCTCCCCTGGCCCCATCCCCAGGGATGCAGGAGGCTGGGCTGGGGTCCGCTTAACCCTGCATCTTCCTGACACCGGCATGGTGCCCGCTGTGAGACCCCTGTCCAGCCGTGAGTACCCAGAGAGAGGGGCCTCTTAGTTGTGGTGTGCAGATGCTTCTAGTTGCGACATGTGGGATCCAGTTCCCCAACCAGGGCTGGGACCCTGGCCCCCTGCACGGGGAGTGCAGAGTCTTAGCCCCTAGACTGCCAGAGACGTCTCTCCTTGTGCTTTTTCAAAGTCCCCGATGACAGCATATATCCCCAGGGTGGGGTGGAGGGGGAGTGGGTCCTAGCTTTTCATCTGAGATCTTGAAGCAGAGGCTGGTGCCCGGCAAACAGAACACAGAGAGGAGAGGACTTCGGGTATGAGCTCCACTTTCACTGATTGGCAGGTGTCACTGACCATGGCAGACCCTGTAGGTTGCTTTCCCCCGCTGCCCCCCGGCCTCTTCAACCCACCTGGAGGTCACCATGGCCGTGGTGGACAGACCACATGCCTGCAGAAAGCTTCCCAGCCCAAAGCCTGCCTTCCTGTTCCTGGGGCTGTTCTTTGGCTCTGGAAGGGAGCTTAGCTCCACACGGCAGGTAGAAGCGATGGGAGTGAGATCCGTTCTGCAGCCTCTTAACTGGCCGGGTGGCCCACAGTGGAAACCCACTCATTAATTCTCTGTAATTAGTTTTCCTCTCTTTCCTTTCTCTCTTCTCCATTCCCTCCCCAAGCTTCTTGGAACCTACTCCCAAATAAATGACTTGCACTCACATCCTTGCCCAAAGGTATGCTTCTAGGAGAACTCAAACTTAAACACCAGCTCCCTGGTTTTAGTGGAGGTCTGTGGGGTCCTGAGATCTGGGCATACTAGCCATGTGATACAAGGCTTGTCCCATCACCTCTTGGAGCCTCTGTTTTCAGATTTGTAAGGTAAAGAAAGGTTAGTGCTCTGCAGTTCTATAAGAGTCTGTTTCCTAATCATTTAAACATTAAATTCATTCAGGGTTGCCACAGAGTAAAACATAATCTATATTCTATTCATCTAGATTGCAAGATTAAAGATCAATACAGCATTGCATAGAAGCAAGTGTTCAATTGGGTAACAAATTCTAAATAGAGCTGGGAATCAGAGAAAGGAAAGAAGTAGTCAGAGAAGGCTTCCTGTGAGTGGGGAAGTTTGAACTAGGCCTTAAAGGATGGGTGAATCCAGGTAGGTTGGGGCCCATGCAGGGGAGTGGACCATGAGAAGAGGCTTAGACCACAGTCTGAAGGTGCAGGTACTGGAACATTCATTGCTATGGACTAAATGTAACCTCTCCCCAAAATCCATATGTTAAAGCCCCAGCCCCCTGTAATGTGATGGTATTAGGAGAGGGGGGCCTTTGGAGGTAATTCGGCTTATATGAGGTCATGAGGGTGGGGTCCTCATGATGGGATTAGTGCCCTTCTAAGAAGAGGAAGAGAGATCCAAGCTCTTTCTCTCTCTCCCATCTGAGAACACAGCAAGAAGGACGAGGCTGTCTACAAGCCAGGGAAAGAGACCTCACCAGGAACTGAATCTGCTGGCACCTTGATCTTGAACTTCCCAGTCTCCAGAACTATGAGAAAGAAATGGCTGTTGTTTAAGCCCCTTCTCCCCCCCACCCCCACCTCGCCCAATCTGTGGTATTTTGTTACAGCAGCTTGAGCTGACTAAGACACCTATCATGGAGCTTCTTCAATCCTGGGTGAATAGCAATGGATCACCACCCCTTACATGCACGGTTACCTGGCAGCTGTTAGGATTGTATGCATGTTTATTTTTCAATGACTGTCCATAATTTTCTAGAAAGAAGGAGCGACTGGAGTGTATGGATAGTTTAATAAAAAGACACCCTTCATCCACTTCCCGTCTCATCTCATTACTTCTCATCACATCCTCATCCCCCCACTTCCTACTCCATCCCTTGTCTCCTCATGAGAGGACTCTGGAGACCAGTCCTGTTGGCACAGCGATTTGGCAGAGGCAGAAGGATGCTGAGGCTCTGGCCACTAAGAACCTCAGAGGTAGGAGATTTTGGACCTCAAAATGAAAATAGTCCAAGAGGCTCTGATTAAGGAAGCAGCTTAAACACTGTTGTTTCTAGAAGGAGCAGAAAACGTCATTTTTGCTGTCTGTGGCTTGCATCAGGACTCTCTGGGAAAACTAGTCCCCTCTGCCTGCTTGGCTGGAGGCCAATCCTATCAGAGCAGTGGCAGCCAGTTTGGGTTCCCAGGACTCTTATGCTAGCTTTGAGCTGAACTGTCTCCTGTCTGTTTCGACTCTGGTCTCTTGGCCACTTTAACAGGCAATAAATGTAGTGGTTTAGAGCCACAGATACTGGGGGCCAAGCAGCCTGGGTAAAACCTGGGTGCTGTCATTTCAGGGCTGTGAGGGCTGTTAAATTTCTTAATAGCTCTGTGCCTCAGCTTCCCCACCTGTACAGTGAGTATGAGGATGGTGGCAATCTCATGGGGTTGTTGTGATGAGTTACAAGTGGAGAGCTCTAAGCGACTGTTGACCACCACCACCACCATCACCAGCAGCAGCAGCAAGTGAAGAGCTCTAAGCGACTGTTGACCACCACCATCACCATCACCAGCAGCAGCAGCAGCAGCAGCAACGCCACCGTCATCAGCATCACCATCAGCATTGCTTCCAGCACCATCACCATCTATCCTTATAGGAAACGGGGGGCCTGGTACTCAGGACTGGATTCCTGGGGACACATGCTCCGAAGGGAAATTCAGGCTCGGTGGGAGGAGCCAAAGGTCAACTGCCTGAGGACGTGCTCAGCCCACCCTGGCAGTGGCACCTTCACTCAGAGCAGAACGGATACTTGCGTTCCTTTGAGCCCTGAACTGCTGCCCTGGCTCTTGGTCGGTCAGCGGTGGCCTTCCCCCACCAGGCTGGCTTCCCGTCTTTCCCATCAGTCTAGGGGAGGACCGACTGGGCAGAGGCTGCCTGGTTCTAGGGCCCTGATGGACCAAAGGAAGGGTGAGCAGCTCTCTCCTGCCCGGCCAGCCCCTCCGCTGCCCTCCCAGCCAGTGTGCCCGCTCTCTCCCTCCTGCCCCCTTCTCTGCCTGAGTTTCCTCCGAGAAGGCCAAGGCGGGAGGTCTAATACTGCCTGGCTAATGGCTTATGGATCGTTGGCACATCAGGCCCGATGGAAGTGTCTGTTAAGCTTGGCATTGGGAGCCTGAGTCAAATGGGCCGAGACAGATTTATGGCCATTTTCCGGGCCACGCCAGGTAAATGCTCCCTGACAGCCCTCCAGGACTCACACACTCGGAAAACCAGGAGGGGTGGGGGGAGCGTCTCCCGATGCACTTGGAGCCCCATGGCCTCAACCACAGTGCAGGATACCTCCAAGGTCAGAACGGAGTTGCCTGGGTGTGACATGGGGTTTGAGCAAAGGACAGATGTCTGGATTCACCCAGAAACAAGGCCAGGAAGACACTAATTAGCACCAATTTGGAAAGAGGCCAGATTAACCTAGTACAAAATTCTGAATTATGGAATTGTTAAACACAGTTTTACCACCTTCAAGAAAATAGACTACAATAGACCCTTCTAGAAAGCACCCGGTGTGTGTGTGTGTGTGTGTGTGAGAGAGAGAGACAGACAGACAGACAGAGAGACAGAGTGCTTATCCTCGCCTGGAGGGAATTCCCCACGTGCCAGGGAAATGGGTGATCTACAGTTGTATTACTTGGCATTTAGTAAAATTAAATTATCAAAATGGCGATACAAAGGTTCTTGGGGACCTACTAGAATGAGCAGATGAATGATGTGCAATTGCCCATCAACATGTTTGCATGCCAACTGGCACTTCTGCTGGGTGTGCGTGCTGCTTGCTCTTTCCTGTGGGTTAAACGCCTCCCTTGCACTCTGGTTCCCGACTCCCTCTGCTGCTCTGCCGTCCCAGCTCCTACCTTGCACAGGTGAATGTCCAGCCCACCACAGCTGCTCCTCTGGGCTGGAAACCTGCTCATTCACCGGTGAACAGAACACAGAGGAGCTCTTGGAGTGTTTGGAGTTCTGGAGTCTACACTGTCTCCCTGCCCTTGGAGGCTGGGTTTTCCCTACCAGCTTGAGAGAATTTGCTAAGAGCTCAGAAACAGTCTCTCTGTCTTGTCAAGAGTTTTCAGAGCCAGGGTCCTCTCCTCTCTCCCCACACTCATATCCAAGGAAGAGGTTTGGCATTTCCATCTCCTTGGCTGGCAAATTGTAAATTTGGGTCTGAGCAGAAAATATAGTGACATCAAGGTTATACGGTCCCCAGCTGACAAGACAGATAACTCTCAGCAATCCGGCAGTTCCCATCTCCTCCTGGTCTCCTCTCTCTGCTCTGCTCTTTCTTTCAACCTTTTTTTTTTTTTAAGAAAACATTTTTAGAGACTTTAATAACTGTGGAAGGATGCTGTAAGGTGGGCAGGGAAATCGATCATTTTTATTCGGTTGTGCGCGATAAAATGTAAGTTTGGACAATAAATCTTCTTACCTTGAGGGGAAAGAACAGCGTGCCTGGCCATTAACACAACTCCCATTTTGGAGATTTTAATGAATGAGTGAAGGTCTGGTCTGAGTAATTGATGGCTCCCGCCTCCCTGCCGGGACTATGGGTTTCAGACTCAGGCTTTGGCAGGGAGTGGGGCTTCCCTTCTGTCTCCAGTCCAGGCAACTGCTGGTTCCCAGTCTCCCTCTCTTCGCTGGTACGGATCTTCTGTTAGTTCTTTTATTTTGCTTTTAAATTAATTTTTATTGGAGTATATTTGCTTTACAACGTTGCATTAGTTTCTACTATACAGCATAGTGAGTCACTAAATACAACTTAAGCCCCCACCATGTGTAAGAAGCCATGTTTAGGAGGATCCAGATAAACATGTCAGAGCCCCGGGCAAGCTGTCCCTAAGAAAGCCTTCTCTTCAAGGTCTGGGTGATGCTGAGGGTGGGAGAGAAGTGATGAGTAATGGAAGATGCTGGGAGACAGGATTTTTGGAGAAGTGACTTAGAGAAGGTTGCCTGGAGGAAGAAAATAAGAATTCTTATAATTTTGGCGGGGGGCTTTGGGTAGGTTTCTGTGGGGTTGGTTTGGAAGCCAAATTCTGATCCTTTGCAATGGAAATTTTGGTGTGTGTGTAGATGGGGGGGATTCTGGTTTTCTGGCCCTAAGTCATCACCTGTTCCCAAATTTTCCATCGACCTGAATTGCCCATCAACACCTTAAATACTTCTCCACAGTCCCATGGGATCATGGCAGTGGAGGAGACAAGTGTTTTGCTGTTGGCTAAAGGATGCAATTCCTGGAGCCAGATATGTTGAAGATACTTGCATAATCTTTGCTTCCAGTACAGTATCCTCAAAGGGAACAGCTGGAATGCTGTTTCAGTCAACTTGAGCTGCCATAAGAAAATACCAAGTGGCTTAAACAACAGGCATTCATTTCTCACAGTTCTGGAGGCTGGGAAGTCCAAGATCAAGGTGCCAGCAGATTAGATTTCTGGTGAGGGCTTTTTTCCTGTTTTACAGACAGCAACCTGCCTGCTGTGTCCTCACAAGGAGAAGAGAGAACACTGATCTCCTTTCCTTTTCTGTAAGGGCACTAATCCCATTATGAGGGCTCTACCCTCATGACCCTGCATGTGTGCTAAGTCACTTCAGTCGTGTCCAACTCTTTGTGACCCCATGGACTGCAGCCCACCAGGCTCCTCTGACCACGGAGTTCTCCAGGCAAGAATCCTGGAGTGGGTTGCCATTTCCTCCTCCAGGGAATTTTCCTGACCCAGGGATCGAATCTGCATCTCTTACGTCTCCTGCGTTGGCAGGCGGGTTCTTTACCACTAGTGCCACCTGGGACGCCCTCCCCCAAGACCTTATCTAACCCTAGTCACGTCCCCAAGCCCAATGACCAGCTCCAAATGCTATCTCTTTGGGAGTTAGATCTTCAATAGAGGGATTTGGAGGCAGGCCAGACATTCATCTGTAAAGATACTGCAGAGTCAGGCCCCAGATTCTGCTTTCTTTTCAGGCAAATCAGTAGGTGGGCATCTGGAAAGTGTGGGCTGTGGGGGGAAGAGAGGACAGGGAGTGGCCTTTACTGCCTGGGGGTAACACCCACCCCCTGTTCCTGCCACCCCAAGCCTATGGCCAGAGTCCCGGAGGGCTTGGGACCATCTCTGCCCCAGGATGCCTTCCTCAAGTCCTCTAGTTTCCATCAGTCCCTTCCTTTCCAATCTCTCCGCCAAGGGCACACCTGGGCTCAGGGCACCTCCAGCCTCGGATCTCCTATGACTCACCAGCTCTCTGTACACACCACAGGGCATCCAATTACTCAGAGAACAGCCTGCTTCTATTTGCTTATCAGACTTCCACTGTTTGCCCCGGGCATCGCTATTCATTGATTTGAACTTTTGTCCTTCAAGCTCTAACATGCTTCATGATCTGTGAGTGGTGAGGGTCACGTGGGCTGTGGGTTTCTCGGCTGTCTGGACCTGTGGTCAAGGTTCCTGTTCTAAATATAAGCAAACTGGGCCTGGGAGAAGGGAAAGGGAAGTCTCTCAGTCGTGTCCGACTCTTTGCGACCCCATAGACTGTAGCCTACCAGTCTCCTCTGTCCATGGGATTTTCCAGGCAATAGTACTGGAGTGGATTGCCATTCCTTCTCCAGGGATCTTCCCAACCCAGGGCTTGAACCCGGGTCTCCCGCATTGCAGACAGACGCTTTACCGTCTGAGCCACCAGGGAAGTGGGAGAAGGTGAGTATCTATCCAAATCTCCCGGCTCATACGTGGAGGAGCCAAAACTTGAGACGAGACCCATCCCATCCAATAGCCAGAGCTCTTCCTAATATAGAGGTGGGTCCTGTGTGGGGACCCAGCTCTGATTGGTCAGCCCACTGCAGAATTGCACTCAAACAGCCAACAGGGTTGTTGTTCAATCACCCAGCCAGGTCCGACTCTTTGCCACCCCATGAACTGCAGCACGCCAGGCCTCCCTGTCCCTCACCATCTCCCAGAGTTTGCCCAAGTTCATGTCCATTGAGTCGGTGGTACCATCCCACCATCTCATCCTCTGTCACCTTCTTCTCCTTCTGCCTTCAATCTTTCCCAGCATCAGTCAACATAAGAGAACAGAAAAGGCTGTGGCCACATTTACGTGGTAGTGAGGGTTTCAAGCTCTGTCTAAAGTCGGTTTGGTGGGTCAGAAAAAAAAAAAAAGGTGGCTGATTAGATTCTTCAAATTGACACAGGCTTTTAAAGATTTTGGGTCTCTTGAGAGCCAGGGCACGAGGGCCAAAGTGTAATACATTCATCTGTTGGTGACAGTGGGAAATTCTCCTGAGGACACAAAGTGAATGTCCATCACCAGAGGTCTAGGTGAATAAACGAGACTACATTCACACACTATTGAAAACAATTAACTAGAGCTACACCGAAGGGTTGAGCGGAGTTCCCCAAGGTATTGTTGAGTAAGAGAAGCAAGACAAAAGAAACTGAATATCCCAAAATTCAATAAAACAAACAACTATAAAAGCTGCCTAGACTTGTAGAGTTAAATATACGTTTATGCCTAAGTGTGTATGTGTGTGGGGGGTAGATATACAAAGTTACATACCTGTATGCATTCCCAGGTGGCGCAGTGGCAAAGAATCCGCCTGCCAATGCAGGAGATGTGGGTTTGATCCCTGGGTTGGGAAAATCCCCTGGAGGAGGAAATGGCAACCCACTCCAGTATTCTTGCCTGGGAAATTCCAGAAAAACATATACTTCTGCTTTATTGACTATGCCAAAGCCTTTGTGTGGATCACAATAAACTCTGGAAAATTCTTCAAGAGATGGGAATACCAAACCACCTGACCTGCCTCCTGAGAAATCTGGATGCAGGTCAAGAAGCAACAGTTAGAACTGGACATGGAACAAAAGACTGGTTCCAAATTGGGAAAGGAGTACATCAAGGCTGTATATTGTCACCCTGCTTATTTAACTTATATGCAGAGTACACCATGAGAAATGATGGACTGGATGAAGCACAAGCTGGAATCAAGATTGCAGGGAGAAATATCAATAACCCCAGATATGCAGATGACACCACCCTTATGGCAGAAAGCAAAGAGGAATTAAAAAGCCTCTTGATGGAAGTGAAAGAGGAGAGTGAAAAAGTTGACTTAAAACTCAACATTCAGAAAACTAAGATCATGGCATCTGGTCCCATCACTTCATGGCAAATAGATGGCAAACAGTGGAAACAGTGTCAGACTTTATTTTTTGGGGCTCCAGAATCGCTGCAGATGGTGACTGCACCCATGAAATTAAAAGACGCTTGCTCCTTGGAAGGAAAGTTATGACCAACCTAGACAGCATATTAAAAAGCAGAGACATTACTTTGCCAACAAAGGTCCATCTAGTCAGAGTTATGGCTTTTCCAGTAGTCATGTATGAATGTGAGACTAACAAAGGAAAGAAAAGAGTACACATACACACACACACAAACACACCATGGTCACACACACACCATGCACACAACATACACACCAAGCACAGGACCAGATTTATATTTTTACATAAAGGTATTAGCACTCATGTAAGTACGTTCAAGGAAGAAGGTTTTTTGTTTTGTTTTTTTGTTTGCTTGTTTTTTGTTTGTTTGCTTTTTGTTTTTTTTTTAAGAGGGGGCCATGAGCCAAGGAGGCTTGAGGGATCTTAGTTCTCTGATCAGGGATCAAAATGATAGTGGAAGTGCCAAGCCATAACCATTGGACTGCCAGAGAATTCCCTAGAATGTGGTTTTAGAAGGGAAGGTTTTAAAAGTTCTTTTCCCAGAGCAACTGAGTTGTCACTCCACAGATCAGGGTGAAGGAAAGAGAGAGAAGAGTGTCCTGGGTGAATTCAGGAAGGAATGGATGAAGAAGATGTGATACATACATGCAATGGTCTATTACTCAGCACTGTTCACAAGAGCCAGGATAAGGAAGCAACCTAGATGTCCGTCAACAGAGGAATGGATGAAGAAGGTGTGGTACATACATGCAGTGGTCTATTACTCAGCCACAGAAGCAACAAACTCGGGTCATTTGTAGGGACATGGATGGACATAGAGACTGTCAAACAGAGTGAAGTAAGTCAGAAAGAGAAAAATACTGTATATTAACACACATATGTGGAATCTAGAGAATAGTATAGATGATCTTATTTGCACAGCAGAAAGAGAGACACAAATGTAGAAAACCAACATGGATACCAAGGCAGGGAAGGGGGGTGGATTGGGAGACTGAGACTGACGTATATAAGCTACTGATACTAAGTGTGAAACAGGTAACTAATGAGAATCTACTGTATCCATCAGGGACCTCTACTCAGTGCTCTGTGATGACCTACATGGGAAGAAAATCCGAAAAAAGAGGGAGTACAGGTATACATATAGCTGATTCACCGTGCTCTACAGTAGAAACGAATGCAACATTGCACAGCAAATGTATCCCAATGCAAATTAATTAAAAATAAAGAAATAAAAGATTAGGATGATGACCGAGTTGTGCTCCTAGGGCACTTTGTAGCTGACGTGCCCGGCATCACCATCTTGGGTTACGGAACGGATGCGTACTTAATACTGTGTACGTGTTAAGGGACTAGATCCCTACCTGGACAGTCCAGGGCATTTTAGTCCCTTCCCAGTCAGTCAGTCAGTCAGTTCGGTCGCTGAGTTGTGTCCAACTCTTTGTGACCCCATGAATTGCAGCACGGGTCCCTTCCCAGTATCTTTCCTTTCAAGCATCCCAGAAGTCTTATTTAATTCAAGAGGTCCGCATAGAAACTGATGATTGGCCCACGGAAGGGAGAAAGAGAGGAGAAGGAAGAAGTTATACTTGCCCAAACTATCCACTAACTTAAAATGCAATATTGAGAGATACAGGCTGCATTCTCCTTGGCTGCAGAATGAAGCTATTTGAAATGGCATAGAGAGCAAGACTAACACCAAGGAAAGCAGAACGCAGTGGTAGAGCTGAGAGAAAGATCCTGATGATACCATTGGAGTCCCTGGATCTATCCATGCCTGAAATCCACCCCTCGGTGTGGCAGATAGAATAATCCCCCCACAAAACGTCTACCTCTTCTTCCTTAGAATCTGTGACTAGGATTTCTTACACGGCAGAATGGACATGACAGGCGTGATTAAGCTGAGGATATCGAGGTGGGAGGTTATCTAGCATTGTCCATAGGCTCAGTGTGATCCTGGTATGAAAGGGAGGCAGGAGGGCCAGAATTGGGGAAGGAGGTGTGGAGACAGAAGCTGAAGCTATGCCATTGCAGGAAGGGGGCCACGAACCAAGGCATGCTGGCTAGAAAAGACAAGGCCGTGAATTCTTTCCTAGAACTTCCAGAAGGAAGGCAGATTTGCTCATCCCTTGACTGCAGCCATGTAAACTCATTTCCAGACTTCTGGCCTCCAGGACTCTTAAGACAACACGTTTCTGCTGTTTCAGGCCAGGGCACTTGTGGTGATTTGTTACAGCAGCCGAAGAAAATGAATCCTGGCTGCTTCTTGACTGCTTGGGCCAAATTAGCTTGCATTAGATTTGACTTTCTGTCATTTGTAACCAAAAGAATCCTGACTAGTACACCAGCCCAGGGAGGACCAGCATTTCTTTTTATTTGTTTATTTACTTATTCATCTATTTAGCTGGATCTTAGTTGTGGCATGCAGAATCTTTTAGTTACAGAGTGCTAACTCTTAATTGTGGCATGTGGGATCTAGTTCCCAGACCAGGGATCGAACCTGGGCCCCTGCTTTGGGAGCTCAGAGTCTTAGCCACTGGACCACGAGGGAAGTCCGCCGGCATTTCTTTTTAGTAAAGCTCTATTGTCAAACACGACTGAGTGACTTCACTTTCACTTTCATGCATTGGAGAAGGAAATGGCAACCCACTCCAGTGTTCTTGCCTGGAGAATCCCAGGGATGGGGGAGCCTGGCGGGCTGCCGTCTATGGGGTCGCACAGAGTCGTACACGACTGAAGCGACTTAGCAGCAGCAGCAGCAGCGTCAAACACTCATAATTGGCTTTCATGTCTGTTACCTCTGAGGTCCTAAGACTAGAGATTTGGAGGACATGTGGATAGCTTACGGTGAGTGATGTTGGATTCGTGATCCCCAAAGAAGATTTAGCTTCGGGACCAGGGACCAGGCGTGATCACTCAAGAGCTTTTGTGTAGCAGAGTTTTATTAAAGTGAAAAAGGGACAGAGAATGCTTCTGACACAGACTCAGAAGGGGGCGGAGAGTGCCCCCCTCGCTAGTGTTAGCAAGGGAGTTATATGCTTTTTTAAATTAGTTATTACAATAAATCCAAAGAATGTTTCCAGGTTGTAAAGATCTTACTAGACCCACTCCCATAATTTACATTTTAAGCTAACAGGATTATAATTTAGCAATAGAAAGATCTTACCAGACCCACCCTCATAATATACATTCTAAAATAACAAGATTAGTCAGAAGGTTTTCAAGAAGGAGAAACTGTCCTCAAGCAAGATACATTGTTGTTATATAATCCTGAGTATGGGCTTTCCTCATAGCTCAGTTGGTAAAGAATCTGCCTGTAATACAGGTGACTCGATTCCTGGGTCGGGAAGATCCCCTGGAGAAGGGAAAGGCTTAAGCCCTAGTACAGAGTTTAAACTGAGTTGTTTATATCAGTTCCAGGCTTAAAGAAAAAAAAAAACCTTTCGTGTGACTAAGACTAAGGAATGTAGAGAGAGAGAGAGGAAAAAAAAAAAAAAGGTATTTGTCCTTTGCTCCTCCTTGAGAATTCCAGACCCCTATCTCCACTTTGAGAGCCCCAGACCCCTTTCTCCTCCTCGGTGACCCCGGACTTCTCATCAACCTGCCTAGGAATTGAGTCTCTCGATGTGAGGCAGATGTACCCAACTGTCTCCTGCAAACCAAGAGTCCCAGGGAGGCCCAGTGAGATGGAATGACCTGCCTGGGGCAGTTCTGGCATCTGTGATGCAGATATGCAGTGGGCTAGAGGGCCTGTGAAAACCCAGAAAAGAGCATAGAACTGCATGAGAGCATCTAAGGGCCTTTCCCTCTGCAGCTCCTTGGGCGGCCCAGAACCCTGTCTCCCTGGGGCTGCCTTTGCGGAGGAACTTGCAGGGCTGGCCCATCCTGGCCCTGCATCTGGCCTGTCTCCGGGTGTTCTGTCCGTGTCCTTGAACGAGGCCCTTCACACTCTTCTGAGCGGAGGCCTCTGGTCTGCCCCTGAGATCCATCTCCAGGGATGGCAGGAGGCAGACACCATCCGGCCTCCCCGATCTGATTGTCTTGACAGCTTTGCCAAATTACAAAGCAAAGGCCCCATTTGGTGATGAGAAAAGCAATATTGTGGCGGGATGTCTCATTTCTTTGAAAATCAGCGGTAAGCGAATTTGCATCCACTTAGGGGTAAATACGCCGCTGGCCCCCTCCCTCTCCAGGCTATTGAGAGGGATTGAGATGCACTCGGGTCTGCTTTATTATTTTATGATGGAGAGAAGGGAGAGAGGGGAAGAGGGGGCACAGCCCAGGAGAGAAAGGGAAGAACAGCGATTTGGTGGGGTGGAAAATTGGAGGAGGAGAGGTTTCCCATCTGGGGTGGGGTTTCTTAGCTTTGTGGCTGGGGCCCTGAGAAACAGGGTGGGCAAATCATTGTCGGGAAGAGAAATAGGACCTCTTTCGCTTCTGTGTGTTATGATTTAAAAGACTCTGAAGCACCGTCGTCACGACACACTCTTTAAAAACCTCTTTAAAATTCAGCCGGAAAGGCCCATGGAAAAGATATACAGGCCTTTGTGGAGAGCAGTGAAGGGAGGCATTTGCCAGGACGCTGCTGGAAGGGGGTTCCATGCAAATTTATTTAAAGCCCCAGGTCAGTAGCTGCTGGGAAGAAGAACCCTCTGTCTTTTTTTTTAAACAAAGAGTGGACACTATCTCTTTCTAATGGAAAAGAAGCCAGTCACGGAATGTTTTACATTCTCTGCAGAGAAACGCCCTGGGTGACTCTTCTCTTTTCACTTCTGTTGCCAGGATGAAGTCTGGGTTGGAAGCAAGGAGAGAAGGATTACCTGGGCAGTGGGGTAGGAAAGAGGGTGTGAGCTCCTGAGTGGGAACCTCGGACTTTCAGAAATGGAGCAGCCAGAGAGAATCAAAACCAAACTTTTTTTTCTGGGTTTTAGTTCTCTTTGTTAATGCTTGCTTTTGGCTGTGCTGGGTCTCCGTTGCTGCACAGGCTTTCCTCTAGTCGCAGGGAGCTGGGGCCAGGCTCCAGCAGCGGCGCGCGGGCTTCTCCTGTTGCAGAGCACGGGCTCCAGGGTGCGCGGGCTTCAGTCGTCGACGCTCAAGGGTTTAGTGCTTGCAGCTCCTGGGCTCTAAGGCACAGGCTCAGTAGCTGAGGCACACGGGCTTAGTTGCTCTGCAGTATGTGGGATCTTCCTGGATCAGGGGTTGAACCCATGTCTCCTGCATTGGCAGGCAGATTCTTTATCACTGAGCCACCAGGGAAGCCCCCAACACCAAACTTTTTAATACGGCCTTCAAGGTCTTTTTTTTTTGAAATTTAGTAATTTACAATGTTGTGTTAGTTTCAAGTGTACGGCAAAGTGATTCAGTTTTATATATATATGTGTGTGTGTGTGTGTTTGTGTGTGTATATGGAGAAGGCAATGGCACCCCACTCCAGTACTCTTGCCTGGAAAATCCCATGGACGGAGGACCCTGGTGGGCCGCAGTCCATGGGGTCGCTAAGAGTCGGACATGACTGAGTGACTTCACTTTCACTTTTCACTTTCATGCATTGGAGAAGGAAATGGCAACCCACTCCAGTGTTCTTGCCTGGAGAATCCCAGGGACGGGGGAGCCAGGTGGGCTGCCGTCTATGGGGTCACACAGTCGGACACGACTGAAGCGACTTAGCAGCAGCAGTATGTATACACACACACATATATATTCTTCCCCGGTTCTCTTCCATAATAGGTTACTACAAGATTTTGGATCTATTCAAGGCCTTTTGATCTAGTCTCCAGCGTCCCACTCAAGCAAGAGCCAACTTGTGAGTACACAGAGGCGTTCCAAGAAAAGTCCTTGTCCTGCACCCCTGTTTCTTCATCCATGGGAGTTCTTAGTTGCTTTCTCCCTCAGGTTTACTGATGAAATCAGGTTAATTCTTTTCATACAAGATTGAAACAGTCTGCTACTTAGACAACTATTCCAGGGACATTTTCATGGGTGAGAGGAACTAATATCCATGAGTCACTTACCATGCGGCACAGAGAAACAAGTGGTTTGTTCAACAGGGACAAGGCAAATGAGATGCCTCTGAAATTTTATACCCGAATGGCCTCATTTCCCACTAGTCCAAGCCCTGCCATCCAAGGTCATCCAGGTCACACAACTAGAAAAGAATTGAGCCGGCAATCAAACCCAGGGAGTCTAAGTAAGTAAGTAATTGTTAGTTGCTCTGTCGTGCCCTACTTGTTGTGACCCCATGGACTGCAGCCCACCAGGCTCCTCTGTCCATGAGATTTTCCAGGCAAGGATACTGGAGCGGGTTGCCATTTCCTTCTCCAGGGGATCTTCCCAACCCAGGGATCGAACCTGGGTCTCCTGCACTGCAGGCAGATTCTTTACCGACTGAGCTACAAGGGAAGCCCACCAGGAAGTCTGGCTCTTAGATAAAAAGTCAGTCTGCCTCCATGATCCTGCCTCTGTAGTAATCATAGACAAACGCATGCTTGAGCTACAAGGGAAGCCCACCAGGACGTCTGGCTCTTAGATAAAAAGTCAGTCTGCCTCCATGATCCTGCCTCTGTAGTAATCATAGACAAACGTATGCTTATGAAGATAATAGTAAGATAAGAACATGCTTATGAAGAACCTCTACGTGCCTGGCACTGTGCTACTTTTTTTTTAGACGTTTATTTGGCTGTGCTGGGTAGTAGTTGCAGCATGTGGGATCTAGTTCTCTGAGCGAGGATTGAACCCGGAGCCCCTGCCTTGGGAACACGGAGTCTTAGCCGCTAGACCACTGGTGAAGTCCCCACTGTGCTACTTTATTTGACGTTTTTGTCATCTCTGAGAGTCCTCACAAGGGCCCTGAAAGGCAAGTATTATTATTATCTTCATTCAACAGATGAACTAAGTGAGGCACAGAATGGATGAGTAAGTCACCCAAAGTTGCACAGCCAGCAAGTGGAAGAAAAGGCCTTTGACTCCGTGTCCACCCGACTCCACACTTGCATTTAAAGAGGTTCAGGACCCCCCCCCCACCCAAATACGCCACTTTGACATATCAATTGCCTTGATCTGAAGGTGCTTGACGAACAGCAGAAGCAGAAAGGACTCCCTGATCTTTTTTCTCTCTAACATTTCCCACGAGAAAGATGCTCCTTGTACCAGGAAGGGGAAAACATGCTCATTGCCAGAGAAATGGACCACTTCAGACAAACCGACTCAAATAACCCTTATCCTCCATCGGGTCTCCATTTTTTCCCTAGTCACTGTCTCATAATTTACTGCCCCTAGCCTGAACTCTTTGTCTTTGTTTAAGAAGATATAAGCTTTTTGTCTAATGGCTTCTTCTGGCCTTATGGTCCTCGGAAGACTCCTATATCCGTGTAAAAATCTTAAATAAATTTATATGCTTTTCTCCTATCTTACATCAGTTTAATTCTCAGGCCAGCCACAGAACCTTAGAGGGCCCAAGGGAGTTTTTCTTCCCTTACAGATTCCTAGCCATTAAAGTATCTGATTTTCCAAACAGCCGGGTCCAAGTATCACACACGATTACAAGCACCAGGTCCCCTGGTTCACGACCTCAGAGAATCGAAAGTTCACTGGTGTGGGTCACAGATGTGGCAACGGATCATAGTAAAGCAGTGAGGTGAAAGCCATCATTCTGGGATTCTGGGAAGGGGTCTGCGGGATTCTGGGAAGGGGTCTGCGGGATTCTGGGAAGGGGTCTGCGGGACTGGACACTCTCAGCCCTGAGTCTGGACACCCCTTACCTGTAAACGGGGCTTCCCTGATGGCTCAGCCAGTAAAGAATCTGCCTGCAATAAAGGAGACCCAGGTCAAATCCCTGGGTCGGGAAGATCCCCTGGAGGAGGGTATGGCAACACACTACAGTGCTCTTGCCTGGAGAATCCCAGGGACAGAGGAGCCTGGCAGGCTACAGTCCACGGGGTCGCGAAGAGTTGGACACGACTGAAGCGAACATCATGTGGGGCTCCCGCTTGCCTTCCCCCCTCTGTAGATAGCACAGAGGTTGATCAGGTTGGAGACGGCTGCCCAGCTGAATTACCTGAAGGCATCAGGACCTCGGGGAGGGGAGGGGCCGATGGAGGGCAGGGCTGCAGCCAGGCACAAAGTGTCTTCCTGCTGGAGGGGCAGCAGCAAAGACAGTCATTCTCAGCTGCCAGCCAGCTGCGCAGACCCCCACGGCGCTCACCTGCTGGCGGCTCCCGGCTTGTTTACTGTCGCGTTTATTGAATCTGACTAGCCTGGAAATAATTGCACTAATATTATTGACATTAATAGTACACCAGGATGTATTTATATCTTGCTTCTCCCTAAGCTAAAATTCAATTGCATCATAGCTCTTGCCTGAGTGGTTAGAGGCAAACAGGGATGCTATGTGAGGGGAGAGTTCTTAGAAAGGAAAGGGGGCCCAGGTACTACATGGGTCTAGGAGACAGAGAGCTTAGAGCCGCAGTTCAGGAGTTAAAGTTGGAATCAGTTCAGCTCAGTTCAATCGCTTACTTGTGTTCTTTGAGACCCCGTGGACTGCAGCACACCAGGCTTCCCGATTCATCACCAATTCCCAGAGATTGCTCAAACTCATGTCCATTGAGTCAATGATGTCATCCAACCATCTCATCCTCTGTCATCCCCTTCTCCTCCTGCCCACAGTCTTTCCCAGCATCAGGGTCTTTTCCAATGAGTCAGCTCTTTGCATCAGGTGGTCAGAGTATTGGAGTTTCAGCTTCAACATCAGTCCTTCTAATGAACAGCCAGGACTGATCTCCTTTAGGATGGACTGGTTGGATTTCCTTGCAGTCCAAGGGACTCTCAAGAGTCTTCTCCAACACCACAGTTCAAAAGCATCAATTCTTCGGCACTCAACTTTCTTTATAGTTCAACTCTCACATCCATACATGACCACTGGAAAAACCATACCTTTGAAGAGATGGACCTTTGTTGGCAAAGTAATGTCTCTGCCTTTTAATATGTTGTCTGGGTTGGTCATAACTTTTCTTCCAAGGAGCAAACGTCTTTTAATTTCATGGCTGCAGTCACCATCTATAGTGATTTTAGAGCCCAAGAAAATAAAGTCTGTCACTGTTTCCATTGTTTTCCCATCTATTTGCCATGACGTGATGGGACCAGATGCCATGATCTTGGTTTTCTGAGTGTTGAATTTTAAGCTGGCTTTTTCACTCTCCTCTTTCACTTTCATCAAGAGGCTCTTTAGTTCCTCTTCAGTTTCTGCCATAAGGGCAGTGTCACCTACATATCTGAGTTTATTGATATTTCTCCCTGCAAACTTGATTCTAGCTTGTGCTTCATCCAGCCCAGCATTTAGCATGACGTACTCTGCATGTAACTTAAACAAGCAGGGTGACAACATACAGCCTTGAGTACTCCTTTCCCAATTTGAAACCAGTCTGTTGTTCCACGTCCAGTTCTAACTGTTGCTTCTTGACCTGCATACAGATTTCTCAGGAGGCAGGTAAGATAATCTTGGAATAGTTTAGGAGTTTGGGATGGACATGAACACACTGCTATATTTTAAATGGATAACCAACAAGGTCCTATTGTGTAGCACAAGAAACTCTGCTCAATGTTATGTGGCAGGCTTGATGGGAGGGGAGTTTGGAGGGGAATGAATACTTGTATATGTATGACTGAGCTCCTTTGCTGTTCACCTGAAGCTATCGTAACACTGTTAATCAGCTATGCATCCATGCTGAGTCACTTCAGTCGTGACCGACTCTTTGTGACCCTGTGGACTGTAGCCCACTAGGCTCCTCTGCTGGAGAAGGCAATGGCAACCCACTCCAGTACTCTTGCCTGGAAAATCCCATGGACAGAGGAGCCTGGAAGGCTGCAGTCCATGGGGTTGCTGAGGGTCGGACACGACTGAGCGACTTCACTTTCAATTTTCACTGTCATGCATTGGAGAAGGAAATGGCAACCCACTCCAGTGTTCTTCCTGGAGAGTCCCAGGGACGGGGGAGCCTGGTGGGCTGCCGTCTATGGGGTTGCACAGAGTCAGACACGACCGAAGCGACTTAGCAGCAGCAGGCTCCTCTGCCCTTGGGATTCTCCAGGTAACAATACTGGAGGGGGTTGTCATCCCCTCCTCCAGGGGATCTTCCCAACCCAGGGATCCAACTCATGTCTCTTACATCTCCTGCATTGGTAGGTGGGTTCTTTATCATTAGTGCTACCTGGGAAGCCTGTGTTGAAAGATCTCCTGGAGAAAGCAATGGCTACCCACTCGAATATTCTTGCCTAGAGAATTCCATGGACCCTGGAGCCTGGTGGGCTATCGTCCCTGGGCTCACAAAGAGTCAGACATGACTGAGTGACTAACATTAATCGGCTATCCTCCAATATAAAACGAGGAGGTTTTTTTTTGTTGTTTTTTTTTTAAAGAGCTAAATTGTCTTGCTGTGCCTTCCACAGCCAGCTGGAGGGCATACCTTTAAAGGTGGGAGAAGGAGGTTTCCATGAGATTTTCAGAAAGGGAAAGTGGCATCCACAGAGAGCATCCCAAACTGGTTAAGTGGGAGATGATGGGTCCCCAGTCCCTTCCCCAGGACTGACTCCCCTCCCCTTCCCCTTCCCTCTTCACTGCCTGCCTCCAGGAAATCACCCCTCCATGGCCAACCACTCTGACCCATGTCACGGTACTGTTGGGCAGTTATGTCTCTGCATCTGTGAACGTCTTGCTGGCTCCTCTCCCTCGCCGCCGGTCCGTAGCTGAGAGTGTTAGATTGAGAAGGGGAGCACGTCCCTGAGCCTGCACTCCTGCTGGCTTCACTTGCTCACCGGGAGGTCTGCGCCCACGTGTGTGTTGTTTCAGAGGTTCAGGGAGACCTTGATTCTCAAAATGCAGACTTTTTGTAATTCACTAGTTTTATTTTACTAGTCCCTTGGGACTTCAGTACTAAAGGACTTCTTGCTGCTTTTTTATTCAAAGGAGTACATAAAATGCAGATATACAGGTTAAAGAATAATAATAAAATAAAGCATCCATATATTCAGCATTCAGCTTGAGAAATAGAGCACTTCCAGGACCCAGAAGCCCAGGTGGATTTATCCCCAACACGTTGTACCACTGCTTCCTGAGTTTCATGCTAATTCCTTCCTTACTGTTTTTTTTTTTTTTTAAAGAAGGTTTTAACAGGTGTGTATGCATTCCTAAACACCATTTGACTTAGCTCTGATTTTGAACTTTCTATTAGGGAATCACACTGCATAATTTCTCTTGTGCCTGGCTTCTTTTGTTAGATTCGTCCATCTTTAATGTGAGTAGTTGTAGACTACTCGTTTTCCCTTCCAAGTACTATTCCGGAGTGCAACTACACAGCCATATGCTGTAGTTTATTTGCCTGGTCTCACCGCTGGTGGAAATTTGGGATTCTGGCTGTTACGGATGTGACTGTAAATACCCAACCTAGTCACTCCTATTTGTCACTCCAAGAGTGGTCCTCAGAGTGGGAGCGCTGATATCTTCCGGGAATTTATTAAAAATGCAGAATTTCAGGGTCCCATGCCAGACACACTGAATCAGAATCTGCATTGTAGCAAAATCGTAGACACATTACCTTTGGAGAAGTGCTGCTCTCAATGTAGGCTTATACCTAGAAATGGATTTGTTGAGCGCTAGGGAAGGCACATTATGACCAACCTAGATACATATTCAAAAGCAGAGACATTACTTTGCCAACAAAGGTCCGTCTAGGCAAGGCTATGGTTTTTCCTGTGGTCATGTATAGATGTGAGAGTTGGACTGTGAAGAAAGCTGAGCGCCGAAGAATTGATGCTTTTGAACTGTGGTGTTGGAGAAGACTCTTGAGAGTCCCTTGAACTGCAAGGAGATCCAAACAGTTCATTCTGAAGGAGATCAGCCCTGGGATTTCTTTGGAAGGAATGATGCTGAAGCTGAAACTCCAGTACTTTGGCCACCTCATGTGAAGAGTTGACTCATTGGAAAAGACTCTGATGCTGGGAGGGATTGGGGGCAGGAGGAGAAGGGGACGACAGAGGATGAGATGGCTGGATGGCATCACTGACTCGATGGACGTGAGTCTGAGTGAACTCCGGGAGTTGGTGATGGACAGGGAGGCCTGGCGTGCTGCGATTCATGGGGTCGCAAAGAGTCGGACATGACTGAGCGACTGATCTGATCTGGTCTGAGGGAAGGCACATGTCTTCCCTGGTAGCTCAGTGGTAAAGAATCTGCCTGCAATGCAGGAGACACGGGTTCGATCCCTGATCGGGAAAGATCCCCTGGAGGAGGAGATAGCAAGTCATTCCAGTATTCTTGTCTGGGAAATCTCATGGACAAAGGAGACTGGCGGGCTACGGTCTATGCGGTCGCAAAGAGTTGGACATGAAGGCAGGCATGCTTTGGAAGCCACATGGTCTAAGGCGTGCAGACACAGGAGGGAAGCAGCAGGCTAGATCCCCGTGTCACCGCTTGGAGCAGACCTGCCTGCCCAGCAGCCGACTAAGACATGAGCGAGGTTTAAACCTTTCCTGTGAAAGATCGTTCAAATTTGGGGATTTGTTTACTGCAAACCCATCTGCTCTATCTGACTAATGCAGATTTTGAACAATATTAGACTATAAATTTTTCTTGCCAATATTATCCTTGTCTAGTTCCAGAATTAAGATTATGTTAACCTTTACAAAGATCTGGAGCATGTTTCTTCTTCTTTTTAAAAAAAGTATTATTTGGAAGAGTGGTTCCTGAAACACTTGGTAGGAATTGCTAATAAAACATTTAAACCAGTTTTGTTTTTTTTTTTTTTCCTTTCTTGGAATATTTTTAACTAATGAGTCAATTTCTTTAAAGGTCATTAGACTGTCCCAGGTTTTCTATTGTGTCTTTGGCGAGTTTTAAAATTTGTCACAAAGTTGTTCACAATAATCTTTTTCCATGTGTTTAATTATTAAAACTTTTGCAGTTATGACACCTTTTCAATTCTTAATATTGTTTATCTTTTCTATTTTTTCTCCCCCATCTCTTTATTTGCTCTGATAAGTCACATGAGGGAATTTTCTTTTAATTAAAAGACTTTTTTTTTTTGAAAGAACCAACTTTTGGCTTTGAGAATTCTTTCTGTTACACTTTGTTTCGTGCCTTTAATTTCATCCTTAATTTTACTATATTACTCCTGCTGCTCTCATTGTATTTATTTTGCCATTCTTTTGGCTTCTTAAATTGAATGCTCATGTCATTAATTTTCAGTCTATTGGATTCTAATATAAGCAACTAAAGGTATACATTTTCCTTTCAATATGACTTTAGGTCAGCCCCAAAATTTTTATAAGGAATAATTTGCTATCACTTACTCATATTCATGTTTTCTAATTTCTACTATAATTCCTTCTCTGACCCATGGGTGTTTGGGTATTTTAAATTTCCAAGTATCCAGACTTTTTAATAGGTAAACTTTTGTTATTAAATTTCTTACTTGAAACATTAAGGCCAGAGAATATGGTATTCTTAGAATTTGTTGAGGCTAATGCTATGGTCAAGAACATGGCCAATTTTCATAACTGTTTCATAAATATTTTGAAATAAATGTTTGTCCTCCAATCATTGGGTGCAATATTCTGTATATGATCATGAAAGTGTTCTTGTACTATTCAAATTTTCTATATCCTTAGCAATTTTTTTGTCTGTTTAACCAGTAATTGGATGGATGCATTAAAAATCTTTCACTATGACAGTGCATTTTTCTATTTCTTTCTCATATTTTAAGCAGAACTTCCTAGGTATGAAAATGTGTCAATTTTTGCTTTCATATTTTGAGCTTTGTTTTTAGTGCATGAGAATTCAGAATTGTTGTATTTTCTTGATAGACAACACTTTCATCATTAGGTGAAAGATCTCTTTATTTTTAGCAGTACTTTTTGCCCAAGTCTATTTTCCCTACAATCACTACAGCTGATTCTAATAGGTTTAGAAAGGATACAGAATACAGTTGTTAAATGAAAATTGTATTTTTACGTACCAGCAATCAACAAACGGGAACTGATTTTTCAAATTTTTAAAGTACCATTTATACTATTACTGAAAATGTGAAAATAGATGTGCAAGATTTAGATGCAAAAACTACAAAGTGTGGATGAGAGGGAGCAGGAAGATTCACGGCTTTTGCTTTATAGGCGGGGAGGGTTTAAGGACCATGGGAGGGGTTTTCACCTGCTCCTTCCGCCCGGCAGCTGATTGTTCCTTTAAGAGCCCTGTGTGTGAAAGGGTCTTAAGGGTTTGCTCTATAGGAGAGAAGGGTCCAAAGAAATGACTGAGTTTTATGCCTCCCTTGCAGGCGGCCAGCTCCTGCAGGGCTGCGCCACCAATGGGGAACTTCCTTAGATATCCTGCTCTGCCCACAAGTCTTTCCCAGGAGCGCCTGGTAGGGGCCCGTGGGCAGCAGCCTGTGAGTGACGGGAGCTCCCATCTTATCCTGTTGCTCCCCGCTACTTCAGGTTGAGATGCTAAACCACACTTGGCCAGCAGTTCGTGAAAATTTTAGCAGATTTTTCTTACTAATTACGCAGCGGTGATACAGCACCTCTTTCTCCCATGTTCTGCCAGAAACGAGATAGCTCAGGTGTCTCTTCTCTCCTTGGAGGGCCTGGTTCCTTTCCAGATTTCAGGTTCCTTGGTTGCCTCATGACCTCAGCTCTCTGGTGGGTTCAGGAAAAGTTCTGATTCTGTATTTTATCTAAGCTTTTCTCGTTTTTAGGATAAGAGTAATTTTCTGTTGTTGTTGCAACTTCCTACAAACGAAGAAGGTGGAAGTGGCAAACATTTTTTTGAGGCACAAATTCTCCTCCCTGGAAATTGCAGCAAATCTTAAGCAGAATTTCTTGGATATGAAAGTGTGTGCCTTGCAAAAAAAAAAAAACTCAGCTACTATTTTTTCAAATTGTATCTTTCCCCCATTTTTTCTACCAACTCCTACTGGGATTTTGATTAGACATTTTGATTTCTCATTCTCCTTGACCTCCTTTTCTTCCCTCTGGAGTCCTAACAGGCTAGTTCTAGGATCTTTGACTACTGGTCTCCATATTCCTTAGAACTTTACAAAAATTCTATGAAGCGTCGGATGTAGAGCTTTCCAGAGGGCACCTGTATTGCTTTCTTCCTAGCTCTGTCAAGCTACTGCTGCTGCTAAGTCACTTCAGTCGTGTCCGACTCTGTGCGACCCCAGAGACGGCAGCCCACCAGGCTTCCTCGTCCCTGGGATTCTCCAGGCAAGAACACTGGAGTGGGTTGCCATTTCCTTCTCCAATGCATGAAAGTGAAAAGTGAAAGTGAAGTCGCTCAGTCGTGTCTGACTCTTAGCGACCCCATGGACTACAGCCCACCAGGCTCCTCTGTCCATGGGACTTTCCAGGCAAGAGTACTGGAGTGGGGTGCCATCGCCTTCTAGGACAAGTTTAAATTTAATTTCTCTCTTGGGGTCTCTTGAATTATGACCACAAACCCACATGAAGACCACCTCATAGCTACGAAGTCTCGGTAGAGTTGATTTTCCTCTCTCCACCCAATGCCAGGGTTAAACAGTGCTTGTTCTGTTTAGGTTGTTCTCCCTCTATATGGTGGGTGGTGCTGTTGTTTAGTCACTAAATCTTGTTTGACTTTTACAACCCCATGGACTGTGGCCCCCCCCAGACTCCTCTGTCCATGGGATTCCCCAGGCAAGAATACTGGAGTGGGCTGCCATTTCCTTCTCCAGGGGATCTTCCCGGATCAGGGATCAAATCTGTGCCTCCTACATTGGCAGGTGGATTCGTTACCACTGAGTCACCAGGGAAGCCCATAGTAAAATTTACCATGATCTTAATATGCTGTACCACCTACCAGGGCTACACTCTCCTTGGCTTGCCTGATGGAAACAGGTACAGCCGCTTAGCAGAGTTTAGTAAGTTGCCCAGGGCCACACACTCCGTGGAGGAGCCAAGATGGCAAGAAGTGGGTTTTCAGTCACCAAGCGTGTGAAGCGAGGAAGCACTCTGCAGGGCATCTAGTGATGTTCTCTTATAAACAGCATTTCATTTGCTGATCCTAGTTTCTTACGGGCCACATGGATTTGCTGCCAGGCTTCTCCCAGGTGCTGTTTAGCATTTGACAATCTGGTGATGTGGACATCAATGAGCAACGATGGTGTGTAGAACCTAAAACAAACTCAGTTTGGTCTCAAAGAGGAATATAGTAACACGTTTTGATCATTTGCCAAGACCCCAATTTTTTCCTCTTAGAGTTTGGATTTCCAGAATATTGCAGTGATAACACAGAGGGCTTCTGTCTACCACGCTCAGCTTCCCCTGTGATTAACATCCTACAGGACTATGGTATATCTGTCACAATCAGTGAACCAGTATTACTATGTTGGTGTTAACTAAAGTCCATGCATTAGTCAGATTTCCTGAGTTCCCTCCACCCCCAGGGTCCCCTTTTCTTTCCCTGGATCCCACATTACTCTTAGTGTGGCATCTTCTTGGTCTCCTTTCGGTTGTAACTCAAAATGGTCTTGCTTTGGGTGAACTTGACCCTGGAGTAGGAAATGGCAACCCACTCCAGTATTCCTGCCTGGAGAATCCCATGGCGGGAGGAGCCTGTCAGGCTACAGTCCGTGGGGTCACCAAGGGGAGGACACAACCGAGCAACTGAGCACGCGTGACGGTTTCAAAGAGTGCGGATCGGTGGTTTTGTAGAACATTCCTCACTGGGATTTACCTGGGGTTTTCCCGCTGATTAGACTGGAGTACCTTGTTCTGGGGAGGAAGACCTTGGGATAAAGTTCCGTGTTCGTCGCATCAAGGGTGCACAGGTATCACGCAAGATGGTGGTTTGGGGTTTCCCTATTGTGAAGTGATCCTTATCTCTCCCTTTTCCGCCTGGTCCTCTTTGGAGGAATGTCACCAGGCACAGTCTGCTTCAGGAATGGGGAGTTACCATCTTTCCCTTAGGAGTGGAGCAGCTACAGAAATGATGTGAAATTCTTCAGCATGGGAGATCTGTCTTTGCTCCCCGCTTTGTACACTCTTCAGGCATATCAGCAGCAAACATAGCTGCCCCCTGGCTCTCCTGCCCTCTCCCATCTTCTGGTCACTTCTGTTGCCGCCAGCTTTTGTTCCTTGGTGAAGCAGCTGGACCCAGAAAAACATTGGTGACTAAACCTCCCTGTCTATCATCCCTGCAGCGTTCTCCATGGTAACTGTGGGGACATAACCTCAGAGAGTCTGGGAAGTCAGATGTCTGGTCGTCAAATCAGTGGTGGACAACCAAGGTGCTGGATGAGCCAAGCACACAGGCTGGGGAACAATCCGATGCCCCGATGCCGAAGTGAGACCACAGCCTTGGAAGGGTGGGCAGGCCCAGCGGCCTCCCCCGGATGGGGAGGCTGATTCAGGAGAGCACCCTTTTTTGGCTGATGCCCTGATGGGTTGGGGTAAGCAAATGTGGGAGGAGGCCCTGGAGCAGAGATGAATCATTCAGTATGACTGATGTTGTGGGGAAATGGGAGTTTCCAGGGGAAATTGGGGATACCTTGAGAGTAGAGAGGGTGGGTGTGGGTGTTGAACATAGAGAAGGACCTGGGAGACGGGATTTGGAGGTCAGAAATGTGTAATGTGGACATTTAGTAGTTGTGGGGTTTTGAATGTAACTCCCCACCTCTCCTCTCCAGAGGAGTCTGGGTCACTCACAAAGTTGAGGAGTTGGGGAACTTAAAGACACGCCAGGTTCCATGGCTGGGTAGAGGCACAGAGACAGATGCACAGCTGAGAACTGGACGTGGTGTGGGCCAACGGTGTTGGGTTGCAGGACCAACTGCAGAGTCTCACAAGGCCCTACTCACGGTGCAGTTCCCCTCCCTGTGATTCTCAGTCTGTCCACGAGGCAGGCAGGCACGATGGGGCAGAAATGCAGACAGAGACCCAGGAACGCTGCTGCCTGCCCAAGGTCACCGGTCACTCTTGGCTGAGCTGGGAGTGGACCCTGATGCCCAGACACCCGGCTCACCCTTCCTTTCCTCCCTCCACAACGAACCTACCCACCTCTCATCAGCCCCTCGGAAAGAACCCGTTGTTTATTGCATGACATTGAAGTTGGAATATTCCTTTCAAGTCCAGGGCTCTAGAAAACATGCCCAACGAACCAATCCACTTAAAATGCAAATGCCACTGACACTAATAAGCAATATATATACACATACATTTACGCATGCAAATGAGCGGGATGCGAGGCAGGGCTTGTCTCTGCAGCATCCAGCACATGATAACCATGTACGAGATGCCTCATCAAGTGGAGTGAGGTGGCCGTCCCCCACTCCTCCTCACCAGACTTGGTCCTTCCCAGTCAGGAGCCATGGGTGGCCTGCGTGGTCCTTCAGAAGCCAGAGCATCATCAGAGTTCAAGTCTCCCTATGAAACTGCATGATGGGTGTAATTCACAAGAACTCACTGAGTCTCAGCTGGTTGTCCTGCTGATATGGATCATCCTCACCTGCCAGCTGGAACCTCCCTGCACCTTCAGGTCCAGCTGTGACTTCCTGGAAGCCCCTGGGCATCGCTGCAGCTCACCTCCACCTTACCCACACCTGAACTCAGAGACCACGTTCTCACTCATTCATCTCAGGCCTTTTGCTTAGCACTGGGCCCACAGTTGCTAAAACAGACGCTTCCCTGGACAATTTCTAAGTTCTTGTTGCCTTTACACCTTTCTTTCTAAGCATTTGGGATTCATGGCTGCTGCTGCTGCTGCTAAGTCGCTTCAGTCGTGTCTGACTCTGTGTGACCCCATAGATGGCAGCCCACCAGGCTCCCCTGTCCCTGGGATTCTCCAGGCAAGAACACTGGAGTGGGTTGCCATTTCCTTTTCCAATTCAGGAAAGTGAAAGTGAAAGTGAAGTTGCTCAGTCCTGTCTGACTCTTCACGACCCCATGGACTGCAGCCCACCAGGCTCCCTCGGTCCATGGGATTTTCCAGGCAAGAGTACTGGAGTGGGGTGCCATTGCCTTATCCAGGGCTTCATGGCAGGTAGAGGATATTCGGGGATTTTCCAAATGATGCCTACAGCCTGGGATGGAGGCTTAAAAAAAAAAAAGCTTCTAATAAGAAAATGAGAGACCCTGATGACACTCAGGTCTCACACATATTTATTTGACTGCAACGTATGAGCTTTTCCACACACTTACATTTTCAATAACAAATGTCCTCGTTTGCTATCAGAACTTTTTTTTGCTGGCTGTATTAAGTGGAAAAAATGTTAAATGATGTTACATATGTGGCTGCCTTCCTAAATGATACCCAGCTCTAAGGGGGTCTCACGATAAACACCATTTTAGAGGCCCATGTGACAGTGTGGCTCCGTGAGCGGCCCAGGGGGCCACAGTTCTCTCACTCCCTAGTCTCCACCCCATCTAGTTTTGTTTTTTTTTTTTTTTTTTGGTAACCAAAATTTCCCTAGGACTTTCGGGGAGGGAGATGAGACAGGGTAAAAAAGTAGCCTATTCATTTGGGTAAAAAAAAAATGTGTCTGTATAAAAATGCCCAGCGTACTCATGTGAGCCAGGTCGCTTCAGTCACGTCCAATTCCTGTGAGGCTGCTTTCCAGTGGTCTGTTTGCTCTATGTGATGCGCTGATAAAGCTCTTGGCACACTTATTAGGAAAGTTTCTAGAAGTGGACTGCTGGTTCAGAGCACATGCCAGTTTTTAAAAATATATATTTATAATTGGCTGTATCAGGTGTTCATTGTAGCAGGCGGGCTTCATTGCCCCAAAGCATGAGGGCTGTTAGCGCCCCAGCCAGGATTTGAACCTGCATCATCTGTTTCGGAAGGTGGATTCTTAACCACTGAACCGCCCAGGAAACCCCCACGTGTCAGCTTTGCAAAACCCGCTTTCAAATTGCCCTCCAACCCATTTCTACCAACTTCCGCCAGCGGAGTTCGAGGCTCCAGTTTCTAAAGGGATCAGCTGCACTGTTCCGAGTCCAGAGGGGATGGCAGTGTCCCCCGGGCTCTGCTCCTTCTGGTCCCTGCCCTTCCGGCACACAGCGAGCTCCTAATAAATACTTGCAGCTTACTGAACGAGGGCTCCATCTCCCCAGCCCCAGCCCTCCCCCTGGCAGTCCTGGTGCCAGCCTGTCCGCCTCCTCCAGCACAGGCAGGAAAATAGATGGCTGGGAGCCCGCCCTAGCCTCCGTCCCCGAGTGGTGATGAGGGGCAGGACAAATGTGAGGTGAGAGGCAATATTTCCTGAAAGCAGAAGCGCCAAGAGGGCCACTCGGCACGGCATCCCCGCAGACCACGGAGGGAACAGGCTGGGTGAGAGCAAAGTGGAGCAGGTTCATGGTCAGGGCCGGGCCGGTGGCCCGAGGGGAGGCGGCAGCAACAGGACCAAGAAACCAGGGGCGCCTGGAGAAAGTGTGCTTCCCTCTCTCTGAGCAGGAAGTAGCCTTACAGCTACTCAGAGTTTATTTTTAAATGTTTTTAAAAAGGAAGTTTCTGTGCAATCTGGTTTAATGCAGTCATCAGGCAGCGGTCGGAGGATGCAGCAGATACAGAGGGGGAAGCCAGATGGCAACTGTTTGGTGAACACCTGGGACAAATCCAACATGGGATGCTCAGACCTTCGGGGTTGGTCCAGGCATCTTAACTCCTCTCTACTCCCCCAATTCTGTCATCCCCAGTCTCACCTTAGGGGCTTCCCTGGTGGCTCAGCAGTAAAGAATCCTCCTGCAATGCAGAAGTCGCAGGAGACATGGGTTGGATCCCTGGGTCAGTGAGATCCCCTGGAGGAGGGCATGGCAACCCACTCCAGTATTCTTGCCTGGGAAACCTATAGACAGAGGAGCCTGGCAGTCCATGGACACAGACAGTCCACAGCCATAGACAGTCCATGGGGTTGCAAAAGAGTAGTTCAGGACTTAGCTACTGAACAACAACTGGACGGCCAAGCTCGCAGCCCTGAACCACTCTAACAGATGGCCTGAGGAACAAAAAAATGTCTTGTTGCATTTGCTTAGGAAACCCTAGCCACAGTAGAGGTTTCTTGCAGCAACTTTATCTCAAGAAGTAACCTGTGGGTTGCAATGATGTAGGATGCCCAGTCTCAGGCCAGCGTCTCCCATGACACCATAGGCAAGATGGGAGTTTGTGGTCTAAGATCTCTCTTCCACATTGCCTCCACCCCCAGCATCCAGGCCCTCAGGCTGCAACCAGTCTGCTTTCGGGGGGCCCTCTCATCCACCTTCCTTCCAGCAAGACTTCTTCCCAGAGTACCCCCCCCCGACTCTACCATCTCCCCCATTCCTGGGCTGCTTAAGGAGCCAGAACTTTCTTTACTTTATGACGCAGAGCAAGTCAGTGTTTCTTTGTCTCAATCTTCTCCCATGTAGAGATACCCAGGGGCCAAAAGGCCCATTAAGGTGCTTTCCCAAACAAAGGAGCAGGTAAATCTTCCATCGCCTGGTAGTAAAATGCTCGTAGTGCAGCCGGCTGTTAAAATAACTGTTTCTGGTCTCCCTGCTCGCTGCACCTGCAAAGCTCTTACTAGCTGATTGGCACGGGGGGGGCTCCCCCGACACCCTGGAGCTCTCGGTAGGATATGCAGGCGGGGGCATTGCAGACAAGACGTTTACTGCGCAGATTGGGAGATGGAGGCTTGGGGTACCAGCAGATGAGCATGTCCAACCATGGAAGACCCAGGGGGAAGCCCGAGAAAGCACAGACCTGGGGACCCCCAAGGGTGCTTGTCGGACAGACACGGGCCTCTGAGAGGTGGGCAGGAGGAGTTGGGGTCGATACCTGGAGTCTGGATCCTCTTTCCTTTCTCTTGGGGGAACCCCCCAGCTAGAGAACATCTCCTCGTACATAGCCTTCCCAGGAAGCAGATTCCTCTGAAGCCAAAGGCTGGCCTTGCACATCACCGGCTCACCTGCCCCGGACAAAGGGGTCAGGAGGAGGGACAGCAGGTAAGAGGAGGAGGCCTGGGTGAGTGAGGGCAAGTCACCCCCTTCTTCTGTCCTCCCAGCCAGCTGGGAGGTCCAAGGCTGGGGACCCCGATGTCTGGGAATGTGGGGGAGTAAGCAGAGCTAGGAGCCACCCTGGAGAGAAGCCCACAGCCCCTCCTGTCCTCTCTAGGACCCAGGCCTGCACGGGGTCCCCAGAGCATCTTCACCTAACTGCCGCGGCTGGGAGGGGCCTGCAGGAAGGGGTGGCTGGAGGACACGGGAGGTGTGGAGCATCTGCCCGCCGCGTTAATGAGGAAGTAATTCAGTTAGCCCGGATTTCCCCGTCAGCAGCTGTTATTAGAAGCAGGAGCAGCGGTGCTATTAGGGGCCGGGAGAGGTGTTCAGACACGGTGGGCACGGGGCGCGGCGGAGGGAGCCAGGCAAGTTGTTAAGCAGATTAGGAGGGGGGAGCGGGAGAAAAGTAAAGAAGAGACAAAGGAAAATGGGGCCGCAGAGAAGGGAATCAAGCACAAAGCAGTCCAGATGAGGCAGAGGCAGGGGGCCGCCTTCCGCGCCGGGCGCCTCTATTGTGTTCTGCGGGCTGTAATCAGGAGCTAATACAATCCCGCCTCATTGGAAAGGCCAGCGCGCCTCAGAGGCGTCCCCGCCGCTCAGTGCAGCGCGCAGCAGCACAATAGTCACACTGAGATAAATAATAACACAAGCAGCCTCAGGTTTGCAGGCTCCCGGACAAGAGGTCACGGGTGACGTGCAGGGGCGGCCGCACTGGGTCCAGGTGCAGGGTGGGAGTTTGCTGCAGCACACCAGAACGAAACCGAACAAGAAGGTTTACCGTGTGGTTTAAAGTCCTTTCATCTGTGTCAACTCTCAGTGATCCTATTTCAGTATCATTATCCCCATTTTACAGAGGAGGAAACTGAGTCTCAGGAATTCAGGGGTTAGTAAACGATGCCAGATGGCTTCCCAGGTGGCTCAGGGGTAAAGAACCTACCTGCCAATGCAAGAGATGGGGGTTCGATCTCCGGCTTGCGAAAGATTCCCTGGAGACGGAAATAACAACCCACTCCAGTATTCTTGCCTGGGAAATCCCATGGACAGAGGAACTTTGTGGGCTATAGTCCACGAGGTGGCAAAAGAGTTGAACGCGACTGAGTGTGCACACACACACACAAACACACACGCACATCCAAATGATGCCTTATGGGCTGAATCTGGCCCACGTCTTATCTGTGTGAATAAAGTTTTATTGGCACACAGCCACGCCCAGTCTTTTCTGTACTGTCTACAGCTGCTCTCTTTTGAGCTTCGAGGGTGGAGTTGACTTGCGGCACCAGACCATATGACCCACAAAAGCTAAAATATTTACCCTGCAGCCCTTTACAGAAAGGTGCTTGCTGATCCCTGGGTTAAAAGGCCTGTTGAAAGTTACAGAGCTAGAAGGAGGCAGAGCTGGCATTTCAGCCTGCTTTGTTCCTTTAAGGCCCCGAATGGGAGGGGCTGGGTGGCCGGGGGAGCGACCGTGATGTGGGAGGGGAGAGAGCTGAACCAACTCTGTTCCAGCGCAGTCCTGGATGGTGAGGGGCCAGGGGCAGATGACTCAGACCATCGGAAGTCTCCAGGGAACTGAGGTTCCTCATAACCAGCTGCAGAAACACAGACCAAGATCTCAGCTTCTGCCACACCCACCGCTGGAGCCTGGAGTGGGTCCAGCGAGCCTTGGACCAGCCTGGCTGAGACGGCACTACCCTGCCCTGTGGGTTTCCCTTCACCCTTGCCTACCTTACTTTAAGAATTTTAGGCCAGCAGGTGGTCCTCTGAATTGGCATTTGCCTTGCGTTTTTCTGCCCAGGCCAGGCTGGCTACATAATTAATGCTCCGTTGAAGCTGGAGGGGGCTGTGTGTGACTGAGGACTGGCAATGGGGAGCCCCTTTTCCAGGCTTGAGTGATGGGCAGGGTGATTGGCCCACGTGACTGCTCCTGCTGAAGGTGATCACATCTGAGGAGCTTGGCGCCCAGGAGATGCCCTGAGTCCATCTGGAGAAACTGTGGGCTGAGCCACCTCCCAGGTGGAGAACAGCTGTCCTCCTGAACACACAGCCTGGCCAAAGGCAAGGGGGCATGGGGATTCGGCTCTGAAAACATCCCAGCGTCTTGAGTTAGTGGTCAGATCATTCTGGCCGCTGCTGCTGCTAATGGTGTACATCCCACATCATTGCAGCCACGACTCTAGCTGCCACTCCATTCATTCAGGAGATATTGAATGAGCACTGGCCACATGCCTGGCACTGCTCTGGGTTCGTACGAAACAGTGGTGAGCAAACAAGTCCCTGACTCTGAAACTCACCTTTCAGAGAAGGACTGAAACTCCAGCCCAATCTAGCTGATTAATGCACGACCTAATTTCAGGATGTAGAAGTGCTATGTGGCTCAAATGGTAGAGGATCTGCCTGCAGTGCAGGAGGCCTGGGTTTGACCCCTGGGTCGGGAAGTTTCCCTGGAGGAGGGCATGATAACCCACTCCAGTATTCTTGCCTAGTAAATCCCATGGACCAAGGAGCCTGACACGTTACAGTCCATGGGGTCACAGATGTCGGACACAATCGAGTGATTAACCCACACACCTGCTATCTTCGCCAGTTTTCAGTAAATCTAAATTGATGCCGAACTAAACACATTATTTTAAAAAAAGGAATGGAGGGGAAAGCTGCACAGAAGGAAGAGTCTTCCTCTTTCCCGTGTGTGTGATAGATGCAGATCATCTTGACACCGGGGAGGGTGACGTCAGCTGCCTGCTAAGGGCAGTAGGGTGGTGAGCAAAGAGGGAAGCCGAACGTCCGACAATATTGTCAAGCTTTGGAACTATCCGATTTTGCAGCCCCACCTGCCCCCACCTGCTTTTTTTATGTGAGAGAATAAACCTTTTTGTCAGAGTCCTTCTAGGTCGAGTCCTTCGTGTTGTCTATTTTTTCCTATTACTTGCAGCTGAAAGCATCCTACCTGGTCCATCTCAGGGCTCGGACTTGTCCTCTTGACCCAGGTGGGACTGGACCAAGCGGTTACCTGTTGTTTGCCTGTACGGCCCTCCCTTGATCACAGATTGTGTTGCCCCAGGGCCAAGGCCCCCTGGTGCCAGTCAGCTTAATTAATCTTGCGTGGATCCAGGTGCCAGAGTGATCCCGGCAGGGCTGGGAGATGATTGTGCCGGAGCAAAAGAAAAGGGAGCTGCTAGACTGTGACAGCTGATATTAAAACGATTACAGCTCACATCATATCCAGAGTCAGTGCGTTATATTCCTAATAAATAATGGGTTACTGCAGGTTAAGTGTCTGTTGCCGCATTCCAATTGTTGATATTTAATTAGCTCTGAAATTAAAGCGTTCTTTTATTGCCACACTGCCAGGACGACTTTCTCCCTAATTGATTGAGATTAAAGAATCTCCCAAAGATCCTGGCGTCCCTTTGTCAGCCCAGAGTGTGAGAGGATTTTAATGAAAACGTTTGACATTTCAAAGTGTGGCGTAAAGATCTTTAAATTAAGCAAAAGATGGTGTTCTTGTTCTACTTCAAAATCGGGGTGCTGATGGACAAGGGAACACTTTTTAACAGGGATGAGGTTATATGGGTGGGATGTTGGCTAAAGGATGAAGCAATTTCGCTATTACAGGGTCATGGAAGGAGCTGGCCTTCTTTTATTGGGGAGATGGTTGGCTTAGAGCTGTTTTCCAAGTTTGGGACACATGGAAGGGAGGCAGCCAAGAGTGGGCTTTCTCAAGACCCCTCCTTTTGCCTAGAGGGTGGGGAGATTATAGTTGAAAGAGAACTGGCTCTGGGGCCCAGTCTGGGTTTGTCCCCAGTTCTGTTACTTATAAGTTGTGGCCCCTTTGGTGAGTTACCTGGCCCTCTGAATTTCAGCTTCCTAATCCTCAATTAAGGTTAATGGCACCTGCCTCTCAAGGCCATCATGAGAATAAATTGAATCATATTGGCCAAAGAACTGAGTCTGGGTCATCAGATCAGATCAGATTAGATCAGTTGCTCAGTCGTGTCCGACTCTTTGTGACCCCATGAATCACAGCACGCCAGGCCTCCCTGTCCATCACAAACTCCCGGAGTTCACTCAGACTCATGTCCATCGAGTCAGTGATACCATCCAGCCATCTCATCCTCTGTCGTCCCCTTCTCCTCTTGTCCCCAATCCCTCCCAGCATCAGAGTCTTTTCCAATGAGTCAACTCTTCGCATGAGGTGGCCAAAGTACTGGAGTCTCAGCTTTAGCATCATTCCTTCCAAAGAAATCCCAGGGCTGATCTCCTTCAGAATGGACTGGTTGCATCTCCTTGCAGTCCAAGGGACTCTCAAGAGTCTTCTCCAATACCACAGTTCAAAAGCATCAATTCTTTGGCGCTCAGCCTTCTTCACAGTCCAACTCTCACATCCATAGTAGCTGTTTAATAATGACAGCTATAGCTAGCTCCTTTTATAAAATTCCAAATTTATATTTGAAGAGAGCTTAACTGGTCATCTATAAGTAGGGTGGAGTGAGGCTATCACTGGGTTTTGAGTTAGGCTGACTATGCCACCCAACTCCAGACCGCTCCACCTTGGTGATGTCTTAGGGGTATAAGGTACCCACAGCCTGGCTTGGCAGATGGTCTGACCAACTCCTTTGCCTAAGCTCCTCTTGCTTCTCTCTGTCTAGGGTCTTTGAGACAGATATTCCTGGCTCGTCTCATTTCAAGGTCTTTCACAAACTGAAATCTAAGTCTTGGCTAGGCTGAGGTCTCATCTGAAGGTTTAACTGGAGAAATATCTGACTTCAAGCTCACGTGACCCCTGATTGGGAACTAAGCCTGACCTCAGCCTCAGCAGTACTGTGGTATAAAGAGGGAGCTGACTTGGGGATAACGAAGTCCACAGCAGGAGTTTGTACATTGCCTCAACCTCTGGTCTCAACCCATCTCCTAATTTTAGCTTTTCCTTCAGACTGCTTATTCAT
Organism: Bos indicus; assembly: GCF_029378745.1. Lineage (NCBI taxonomy): Eukaryota > Metazoa > Chordata > Mammalia > Artiodactyla > Bovidae > Bos > Bos indicus. Next base: position 58,751,485 of record NC_091778.1, read on the forward strand.
GCAAGAATCTGAGTGACCTGTCCTTAGGACAAGGATTATTTAAGACTGGGTGAGTGACGAAAGTTGATTTAATTCATTTGGAAAAGATCTTAAAGACTTCATTGCACTCCCAACTATGGCTGGAGCCACCTCTGAAAATGGCTGGTAGTCCATCCCACCCATAGAAGTTTCTGGAAGTTCACAAGTCTCTTCCTTAAAAGAATCAAATATCTCCTCATTGTTTTCACCAGTGAGTTTCTAGGGCTTCCCTGGTGGCTCAGCTGGTAAAGAATCTGCCTGCAATGCGGGAGACCTGGTTTCAATCCCTGGGTTGGGAAGATTCCCTGGCAAAGGGAACGGCTACCCACTCCTGTATTCTGGCCTGGAGAATTCCATGGACTATAGTCCATGGAGTCGCAAAGAGTCAGAAACGACTGAGTGACTTTCACTCACTCACATGAGTAAGTGAGTCTCTCTGAGCTGCTTGAATTACCTTTATGATAATAAGAATATTAATAATGGACACTCCTAAGTAACCATTTGTCCAATCTTCTGCTTCTGTCCTGTTCTGCTCACATGGCACAGTTACACTAACCAATTCCCATGGTTGATGGACCCAGGTGACCTCTTCTGAACAATTAATTGGATCACTTCTGGGCTGAGTATTAATGGCTAATGTGAGACTCACTCTGGCTCTCTTTTCCCTCTGCCATGGTGGCCGGCAAAGTTCTCGGTGGTGGCTCCTCCATCAGCCTGGATTCCAACGCAGGGCCGATGACCATGCAGGGGCAGAGACCCAGAGGATACAGGGTAGGAGTTGGACTGTGAATGTTGGTACAGCTGAGCATTTGGAGTTGTTTGTCACTGTAGCTTCACCTCTCCTATCCTAACTAAAGGTCCATCTAGTCAAAGCTACGGTTTTTCCAGTGGTCATGTATGGACGTGAGAGTTGGACTATAAAGAAAGCTGAGCACCGAAGAATTGATGCTTTTGAGCTGTGGTGTTGGAGAAGACTCTGAGTCCCTTGGACTGCAAGGAGATCCAACCAGTCCATCCTAAAGGAGATCAGTCCTGAATATTCACTGGAAGGACTGATGCTGAAGCTGAAACTCCAATCCTTTGGCCACCTGATGTGAAGAACTGACTCATTGGAAAAGACCCTGATGCTGGGAAAGATTGAGGGCAGGAGGAGAAGGGGACGACAGAGGATGAGATGGTTGGATGGCATCACTGACTCAATGGACATGAGTTTGAGTGAAGTCCGGGAGTTAGTGATGGACAGGGAGGGCTGTCCATGGGCATGCCGCGGTCCATGGGGCTGCAAGGAGCTGGACATGACCGAGCGACTGAGCTGAGCTGGGCAGTTGCTCCTCGGTGCTGTGCTTTAGTTCAGCGATCCTGGCCACTGCAGCAAGGGCATATTGGGTAAACGTGGGGGAATCTGCGATGTTTTCTTGCGATACTACAGATGTTTGCTCCGTTGGCAGTTATTCAGCTACACAAGCACAGTATGCAGGCTGTGGGAAGCCAGAAGTAACAAGCTGCAAACCTGTATAATCTTATTTCCCACTGCACGTGGCGTGAAACCTACCAAAATCCTCACAACAAAGAACACAGCCTCCTGGAGGCTGCACACAAGCTCAGATCTGATCCGGGCCGGCCAGGGTGTCAGACCCCCTCCCCTGCCGCAGCTTGGCTCTCCTTCAGCCCGCCCCGATTGCAGGGGGGCAAATGCTGTCCCCAAGCATGTCAGGCCATCCTCTGCTCTCTGGGATCAGCATATTCATCAGGTGGAAAACAATTCCTGGCTCTGGGGCGAGGGGGCTGCTGGGCAGGCGGATGTACCCTGCTTCCGTTTCATCTTCCTCTTAAAATGCGGTCGTTTGGTTGAGGAGGGATCTGGGGCCAAATAGCACACGAAATGTATTATTCTCTGGGTTTCTGACTGTCTGCTAAAATAAATCGCTTGGCTTGTGAAATTCAAACACATTGATGAAAAATAGCAGATGCCCGTTAAATCTGACAATTAGCTTTGGGACTAGAAAGCTAATCAGAAGCAGAGCCCTGACAGCGGTGATTTGATCCTGTCTTCCTGAGGATTCCTGCTGACGTTCATCAGCTACAGCACACACAGCCACGCACACACACTCACACGCACCGAGTCTCCTGTGGCAACAGGCATTCTCAGTCTCGTTTCTTTCCTAACACCTCTGAACTGTCACCTTGAGGCAGAACAAAGGCAGAGATGCTCACATCCCAGGGGAGACCCAGGCAGGGTCCTCAGAGGCATCTGAATGCCCGCAAGCAATTTTAAAAAGTAAATGGGGGTCAAACTCTTATCAGGGGAAGTCGGTGACAGGATCTCCACGGCCCAGGACGTACATGGTGCTCAGATTCCTGCTCCGAGGATGTTTTCTTCCTTCCTAGCCTGTCGTGCAGCGTTTCCATCTTCTCTCCAATCCAAGCGCCAGCATCCACGCCTGGCCTGCAGGCCAGCTCACCAGTTGCAGTCACTTTGTCTGTCGCTTGGCTCCAGGATGAAACAAATTTCCCAATGCAAACTGGGAAAATCCCCAAAGCACAGAAGCTGAGGTGGGCCCTTGCAGAATAAGGATGGAAGCTTGTCGAGTTCTATCCCCAGCTCCCTTCCTCCTACAAAGCTGCCTGCGCTCTAAGAACCTTTGCAATCTGCCAAGCTGCGCACAGGAGGGACCCTTCTAACTCTTGCGGCTGAGTCTGTCCTAAACCAGCTCAGAGATTACCTCTAAAAGATCCTCTTCCTGGGCCCAGGCAGCCGTGATGCTGAGAGCAAGTGAGGAGCCCTCTGGGCTGGAGGGTTTGCTCAGCTGTGAGCCCTGATGCGGCAGAGCAATGGCTTTTCGCCTGCGTTGGTGTGTTCCTGCTGAGGACTGGTTTATGTTCCCACAGTCCATAATGGGATTTAATTGTAGTGATTAGGTATTGAATTTCCCTTAACAATCAGGGGGAATGTATCCTGACTTGGTAAAATGTGTTTGCAAATAGTGGGATGATTAGACCTGTGTGTGCACCTCTGCTCTGGGTGTGCAGAAGTGGGGGTGGTCAGGACCGAGGGGAGGAGGTGGGCTTGGAGGAGGTGGGACCAGACCTGTGGTGGGTGGTTGCAGAAGACTGCTCTCTGCCCCGGGGTCTTCCCTCCACAAGCTTGTGGTAGAGCTGGGTTGTGTGGGTGGATTGTGATCAATTGCATGCACTGATGCAGTTGGGAACTTAAGCCACAATGATTCAGAGTAACAAACATCATCAATATTTATGTGACATAATAGGTAGCAATAAATATTATGAATATTACCGCTGCTGTAAGCATGTTCCATGTATGAGCTACTATATTCCTAACAATAGTCCTACCAGGTAGCTAAAGCAGTTATACCCCCAACGAAAGAGCAGGTACTGAGTAACTTGCCTGAGTTACCAATCTAGACCTACTAGTTAACTCTACTTGTGCTTGCTAAGACCCTTCAGTCGTGTCTGACTCTTTGCGACCCTGTGGACTGTAGCCTGCCAGGCTCCTCTGTCCATGGGATTCTAAAGGCAAGAATACTGGAATGGGTTGCCATTCCCTTCTCCAGGGGATCTTCCGAACACAGGAATTGAACTCACGTCTCTTACGTCTCCCGCGTTGGCAGGCGGGCTCTTTACCACTAGTGCCACCTGGGAAGCCCAAGCTTAGGGGCTTGGGTTTCCTCTCTGTGCCCACAGCAGCTCGCTTCTGCTGCACAGCAGCTCCTTGGCAGTGTGACTACCTTCGTTTTATGCCCTGCCTCCTCCTGTGGGAGTTAGAATGAGTAGATGGAATCTTGTTTCTGAAAACAGCGCTGAGCACTGCAATATGGCCATCAGGTTAAAACAATTTTCCACTGGCATGTCGCTGACTCTCCGTGTACCTCTGCTTATTGGAAGGCTGACCCATTTGTTAGTACAGACATTTATTGAGCATTTACTATGTAATTGGCACAATGCTTGGTAGCAAAGGTCTAGAGATAAAAGACACAGGTCTTGGCTTTAAAGGAGCTTGAGTGCCATTATCCAGGTAGAAGATATTCAAGTACAACATGACTCTAGGAAGAGAAAGCTAAACAGAAGCCTTTTCAGTGATAACTCAGATGACAGGAGTTACAGTCAAGCTGAGCACGGGGTACCCCAGGAATCCAGAGGCATGAGCCCCTCAGGCCTGGAGGGAGCTGGGCTCCTGTGATTTCCCCCAGGGAGGTGAGGCTTGAGCCAAGTCTGGAGCCTGATGAGGAATTGGGAAGGTGGTGGAGGAATCGATGGGAAAAGCTTCAGGCAAAACCACAGCCTGTACAAAGGTCAGCAGGGGTGGGGGTAGGTTTGAGAGAGTTCGGCATTTTCTTGTAATGAAGTCACCCTGTAGAGTTCAAGGCAATGCCACAGCGGGTTGAGACCCTACCTCAGGGATGCTGGCTCAATGAAAGAGGCCTTTGTCCCAGGAAGAACATTCACTATCGATAACACTTCTTGGACTTCCCCGGTGGTCCAGTGGTTAAGAATCCGCCTGCCTGTGCAGGGAACATGGGTTCGATCCCTGCTCCAGGAAGAAGATTCTACATTCCTTGAGGTAGTTAAGCCTGTGTGCCACAACTACTGAGCCTGGGAGCCACAGCTCCTGAAGCCCACGGACCCTAAAGCCTGTGCTCCGCAACAAGAGAAGCCACCACAATGAGAAGCCCGCACATCGCAACAAACGAGTAACCTGCTCTCCGCAACTACAGAAAGCTCATGCACAGCAGTGAAGACCCAGCACAGCCCAAGATAAAAAAACCAACTTCCTGAGTTCTTCCCAATTACCCCCGCATTTTCCAGGCCCTGGGAAGACAGCTGTGACCAACGCTACAAAGGAAAGAGGTCCCTAAGAGGTCTCTCTGGCACCAGTTGCAATGTTTGGGGGTCTCCAAGACCACCCTCCGGTTCAGGGATTAACTGAAAGGACTTATTCAACTCAGCAAAGCCATTATTAGACTCATGGCTATTGCTGATTACAGCGAAAGGGTGGAGGTTGAAGTCAGCGCGGGGAATGGGTGCACAGGGCGACGTTCAGGACAGACCAGGAGGGGAGGCTCCCATTGTCCTGTCCCAGTGGAGCTGAACAGACTGAGCAATAATATGCGACAAGACTCAGGGGGCACTGCCCCCAAGAACAACTAGAGAGTACCCCTGATGACCACAACTAGAGAAAACCCCCCACGCAGCAGTGAAGACCCAGCATAGCCAAAAATAAATTAAAAATTATTAAAAACAATAGGGCAGAGGAGGAAGGCTTCTCAGAAGAGGTGACCTTTGAGTTAAGCTTCGAGGAAGGAGAATGCAGCATCGCCCAGAAGCATCAATGGTACTGGAAACGAAGCGTCAATGATAAGAGCTGGAGTCTTTCACACCAATCTCTGGAACGAAAGCCTCCAGACAGGCAGACAGACGAGCAAGAATACGGGTATAGAAGACCGGGTGTGTTCCAGGAACAGACAGGAAATGGATGTGGCTGGAAACAGTGAGCCAGAGGGAGAGGGGTGTGCATTGGAGCTGGGCAGGTTCATCCTGCAGAAGCTTTGCAGGTCACCGTAAGAAGTTGGAAATTTATTCCGAGAGCAATGGAAATAAAACACACGGATACAGCCAGCTGATTGCATTTGATTTCCAACTTCAAGGAAGAGGGGGATGCACACAGAGCATCTAAAAACAAACTCATATACAATCAGTTGTCATGCAGGGATGCACACAGGGGGAAGAATCTCTTGGAAAACCAACTCAGAAGACCCTCTGGGGAGAAAGAAGAGTGGCAGGTGAAGACCAGAGGTGCTCACAAAGGCGAGAGCAAGAATCTAAGACCCTTTTCTCTCCGCAGAGCTGGAAAGCACTGTGTGTGTGTATGGTGGGGGAGTCTAATATCTTGAACCAATCTCTGCAATTCTGTGAAATTTCATGATGTCATTGATTCAGCTTTTGCAGACAAGACCTTCCCAGGGGCACAGAAGGGGCAGATGGAGAATCTTCTGACAGCATCTGTACCCCCTGTAGCTCTCTACGAGTGACCAGAGGAAGAAGGGACCCTGGTGGCCTCGGCTCTGGTCATTTCTCCCAGCAGCTTCCCCTCCTCTCCAGGCAATTAACAGAGACAGCTTAGGGGAGTGGTGGTTCCTCACGTGTCCCAGAAACTCCTTCCAGCACAGGACGTGTCGGCTTCTTGCAGCCGTGACGCAGGTCTATCCCATATTTATCCCATTCCCATGGCAGCCTGGTCTTAGGGGAAGATCATTCCTGTTCCTTTTCCCTTCAGGGGCACAAGGATGCATCTGTGGTTGGGGGGGGGGGAGGTTCAGGATGGAGGAGAAAAATAAAGCCGGATAACGTTTAGAGGGTGAGTGGGAGGTGGGGACTGGACAGTCCCGGGTTCTGCTCCAATGTCGCCTTTTCAGAGGGTCTTCCCTGATCACCCTACACAGACTAGCAGCAGCCGCAGCTACCTTTTCTCCATCCGACCTTTCAGATCCCCACCCACACTTTCCACCCTGCTCGGTGTCACAGGAGGCTGGCTGAGGAGACTATCCCCCTGCCCTCCAACTGGGCTTGGACAATAGAAGTGGCTAGAAGGTGGGAGGGGAATCGGGCCTCTCCCTAGCGGACTGGTCCAGGCTGATGAACCCTCCCTGTGCTTCCTCTCGACACTGCCCGCATCTCTGTCCCTTTCATCATGCACCTGAGGACCTCTCTGCTTTATGCCTCCTCTGTGACCGATGCCTCCTCTCCTCAAATCTTTATTCCCTGCTGCTATGTCACTTCAGTCGTGTCCGACCCTGTGCGACCCCATAGATGGCAGCCCACCAGGCTCCTCCATCTATGGGATTTTCTAGGCAAGAACACTGGAGTGGGATGCCATTGCCTTCTAACCTGCTTTATTTGGCTTTGAGGGCAGATAGTTGTCTTGTTGTTGTTTAGTCACTAAACAAGGTTGATCCCTTGTGTCAGGAAGATTCCCTGGATTAGGAAATGGCAGCCCACTCCAATATTCTTGCCTGGGAAATCCCAGGTACAGAGGAGCCTGGTGGGCTACAGTCCACACCAGGCTTCCCTGTACATCACTAATTCCCAGAGCTTGCTCAAACTCATGTCCATTGAGTTGGTGATGCCATCCAACCATCTCATCCTCTGTCATCCCCTTCTCTTCCTGCCCTCAATCTTTACCAGCATCAGGGTCTTTTCCAATGAGTCAGCTATTCGCATCAGGTGGCCAAAGGATTGGAGTTTCAGCTTCAACATCAGTCCTTTCAATGAACACCCAGGACTAATCTCCTTTAGGGTGGACTGGTTGGATCTCCTTGCAGTCCAAGGGACTCTCGAGCCTTCTCCAACACCACAGTTCAGAAGCATCAATTCTTCAGCACTCAGCTTTCTTTATGGTCCAACTCTCACATCCATGCATGACCACTGGAAAAACCATAGATGTGACTAGACAAACCTTTGTCAGCAAAGTAATGTCTCTGTTTTTTAATATGCTGTCTAGGTTAGTCAGAACTTTTCTTCCCAGGAGTAAGCATCTTTTAATTTCATGGCTGCAGTCACCATCTGCAGTGATTTTGGAGCCCAAGAGAATAAAGTCTGTCACTGTTTCCATTGTTTCCCCATCTATTTTCCATGAAGTGATGGGACCAGATGCCATGATCTTCATTTTCTGAATGTTGAGTTTTAAGCCAACTTTTTCACTCTCCTCTTTCACTTTCATCAAGAGGCTCTTTAGTTCCTCTTCACTTTCTGTCATAAGGGTGGTGTCATCTGCATATCTGAGTTTATTGATATTTCTACCGGCAATCTTGATTCCAGCTTGTGCTTTATCCAGCCCAGCGTTTCTCATGATATACTCTGCATATAAGTTAAATAAACAGGGTGACAATATACAGCCTTGAGGTACTCCTTTCCCAATTTGGAACCATTCCATTGTTCCATGTCCAGTTCTAACTGTTGCTTCCTGACCTGCATACAGGTTTCTCTGGAGGCAGGTAAGATGCTTTGTTATTCCCACCTTTTTAAAAATTTTCCACAGTTTGTTGTAATCCGCACAGTCAAAGACTTTAGCATAGTCAATGAAGCCAAAGTAGATTTTTATTTTTTAAATTCTCTTGCTTTTTCCATGATCCAATGGATGTTGGCAATTTGATCTCTGGTTCCTCTGCCTTTTCTAAATCCAGCATGAACATCTGGAAGTTCTCGGTTCACGTACTGTTGAAGCCTGGCTTGGAGTAGTCTCCTTACACTGCATTATATAAATAGCAGACTATTGCTATAGTCTTTCTCTCCTACTAGAATGCAGGCCATGGGAGGGCAGGTGCTCTGCTCACTGTGGAGTCCGTGGTGCCCAGGATGCAATGTGCAGGAGCTGACTGTTTTGCTGAGTGAACCGCCAATAGGAGAACCTGTGCCTGCTTTGTCACCCTGTCTGCCCCACTGGGCTTTTGGGAACTTCTACTGGGGGCTGGGGTTCGTGGAGGGGTAAGCGTCTCAGGAACACAGGTCCAGGGGGATCTCAGAGGATGCTGGAGGTAGGGAGGGTGCAAGTTCACGGGGAGGAGGCGGTGAGGACTTTCTTGTCACCTGAATCATATGCAGACCAGGAAATAAAACGCTTTCACCTTTATTAGCACTGATAAGAATAACAGTCCATTCTTCAGGCTTTTAAATCTTACTCCATCATCATTTTCTAAGCCGAGCTGCCGAGCGTTGCGGGGACGACAGGCTTGATGAGGTTAAATCATCCTTGGTGGCTGGAGCTTCTGCTAACACAAGACCCTAGGGAGGGCCCAAGCCTTCCCTCTTTACCTGCAGACCAGCTGGAGGAAAAGGAAGGATTCCTGAGGGTGAGGGCTGGACCAGTGCTTTTCGGACACTGCGTGCCTGCCCCCAGCTTAACTCCGCACAAAATATACTAACAGTGGCAGGGGTGAAGCCCTGGGGCACCAGGCCAGACTGCCTGGGTTCAGATCCTGGGCAACCTTGAGCAAGTTACTTGACCTCTCTGGGCCTGTTTCCTCTTTATCGAAAATGGTGAGATAATAATGGTAGATAATTGTGAGACTGTTGTGGGGATTAAATGCATTAATCTAGATACCGTGCTCAGACCAGAATGGCTTGCTTATTCGTTGGCCATGATGTTTATCAGTTGGGAGCATATTCTCTGTCAAGTGGGCTTCCCTGGTGGCTCAGATGATAAAGAATCTGCCTACAGTGCAGAAGACCACGTTCAATCCTGGGTCAGGAAAATCACTCGGGAAAGGGCATGGCAACCCACACCAGTCTTCTTGCCTGGAGAATTCCATGGACAGAGGAGCCTTTGAGGCTACAGTCCATGGGTTTGGAAAGAGTCAGACACGCCTGAGTGACTAACACACACACTCTGAGTCAAGTATAACCCAGGCAGGCTCTGGTCAACCCTAATAAGCAGCTAAGGGCCTTAAAACCCACACCCGAGGTTATTCATCCACACCCAAGGTCACACACATACCCTGTAGAGGTCAGAGCTCTGGTTTAAGACAGGCAGTGGGATCCAGGTAGATGCCCCTGTTAAACTGCCTGAGACCTCACTCCCTGAAGTGGGGGGCGGGCTGCAGGTTCAGGGTGGGGCTTCCAAGATTCAGATGAAGCCCTGGGGAGGTAGAAAGGGAGAGGGGCTGAGGGAACGGGGCAGGGGTCCCTCCTCCTGGGAACCACACGTCCCAAAGTGCCCTGCACCCACAGGGATGGCACACCTGCTTCCCTGGGATTCAAGTCCCCTTCCCGAATGTTTTGTCCCTTCCGAATGACAAGAATGGCTGCGCCAGGGATCAAGGAGCAGATGCAAATACCACGGGGTAGGATGGGGGTTCCCAGGGGGCGCCGGCGGTAAAGAACCCTCCTGCCAATGCAGGAGACATAAGAGACGCAGGCTCAGTCCCTGGGTTTGGAAGATCCCCTGGAGGAGGAAATGGCAACCAGCTCCAGTGTTCTTGCCTGAAGAATCGCCATGGACAGAGGAGCCTAGCAGGCTACAGTCCATGGGGTTGCAAAGAGACGGACATGACTGAAGCGACTTAGTACCCAGGGTGAGGGTCCGGGTGGGGGGCTGAGAGGAAAAGCGAGGCCTGGGGCCCAGGGCTCACGTCCCCGAGGACAGGAGAGCTGGGGCGTGCGAGTCCCTCTGCAGACAGCCCTGTTTGTATTGACCTACCTTATTTTCCAAAGCAGATTGATCTTGGCTTTTAACAACTTATCTAGGACAGAGAAGCCTCTCAGAAGCCTTTTCACGTGGTCGACAGCCTGGGGGGCCCGTGTTTGTGAGAACATGACCACGAGACCGCCACCCTCTCCCGAGCACCAAGGTCAGGGGCAAAGCCTGCAGCCTCCACCAGAGCTTCTCACCCACAGTGGAAGCCGGACTGGAGCTCTGCTCTTGCCTTTGACAAGCCGATTGTCCCCAGAGGGCTTGGGAGCTCACAGCTGGGGAGGGAGCAGAAGCCCTCCAGGACGGACTAGACTTGGAGGGGCGGAGGAGGGTTAAGAAAGAAGGACTCCTCCCCGGGCGGCAGGGCATTGAGAAGGACGAAGTTGCGAGATGTAGATTTTCCCTGGACCATCCTTCGTGACAACCCGGCCTCCTCTGTCCACAAGATCAGCCCCGGGGGGACTATCTGGCCCTTGGAGAAGAGCCTGTTGCTAAAAATATCAAGAAAATATCAAGACTGCTTACGTACAGGCCTGGTGGCCAGAGCCCCTCCCTGCAGTAATCAAGCAGAATGGAGCGTGATGTGAAGCAGGTGTTCTGTGTCCCCGGGGAAGAATGACCTGGGCCCAGTGGCCGGTTGTGGGAGGTGGTGGTCATCATGGGGTCCTCCTGGTCTCTCCAGTGGTGGCCACGGAAGGAAAGGTGCGATGGGGGAGCTGGAGACCCTCAGGGAGGAGGAGCCCTCAAGCTCTGACCCCTGGCGCCCGGCATGTGCGCTGCTGTATCCTCCCCGCGCCAGAGACAGGACGTATCTCTTAACACAGGGAGGGAGGTGAGAGTTATCACCCGTCACATGAACCCGAGATGAAATTTAGCAGCCCGAGGTGGGCATTCACCACTGATAAAAATCTGTCTCCCTGCCAGCTTAAAGTGCTGCTTAAAAAGCTAATGCATAATTTAAACTGTGCAATTTGGGACCGGGCTCCCACCAGGCGCAGGCTCAGACTGCACCGTGGGCCCTGGAGGAACAGTCCAGAGATGAGCAGGGGGGAGGACGGGGAGGAGGGGGAGGGCTGGCTCTTTAAGCGCAGGTGACTGAGGAGTGGAGGAGTTCAGCTGCATTTTGGCCGGACAAGGAGCTGGAGTGTCTCAGGGCGGAGCACCCCTGGAAAGCCCCACGTCTCCATGGAGCGGTTAGAGGGGGCGTCCCCGGACTCTGATTGCTTCTTGCCATGAAAGTGAACCCCAGGAATGTCCCTGATGGGAGGCTGTTAGTTACCAAAGATCATATGGATCAGGGTGGGCCCCAAATCCAATGACTGGTGTCCCTATATGGAGAGGGGAGGGCACGGAGGAGAAGGGCTGGGTAAAGACAGAGGCAAAGGCTGGGGGTGATACGTCTACAGGCCAAGGCTTGCTAGCAGCTACCGGAAGTTGGAGAGAGACCAGCAAATTCACCCTCGGAGCTTCCAGAAGGAATCAGCGCTGCCGACTCACTGAGGCCCAGCCTCCAGAACCGAGAGAGAATACACTTCTATTGTTTGAAGTACCCCATCTCCATTTTTGGTGGTTCACTGCAGCCGCCCTAGAAAAGCAGCACACCCCTACCTCTCTCAGGTCCTAGAGAGATGATCTGTTGAAGTTCAGGTTTTATCCTGAGTGCCCGCATTGGGTTCTGGTATCCCGTGTTCTGGGGGCATCTTGTGGCTTTCTATATGCATCCTTGCCCTCCAACAGCTCTGTGGACCAGGCAGGGCCAGCGTCACAAGTCCCATTTTGCAGATGGAAAAACAAAGGTCTGTGGGCTAGGACACAGACCCGACTTTCTGTGCTGAGCTCGGCCACAAGTAAAATGTGAAACAAGGCAGGATGCTTGGTGATCCTCTGGCCCAGCCCTTCGGTGGGCTCCTCACTCCCCCTGGCTCAGCGTGGCCAGCGCCAGGTGGGGCAGCTCGCGCTCCTGTCCTGAGGCTCTTCCCTCGTCCTCACTGCACCTGGCTGATGCTGTGGTCCCTCCTGTGTGACAAACACTGAGCACCTCTCCCGCCCCCTCCTCCCTTATTGCCACCTCAGCTGCCCAGATTGAGGAAGCCCTACATGACTTTGTCTGCCAGAGGCCAGCTCACTGCCTCCAAACCCCAACGTGGGGACTAAAAGAGATGCTGATGGCCCGTGGGACTGTCCCCGAAGGCAGCTCAGGGGCCTTCTAGCGGCTGGTGGTGCAGCATGGGAACCCCATGAGCGCACCAATAATCATAAAAGGAAGTAAAGTTTATTGTCTGGGCTGTTTCAGGGACCGGAGGAGAAAAAACAATGTAGGAATTGCAACGATGAAAGATTTACCGCTTCTGTCAGTGCAGATAGAGGGGCTGGCTGGAATTATTGCAGCCGGGAAGAATTGTGTTTTAGGATCTGCCCCAGGTATTAATTTGTGGCGGGCTTATCCTGTCAGGAACATACAATGTTCACAGTGTCGAAAAGTAATACTTTAAAGGGCCTGAACGCCGATTGGATGGGAGCTGGGAGTCGGCGCCGGGAGGCAGCTGATCCCCTTAGCAAGGTTTTCCAATAAGTTCCAGATGAAAAGCGTGAGGCTGCTGAGTAATACCATCTTCCAAGATGCTCAGATTAGATCTGTCCCCATCCATTGTGCCGGTTCGGGGGTCGCCCTCCTCCCCAAAACCAGGAGCAGTGCTTCTCTCCCACTTGCTGGGCGTCCAGCAGCCTGCGGGCTCTGGGGGTCTCCGGCCAGAGCCTGGATTCCCGAGTCCCCAGTGGAGGTTGGGCACATGGGGTTCCACAAGGTCCCTTGAGATTCTGAGTCCAACCCCCTTCTTCCTGCAGGTTTAAGGGAAAAGCAGAGACTGGGGTGCGTCTCCACAGCCCACAGTCTCTGTAGGAGAGGCGGCTCCATGACCCTCGGCCACCCACCCCCAGGCCCAGGCACATCCTTTCTCACAGCCTGGAGACGAGCTCTGAGCTCTGTCCTGTTTCCACCGTGCCAAAGAGCCAGCTAGTCCTCGGCCTTGGGGGTCTTCAGTCCAGTCCGATTTTTGCCAAACGCCGTGGGAAATGGAAAAACTGGAAGAGGTTCAGAGGCGCCTACAGCCTGCACGATCTCCTTTCTGAGTCTTTTCAAGCTGGCATCTTTTCATGCTCGAAGGCTTCTCAGGCCTTGTGAACCGCATCCTTTTCCTTCACCCACTTCCTTTGGTCCAGGCCCTCCTGGAGCTGAGCTACCCAGTGGAGACTGGGGCAGGGTGGGGAGGGGGCAGACGAGAAGGCTGGAGTCCCTGGAGTCCTGGAGGAGCCACCAGCCCCCAACCCTGTGCCAAAGCTGGTGTCACAGCAGCAGGGGGACCTGGGTGGGCAGGGAGAACCAGCACAGGAAGGACCCTTCGGGAGGGAAGGGCTTGCTGTTCATGTGGCCCCGGTAGGCCCTTCCGACCTCGTGAAGGGAGGACATGCAGGGACTGGCTCAGCTGGACCGACTGGAGCCCGGGAAACCATCCGGGGACCAGGCGGCAGCGGGCTGCGGGTATCCCCCGCCGACGAGAAGGGTGCACTTGGAGAAGCTCGGGGTGCTGAGTCAAGGCTGAGTCCTGCCGGGGCTGAGGGCAGCTCCGGCCCCAGGGACGGCTGGATTGGTTTTGTGGATCAGCAGTACTTCGGGAAGTCCGACTCTTTGTCCGACCTTCAGAAAATTGCTCTTCTTCATCACGGCTGAGGGGCAGGAGGCCCCGCTAACACCAGGCATTGGGAAGACAGGAGAAGCAGGTCTCCACCGGAAATGCTTGCCTGGGGGTGAATCGGCTCCCCGCCAGTGCCCCTCAGGGTCGGAAAGGTAGCCTGAGCAGCCTGGCTCTGAACCTGGCCTGGATTCTGAACCTGAAATAAACTGACATCTCAGAGTCTTCCTCGAAGCCTAGGGACAGCGTCCCCTCGGGCCACGGTGGGCTCCACTGGAGTGAGGCTCGTGGCTGTGGTTGAGTTTTGCCCTGCGGTCCTGCTCGGGCTGCAAGGTGGACATTCACATTTCAGAAGCTGGGGCTGGCACGGGGCTGGATCATCTCCTTTAGCTGCAGGCATAAACCAGGGCTCCCTGTGGAGGGGGGGTGAGGAAGGGTCAGTTGCCTTCTGGATGAAGCCAGAGCCACTTTTGAACGGTGACTGCAGCCGTGGTGAAGGACGGGGAGCCCTTGCCCGGGTCAGCTTTCGTCCCCCGAAAGCTCGCCGAGGGCTGGGGAGCTGTGAACGCCAGCTCCTCGCTACTGCTGGGACCGCGAGAACTCCCATTCTGCCAACAGCCCTTGGGGCCACTTCTCAGACGGCATCATGGAAGCCACAGCCCCCACTGCTGCCCAGGGAAGGGGCAGAAAGGACGAGGCGTGGGTAGGTGGGGAGGGCAGGCCCGTTCCACCCTTGTCCTTAATGGAGGTTGGAAAGCTCTGCTCTGGGCATCTATCTGCTTGGAGCCAGAAGCAGCACAGCTGTAAAGGGTCCGCAGGATGCAGGTGTCGTCCTGTCCAAGAGCAATCTGAAAACGGAAGAACAATTTTCTCACATTGATCAGATGTATCAAAGGCAGGTTGTGAGCCCCTTGGCGCCCCATCCTCATCACCCCAGCCCTTTAGACACCGGGAAAAGGAATCTCTTTCCGGTCAGCCCCCTGCCCAGGGCCTCCAGGGCTGCCCTGGAGACGCCCTTAGTCTCTGAAGACATCTGACCTCCAGAGCAGGAGGAGAGGGAGCTGGAGAGGGGAGGTAGGGTCGCCTGCCCTCCTCCGAGCCTTTCTCCTCATCACATCTGCTCCAGAGCAAATTACCCATCTTCCCCCTGACTGCCTTTTCCTGTCTGAAGTCACCGTTTCCTAAACAGCAGCTCCTGGATCTTGACAGCCCTTCTGCCCTCTCCTTCCCTCAGCGCATCAGCTAGACTCAGCCTCTCGCTACACGACTCCCTTCCTCTTCGGGGTCCCCAGCACACGTTTGCTTCATTAAAACCATCCCAGCTCTCTCTAGGAAGTCCCCATCATCTCCCACCACCACAATTAACTTTTTAAAAGGCTCCCTACTTATCTATAAACAAGAGTGCCAGCCCTGCCTGGGGAGATCCTTTAATCCACAATTATTTAGATGGGGCAAGGGAGGGGCTTTCGTCACAGTAGGATCTAGGGATGAGTCTGGTGTTGCTTAGGATGAGATGGCAGGACTTCCTCAGGGGCCCAGCTGTCTGCAGATGAAAAGGGTGGGAGTAAGTTGCCCGTGGCTGGCTGCATTCAACAGTCAGGGGGCCCCTGAGAGGGTTTCGAATGTTCATGGGGGAGGAGGAGGTGGCACATTGAAAATAAAGATGGCAATTTCAGATCGGAAATCTCTGGCTAAGAGGAGAGACGCAAATCCAGGCACACCAACGAGGCTTCAGCCCCTGTAGATGAGGGGGAGGGTGTCTGGGGCCAGGAAGAACCTTGGGACAGCTTCTTTGCGTAAAGGGCAGGAGGAGTGGGGCCCTGGCTCTGCTGGGAGAGGATGAACGGTGCTGATGGGCTCTGCTCAGTAGGAGGGGCAGGGGCGGGGTCACCTGGGACCCTGCTCCTCGGGAAGCTGCAGACACAGAACCCCTCTTCCTCCCCTGGACTCAGGGGCTGCCCTTGCCATGTGGCAGCAACACAGGCTCAGGAGACCAGGTCGTCATGGTGACGTCCTGGAGCCTTCACCTTGCCTTCGCTGGGGAAAAGGGTGAGGATGGACAGACGTGTCTGCATGCAGAGGCAGCGTCTTCTGCCCCACCCCCACCCAGCTCATTTGGGTTGCTTCTCCCCGCAGCATCCCTGCCGCTGCCAGCACTTTAAGAGACAGGAGAGCCCCTCGTGCAGTTCCTGACACACAGTAAGTGTTAGTGTTAGGCAGTCATGTCCGGCTCTTTGCAACCCCATGGACTGTAGCCCGCCAGGCTCCTCTGTCCGTGGATTCTCCAGGCAAGAATACTGGAGTAGGTTGCCATTTCCTTCTCCAGGGGATCTTCCCAACACAGGGATCAAACCCAGGTCTCCCACATTGCAGGCAGATTCTTTACCATCATTAGGGTTTCCCTTTTAGCTCAATTGGTAAAGAATCTGCCTGCAATGCAGGAGACCGTGGTTCAATTCCTAGGTCGGGAAGATCTGCTAGAGAAGGGATAGGCTACCCACTCCAGTATTCTGTAGTCCATGGGGTTGCAAAGAGTCAGACAGGACTGAGCGACTTTTTTCACTTTCTTTACCATCTGGGCCACCAGGGAAGCCCAGCACTCAATAGGTGCTCAATAAACTGTTTTTTAAATAAATGAATTTGGTTAGAGTCCTTAGGAGCTGTTGAGGCACTGACTGCATGGTGTGAAGATGACCCCTGTAATAGCTCCCACTCTATGGGCTCTTTATACAATCTGACCTTGATACCCACCCCCACCTCCCCCAGAACCAGGGAGGACTTTTTGGCTGCCTTGACAGTACGCTGAAGTGACTTCTGAGACTAGACTCTAAAAATGGCATGCACTTCCCCCTTGATCTCCTGCAGACACTTGTTCTTAGAACAGCTGCCGTGCTGTTTGGAAGCTCAAATTAGTCCACGCACAGAGACCCCATGTAGGTGTGGTGGCTGACAGCCCAGCCGAGGGCCCCGCCGACAGCCGGCACCGGCCACCAAACTCGTGAGTGAAAATGCCTGTCAATGATTTCAGCCTCACACTGCTGAGTTGCTCACCCTGCCACACCCAGCCCCTGTCTTCCCAGCCAAGATCCCAGACATCTGAGAACAGACACAAGTTCCCACTGAGGCCCGTCCAAATTCCTGACCCTCAGAAACCGTGAGAGATAATAGAATGATGATTGTCTTAATCCACTTAATTTTGAAGTGACTTGTTACCCAGTAATAGATCGTCGATGCAATCAGCATTCTGTCTGAGCACCCTTGCAGGCCTCCCTTCTGTCTGGTGGGGCAGGGAGAGGAGTGTGGTCTTCCCTGCCAGTCAGTGGTTGCCAGGGTAACTGGGTCCTCTGCTCAAGGCAGAGTGGACTTTTCAAGCAAGGGCTGCTTTTCTTGGAAGAGAACACTAGTGTTTTCAAGGCTTGATCCGTACAAAAGACCCTAACACTCTTCTAGTTCTTACTCCAGATACAATTCTGATGATTTTAGACACCTCGGCTATAGACTGAAGGTTTGTATTCCCCAATATTCACAGAATCTTGGAGGTGAAAGCCAATCCCCAGAGTGGTGGTATTTGGAGGTGGGATCTTTGGGAGTGATTAGGTCATGAGGGTGGGGCCCTCATGTATGGGGTTAGTGCCCTTATTAAAAAGAACCGAGAGAGCTCCCTCCCCTCTTCAGCCATGTGAGGACACAGCAAGAAGAAGCTGTCTGTGAACCAGGAAGAGGGGTCTTGCCAGTAACTGAATCTTGCACTTGCAGCCTCCAGAACCACGAGAATAAGCATTTGTTGTGAAGCATCCCAGTTTACCGTACGTTGTTATAGCAGCCGGAACAGACTGGCACCCCCTTCCCTGTCTCCAGTTCTGTGTAAGAAGCAGTTTGGAGAAGCTGAGCTCTTGGGTGTCTCTTGGCTCCAGGCTTTTGGAGTCAATTTGTTGACTGTACTGTGTGTGGAGATTCTGAATCTGACCATGAGGGTTTCAGTATTTGGTACAAGAAACAGAGGACAGCCTGGTGACTCCATAGAAGAAGGGAATCTCCTTATCGCAGCCATTTAGTAGATTTTAAAATGCTAGGGTCTGGATCTGAGTAATTAATAATGATCTGAACACATTGGTTTTCTTTTTTTTTTAAAACTTTTTATTTTATATTGGACTATGTGCCGAAGAATCGATGCTTTTGAACTGTGGTGTTGGAGAAGACTCCTGAGAGTCCCTTGGACTGCAAGGAGATGCAACCAGTCCATTCTGAAGGAGATCAGCCCTGGGTGTTCTTTGGAGGGAATGATGCTAAAGCTGAAACTCCAGTACTTTGGCCACCTCATGCGAAGAGTTGACTCATTGGAAAAGACTCTGATGCTGGGAGGGATTGGGGGCAGGAGGAGAAGGGGACAACAGAGGATGAGATGGCTGGATGGCATTACTGACTTGAAGGACGTGAGTCTGAGTGAACTCTGGGAGTTGGTGATGGACACGGAGGCCTGGTGTGCTGTGATTCATGGGGTTGCAAAGAGTCAGACACGACTGAGTGACTGAACTGAACTGAACTGATGGTCTATTAACAGCGTTGTGATAATTTCAGGTACATAGCAGAGACTCAGATATACACATACATGTATCCATTCTCCCCCAAACTCCCATCCCATCGAGGCTGCCCCATAGCATTGAGCAGAGTTCCCTGTGCTATACAGTAGGTCCTTGTTTGTTATCCAATTTAAATTTAGCAGTTTGAACATGTCGATCCCAAACTCCCTAACTATCCCTTCCCCCTCTGGTGACCATAAGTTTTTTCTGAGTCTGTGAGCCTATTTCTATTCTGTAAATAAATCCATTTCATAAAAAGAATTGCATCATTTCTTTTTAGATTCCGTACATTGGCTTTGTTATTTCCTTGTCTCTGTTGAGGGTCATTTTCAGATGATTAATTTAAATCATTATTTCAGTTCAGTTCAGGTCAGTCGCTCAGTCGTGTCCGACTCTTTGTGACCCCATGAATCGCAGCATGCCAGGCCTCCCTGTCCATCACAAACTCCCGGAGTTCACTCAGACTCACGTCCATCGAGTCAGTAATGCCATCCAGCCATCTCATCCTCTGTTGTCCCCTTCTCCCCCTGCCCCCAATCCCTCTCAGCGTCAGAGTCTTTTCCAATGAGTCAACTCTTCACATGAGGTGGCCAAAGTACTGGAGTTTCACCTTTAGCATCATTCCCTCCAAAGAACACCCAGGGCTGATCTCCTTCAGAATGGACTGGTTGCATCTCCTTGCAGTCCAAGGGACTCTCAGGAGTCTTCTCCAACACCACAGTTCAAAAGCATCAGTTCTTCGGCGTTCAGCCTTCTTCACATTCCAACTCTCACATCCATACATGACCACAGGAAAAACCATAGCCTTGACTAGACGAACATTTGTTGGCAAAGTAATGTCTCTTCTTTTGAATATGCTATCTAGGTTGGTCATAACTTTCCTTCCAAGGAGTAAGTGTCTTTTAATTTCATGGCTGCAGTCACCATCTGCAGTGATTTTGGAGCCCAAGAAAATAAAGTCTGACACTGTTTCCACTGTTTCCCCATCTATTTCCCATCAAGTGATGGGACCGGATGCCATGATCTTCATTTTCTGAATGTTGAGCTTTAAGCCAACTTTTTCACTCTCCACTTTCACCTTCATCAAGAGGCTTTTTAGTTCCTCTTCACTTTCTGCCATAAGGGTGATGTCATCTGCATATCTGAGTTTATTGATATTTCTCCTGGCAATCTTGATTCCAGCTTGTGTTTCTTCCAGTCCGGCGTTTCTCATGATGTACTCTGCATATAAGTTAAATAAACAAGGTAACAATATACAGCCTTGACGTACTCCTTTTCCTATTTGGAACCAGTCTGTTGTTCCATGTCCAGTTCTAACTGTTGCTTCCTGAACTGCATACAAATTTCTCAAGAGGCAGATCAGGTGGTCTGGTATTCCCATCTCTTTCAGAATTTCCCACAGTTTATTGTGATCCACACAGTCAAAGGCTTTGGCATAGTCAATAAAGCAGAAATAGATGTTTTTCTGGAACTCTCTTGCTTTTTCCATGATTCAGCAGATGTTGGCAATTTGATCTCTGGTTCCTCTGCCTTTTCTAAAACCAGCTTGAACATCAGGAAGTTCACGGTTCACGTATTGCTGAAGCCTGGCTTGGAGAATTTTGAGCATTACTTTACTAGCGTGTGAGATGAGTGCAATTGTGCGGTAGTTTGAGCATTCTTTGGCATTGCCTTTCTTTGGGATTGGAATGAAAACTGACCTTTTCCAGTCCTGTGGCCACTGCTGAGTTTTCCAAATTTGCTGGCATATTGAGTGAAGCACTTTCATAGCATCATCTTTCAGGATTTGAAAGAGCTCAACTGGAATTCCATCACCTCCACTAGCTTTGTTCGTAGTAATGCTTCCTAAGGCCCACTTGACTTCACATTCCAGGATGTCTGGCTCTAGGTCAATGATCACACCATCGTGATTATCTTGGTCATGAAGATCTTTTTTGTACAGTTTTTCTGTGTATTCTTGCCATCTCTTCCTAATATCTTCTGCTTCTGTTAGGTCCATACCATTTCTATCCTTTATCAAGCCCATCTTTGCATGAAATATTCCCTTGGTATCTCTAATTTTCTTGAAGAGATTGCTAGTCTTTCCCATTCTGTTGTTTTCCTCTATTTCTTTGCATTGATTGCTGAAGAAGGCTTTCTTATCTCTTCTTGCTATTCTTTGGAACTCTGCATTCAGATGCTTATATCTTTCCTTTGCTCCTTTGCTTTTCGCTTCTCTTCTTTTCACAGCTATTTGTAAGGCCTCCCCAGACAGCCATTTTGCTTTTTTGCATTTCTTTTCCATGGGGATGGTCTTGATCCCTGTCTCCTGTACAATGTCACAAACTTCATTCCATAGTTCATCAGGCACTCTATCTATCAGATGTAGGCCCTTAAATCTATTTCTCACTTCCACTGTATAATCATAAGGAATTTGATTTAGGTCATACCTGAATGGTCTAGTGGTTTTCCCTACTTTCTTCAATTTCAGTCTGAATTTGGCAATAAGGAGTTCATGATCTGAGCCACAGTCAGCTCCTGGTCTTGCTTTTGATAACTGTATAGAGCTTCTCCATCTTTGGCTGCAAAGAATATAATCAATCTGATTTCAGAGTTAGACCCTGTCTAATCATGTTTTCAGACCAGCATTGATAACCACAGCTGTCTAGTCTGTCTGGGCAGTGATCATTTTCCTTGGAAGTGCTGGCTTGTTGATGCTCAGCCTCCTAAGAGGAAGGGTGACCCCAGAATCAGAAACTTGTGTTGGCCAAAGCTTCTCTTTCCCCACCTGTAGAATTTACTGCTGGGGGACTGCAAAGCTAGGTTGGTTAAAGAAACTGGTCTCATATTCCCTTCCTAGTCATGTGACTTGGGAAAGTCTTGCTCTCTCTGAGCTCCAATTCCTTGGAAAGTACTGTCCCCTCCACTGGAAAACACTATTTTTGTGTTTTGCCCTCTTTTAATCCTAAGCTGGCTGCTCCTATTCATCCCTCAGGCCTCCACTTCCTTAGCACTTCCTCCAGGGAGCCCTCCCTGAATGCTTCCCCAGCTCCGACCACCAAGACTGGGAAAGCAGCCCACCTGTGGGCTCGTGTGTGACAGGTCCCTGGCCTGTCTGGGCTGCAGTAGTCACTTCTCCATCCACAACAGGATACAGAGATGCCCTCAGGAGCAGAGACCAAGTCTGTTGGGCTTCTTGATCTGTTCTCAGCCCCCAGCACTGCCCCTGGCTTAGAGGAGGTGCTCATAAATATGTGTTGAACAAAGGAGTAGAGAGGATGCCCACACATCCTGTCTGCTTCTCAGGATCCCGCAGCGTGATGAACGCACACACTCTCCTGTGGGACGGGACACCAGGTGAAGACTTATCGCCATTAATGATGAGAAGCAGCCAGGTGCTGCCAATCCCTCCGCCGCAGAAAAAGCTGGCATGTAAAGGCATCTGGATCTTACTCAGATCTTCAAACTCTCCACAGCTTGGATGAAATGGTGGCTCCCCTGCAGATGCAGCTGGGGTTCTAGAGACGGAAAACGGTGACACGCTGGCTCCTGAACGCTGTAGAAAATCTTCCCGGGAAAGATACGAGGGAGAATCACAGTGGACTCGTTCACCCAGCTTTACCTTTGTGCTTCCGTTAGGAGGAAGATGCCAAACTCGGCCGGGGACACGGGCGTGGTGTCTGGGGAGGGCGGGGGCCGTGCTCTGTAGGGGACATACGGCATCAGGTCCAGGAACAAGCAGGAAGTTGTGTTCCCCCAGCAGGGACTGCCGATCAAGGCTGATTGTGTAGTTTTTCAGGAGGTAAAGGAGGAAAAAGTGGCCATGTTGGGGGTGAGTTGGGTGAGGACAGCGGTAAACTGCAAACTTCCTAGGTTACGTCCGTGTGGCCGGCTTTCTGTGGCTTCGAGGACACCAGAGCCCTTGGAATCACCTTGAGGATGCCTTGAGGTCACTTTCTGCAAGGGGCAAGCTGCCCCTCCCCCAACCCACCCTAGGCCCCAACTCTATAAACTCTCTCCTAGTAAAACCCTAGGGCATAATCGGGTATGGAAGGGAGAATCAAGTGTGGGTATTACACTGTGAAAACCTCTAACTGCCTGGCCTGGCAAATGAATTAACTTGTTAAACAGAATGCATACATCTGCATACATTTGAATACATGAATAAGATCAGTGCACACCCTGCCCAGGTCCAACTTCTCCCAGAGGGAAGAGGAGGGGGGTTAAAAAAGGAGGACTGTCCTGGGAAAAGAGGCCTGGACCCCTCCAAGGCTGCACCTTCAAGAGCCCATGCCCTCACCGACTCTATTTATAGATTAAACACAAAAAGCATCTCCTTGCTGCATTAAAAACTACCCATCAAGGCTGAGGACTCAAAGGAGCAGTAAAATCAATCTCATTGCATAAAGACAACAGCAAGCAATTGGCATGACATTTTAAGTAAATGCTACAGCCATTTGTAAATGTTCATTTTCCAGGAGACCCCATCTATTATATGACAGCTATTTTCTTAGCATCCCAGTGTGAATTCAGTCGGTTTACAGATAAGCCCGTTGAGGAGAATGGATATCAAGATGTAAAGTGCTATAATACAGACTATTTGTTACCTCTGCACCAAGTCGCGCTGTCATTATGTATCTGCCTCTTGCAGGGGTTGGAAGCCAGGGGGCTATTTTTGCGGGTTGGCATTCATGAGCAAGGGAGTCTGAGTTGGGTGGAGGGGAAGCGGGTGGGGACGAAGGAGGCAGCTTTGTCCCCGAGGTGTATACCACAGCCTACAAACTCAGAGGCAAACAGGTGAGTTGGTGTGATCCTTGGGGTGGGGACCTGCCCTTTCCAGATGCTTCTTCCCCAGAGAGGCCCAGGTGGGAGAAATGGTTCCCACTCCGAGCCTGGTTCTCAGCAAGGTCCCACTTCCAAGAGCCGAGAGGAGCGTGCCTGATTGCCAAGTTGTTTTAGTCGTGTCTGACTCTCTGCGACCCCATGGACTGCAGCCCGCTAGGATCCTCTGTCAATGGGATTCTCCAGGCAAGAATACTGGAGTGGGTTGCCATGCCCTCCACCAGGGGATCTTCCCGACCCAGAGAACAAACCCACGTCTCCTGCGTTGGCAGGTACGTTCTTTACCACTAGCGCCACCTGGGAAGCCCCCGAGAGGAGCAGGTCCATCAAAAGCCAGAATCATTTATTACGGGGTTGACCACTCTGCCTCGCAGATGCCCATGCTTTCCAGGCATGTGGCAAAGACAGGCTCCTGGGACTGGACTCGGGAGAGGACGCCTTCCCAGTTCCATCCCCAGCTCCCTGGGCTTCCTGGCGGACGTGGCCCCCTGAGGCTGGGGAGTATCATAGCAGCTGCGTGGCAACCTGCTGCAGAGCTGCCCAGGTTGAAATACGGCCCAGGTTGAAACTGAGGGTCTCCCAGTCTCATAACTCACCTCTAACTCCAGCAATCCAGACGTTTCCAGGGAGGAAATAAATGACCCATCTGTAAATGTGGAGTTGAGCTGGAGAGGTGCCGAGAGGGGCAGGTGACAGATCATCCCTGGTCCTCAGTAGGATGGTTGATGGGAGGAACCCAGCTCTCAGGTGGTGAGAAAAGCAAATGCCTGAAGATTCAAGTTCAGTCTCAAGAAGGGCGGGAGTGCCAAGAGATGGACCGCTGCCAAGAGATGGAAGTCTGCTGAAGGCACAGACTTCCAGGGACCTAGTTACAGGCAGGACCCTCCCAGATTTTATTGGCCCCTGGGGGTCCAGCTGGTTTTCTTTAGCTGTGTATTGGTTCTTTCGTTTATTCAACAAACGCCTGGGGCCACCAAGTCTTTCCCCGGGCAGTTCTGACCCTCCTTGGGCTGTTCTTTTAGCCTGGGGCAGGCGGGGGTTGGGGGTGCGGGTGGTCATTTAGCCTGTTAACCTTCTGGGGCCCAAGCTCTACCCTCTGTGCCTGTGGCCATCTGGCACAGGGCAGAACACAAAAGAGTGTTGAACAAATGAATGAATGAATGGATAAAAGAACAAACGAATGCAGGAAGGCATGTATGAATAAATGCAAGCATCTGCTCTTCAGGGGCCTCAGTAGGGCCTCCTCTTGGGGTCGAAGGATCTGCCTTTCAGCATGGTTGGTCTGGACACAGTTCCTCAACAGGCACGTCCCATGGCCTGAGTGTTTTGTTTTTTTTTTGTTTTTGCACTCAATGACATCAGTTTATTTCATATTGGGGTGTAGCCAATTAAAGCTGTTATGGTAGCTTTAGGTGAACAGCAGAGCAGCTCAGCCATACATATACATGCATCCATTCTCCTCCAAACTCCTTTCTCATCCAGGCTGCCACATAACATCGAGCGGAGTTCCCTGTGCTATACAGTAGGTCCTTGTTGGTTATCCATTTTAAATATAGCAGTGTGCGCATGTCCGTCCCAAACTCCCTAATTATCTCTTCTGCCCGTTCTTACCCTCCGGCAACCGTAAGTTGCTTCTCTAAGTCTGTGAATTTGTTTCTGTTTTGTAAGTGAGTTCATGTGTATCATTTATTTTTCAATTCCACACGTAAATGCTGTCAAATAATCTCTCTCCTCTGACTTACTTCACTCAGTATAGCAATTTCTAGATCCATCCACGGTGCTGCAAAGGGCATGTTCATGTTCTTTCTGACGGCTGAGTAGTGCTGTGCTCAGTCATTCCGTCGTGTCTGCCTCTTTGCGACCCCATGGGCTGTAGCCCACCAAGCTCCTCTGTCCATGGGATTCTCCAGGCCAGAATACTGCAGTGGGTGGCCATGCCTTCCTCCAGGGGATCTTCCCAACCCAGGGATTGAACCCAGGTCTCCTGCATTGCAGGCGGATTGTTTACCATCTGAGTCAGCAGGAAAGCCCAAGAATACTGGAGTGGGTAGCCTACCCCTTCTCCAGGGACTCTGCCATTGTTTATGTGTACCAGTCATGGCCTGAGTTTTAACCCAGAGAGCCCTTCCAGCAATCCTATCCTGCGGTTCCAGCAGAGACGAGGAGAGGAGAGCGGGAACGGGTGGGAAGCTTGTCCCTTCAGGGTCAGGAGCACTGGAAGGCCTGGCCGTGTCTGGCCCAGGGCGTCTTCAGCGATGGCAGTTGGAGTCTCCAACACTCAGTACCCAGGCTGCCAATCCAGGAGGGCTGTGCGTCTCCCAGAAATGCCCATCTGGACTGCAGCCAGGCCTCTACAAGCAGTAGGCTCAGAGCTTTCCTGGCCCTATTGTGCCCCACCTTCCAGCAAGAGTGAGGGCCCACCTGGCCTCACCCCAGGAAACTCCTTGAGGGGTTGAAGGCCCTGGAGGTTGGGGAGCCCAGCCGCCTTGCTACCTTGGCGGTGGCCTCCCTGAGCCCAGCCCTGTGGCTTCTGGGGTGGTCGGCCAGTGAGGAGGGCGCATGTCTATGGAAGGGGGACAATGACCACGTCACAGGTGGGGCAGCTTTCCCAACACAGGGGAGCGGCAATCTCGGGGTTGGGCAGTCATTTGAAGGTGATGGAACGTCACGTCCCTGGGGCGGCTGCGTCCAGGCCAGACTGAGCTGGGAAGCATCTGGAGTTTATGAAGAAGTGTGTAGCTGCAAACATCAGTTCTTCTCCTGAGATAAACAGATGAGCAATTGCCAGCTGAGGTGCCACCGCAAGCACTTAGCTTAATCAAGCAGTGTCAGCCCCGAGGTAATGCAGGCTCCGTTCATCACGGCTCCTTCATCCAAGCTGTGTCCCTGCTGCTAATAGCTCTCTCACGAAGACAGAAAGTTGCCAAGCAAACTTTGAGTCACATCCTCACACCCACCCAACCAGCTCTCGCATCAGAGATGGGGGAGATATTCCGGGGAGCTGACAGTTAGCAAGGCCCAGGGACTGACCCGTCAGAGAGGCCACTGGCCACTCTCACCAGCTAGCCAAACATCAGACTGGGCAGAAGGGAGGTGAGGAGGGGGCCCTGCCTTCCCCGTGGCTGGAAGCCCTTAAAGGCTGTGAATTCTCATTTTCACAGCAAACTTCAGAAGAACTGAAGAGAACCTCCTTCTCCCTATTTCATAGCTGGGCAAACTGAGGCAGGAGAGAATGGAAGTCATCTGATCCACTCTTTTTTGTTTATTTACTATTTTTTAATTTTTATTTTATATCTGAATATAGTTGAGTAACAGCACGGTGTTAGTTCGGGCGTACAGCAAAGTGATTTACCTATACATACCTGTGTATCTATTCTTTATCAAGTCTGTTTCCATTTAGGTTATTAAAGAGTATTAAGCACAGTTCTTTGTGACCCATTTTTCATGGATGAAGGAGGGTTTTGAAAGCTCTCAGGCTGGATTTAAACCATGGCTCAGCCTCTCAGGAGCTGTGTGACCTTACGGAAGATCCTGACCTCTCTGTCCCTCCTTTTTCACGCCTATAAAATGGGGCTGATGACACTACCTCCTCCAACATGAGAAGATGAGACGAGAACCCCTGAGCTTGGACAGAACAGATATTTAAAAATTGGGAGCCGAGAGATGTCAGCAAGCTGGCGGGATAAGAAGTCCTGGACCCTTTCTCTGCCCGGGATCACACCAACTCACCTACAATCCACAGACTAGTTCCTGCTGTAAGGAGTTGGGGGTGAGCTACCGACAAGTGGGCTGACTTTGCCTCGAGTCACATGGTGGGTCAGAGGGGGAACGGGGTCCAGATCCCAGTCTCGGCTCTCCGGCCAGTGGTTTCCATAGCAACAGATCTCAACCCGGTGATGAGTTGGTGGGATTTTGTGACATCCCGGAGTGTGTAAAATTATCCGAAGGCCATCACAAAATTATCAGATTGTGTGCTCTGTTGTGCTTTCTCTTGGTGGGGTTGTCATGAAGATTTGACAACGATGACAAGATGTCAGTTTGGTTCCTAAGGAGTCAGACATCCCAGGTTCAGCCCGTTGAGATGACTTTTGCCTTTAATTCTGATATGGGGAAAGTTCGAATCAGATGCAATGATTTGTGCCTGTCTCATTAATCCCCAGACGCCCAACTCCAGTTGCCCCAGGTCCGTCATCCCTAAAGGTCCCGTGGGCTTTGCCATCATCTCGCAGCTCCAGTCCCCACCTCCACCCTCACAAGCTCGGCCCTGCCTTCTGTCCACTAGACCTGAGCAGAGCGATGAAGACGCTAAAGCAGTGCTTCTTCAGCTTTAATGGGTGAAAGAGCACCTGGGGAGCTTGCAGAAATGCTGATTCTGAATCAGTAGATCCTGGGGGAATCTTACGCTTGAGTGTCTTCCTAACAAGCTCCTAGTTAGATGCTGTTTGTTGTTGCTGTTCAGTCACTAAGTCAGGTCCCACTCTTTGTCACCCCATGGACTGCTGCACATCAGGCTCCTCTGTCCTCCGAGGGTTTATCTCGGAGGAATAAACTATCTTCGAGAGTTTATTCAAACTCACGTCCATTGAGTCAGTGATGCTATCCAACCATCTCATCCTCCGCTGCCCCCTCCTCCTTTTGCCTTCAGTCTTTCCCACCATCAGGGTCTTTTCTAATGAGTTGGCTCTTAGCATCAGGTGGCCAGAGTATTGGGGCTTCAGCTTCAGCACCAGCCCTTCCAGTGAATATTCAGGGTTGATCTTCTTTAGGATGGACTGGTTTGGAGGCCCTTTGAATCCAGTGTGCTCACCCAGTGATTCTCCCACTCTGCGGTGTGCTGGAACCACCTGGAGGACTTGTTCAAACAGACCCCCGGACTTTACTCCCAGAGTTCGTGACTTGGTTGGTCTGGAGTGGAGCCTGAGAGTTTGCATTTCCAACAAGTGCCCAGGTGGTGCTGATGTTGCTGGCCCAGGGACCACATTTTGAGAACCATTGCACCAAAGGATGGATGTGGCCAGGTGATGCAGAAAGCCTCTCACTCCCAGCTCCCTAATCTGTTAACACTGTGTACAGACCAGGCAACTCTCCACGGGCCCCCCGTTCCTTCCCTACATCTCCCCCTGGATGAGGCTGAGACCACCTCCGACCTCCGGGCAGAACCATCCCTCTGTCCTTGCATCACGTCGGTCCACAGAGCGAGAAGGAGAGAGACTATTTTTGCAAAATCTGCACAAAAATCGGCCGAATTTATGTTTCTCCTGCGAGAGAAATGCTGCCGAGTGGAAATAAAATGCAGGATTCCTGGGCACTTCGATTACCTCTTCTTGTCACTGGCGGTGACTGATGGTGAAAAGTAAGACTGCAAACGGAATCGCTTTCGCTTTGCCCAGAACAAACCCCACCCGGTGATGGAGCCTCCTGCAAACCTGTGCTTCTCCCAGGTGTCACCAGCCGCCGTGAAGGGAACCGCCAGGAGGGCTGCCAACGAGGAGGACAGAGCCTGCACCCAGCCCAGGCCGGGGGCCGTCCTTCACCTAAAGGCAGGGGCCCCTGCAGGCAAGAATCCGGTTTGATTTAATACGGTTCATTTTTCTTCCTTGTTTTAATCACAGAGTAATAATAATCATAAACTTGCCTTTATGGAGTGTCCTTCATTGCCAGTGTATCACCGAACACTGTACAGATTTAATAATAGAGTTTCAGAAATAAATAATGGGGAATAATAATAGGAAGGATAAATAACATATTTATGGAATTGTATTGTGGTTTATGGTGGTAAACAATTCCTCAGACAGCCGGCAACAGGGAAATGAAGGGACTTGGCAAGGAGAAGGGAGAGGAAAGAGAGATGCGTTCAGGTGAGATGTGAGCTGAGCTGGGGGGTTGGAGGTGCTGAGAGTGGAGGGAGCTTTCCTGCCAGGGGTGGGGCTGAGAGGGATGCTCAGTGACACGCCTGGAGAGGGGAGGCTGGCCTAGGTCAGAGTCTCCGGGAATGAACACTGAGGGCCAAGGTACCCAGTGTTTACTAGGGATCAGCCCTGCAAAGGGACGGGAGGAAGCAGGACAGGCAGAGGTAGCGCTGGGCCCGAGTGACCAGGCCTTAGACTCCACCCCGTGGGTCACTGGGAGCACAGCTGCCCCAGACAGTAGTGGCCTCAGGGTGTCAGCTCTCTGAGACTGAGGCTGCCTGCACTTTCTGCTCCCCTTTTGGGGGGCACAGCTGGGGCATCTTTGCATCTCTTCCAGCTACAGCCAGGGGATGCGTTCTGAAATCCAGCCTTGGAAGGAGGTCCTTGAAAAGAAGGGAAATTGACCGGCAGTTTCTCTTAACACACTGACCACTCCTCCGAGGCCTCCAGCTGGAGTCTGCTGGAGGGATGAGGAGAGTCATGTGGGGAGGATGGATGGAAATAAGGCCCAGGCACCTGGCCCAAGAGCCAGGACTTTCCTGTTATCCCCTTGTCCATGATACTGGCTGAGAATTAATCTGTGATAATGTCAGCAGGCTGCATCTCTTGACTGATTGCTTCTTGCCTGGCAATATTTTAAGGGTGTTACATACAGAGTTGACCCATCAACAATGGAGGGGATAAGATGCAGACCCCCACACCATCAAAAATCCTCACCCTGCTATTTCTGCCTCAAAAAACAAAGGAATTGATAAAAGACTCGCCCAAGGGTAGGAAGCTCAAAGAGTTTGGATAGAATCAGGATTCATACCTTTGTTCTTTTGATTTCACATACCATGATCTCTGACTGAACACAAATGTTGACAGCTTTAAAGATCTGTAAAGTGAAAATTGGGCTTCCCAGGTGGCTCTGTGGTAAAGAATCCACCTGTCAATGTAGGAGATACAGGTTCAATCCCTGAGTTGGGAAGATACCCTAGAGGAGGAAATAGCAACCCACTCCAGTATTCTTGCCTGGGAAACCTCATGGACAGAGGAGCCTGGAGGGCTACAGTCCATGGCAGTCACAAAGAGTCAGATACAACTTAGCGACTGAGCACTCACACAAAAATGAAAATACAGGTACTATCAGTTCAGTTCAGTCGCTCAGTCATGTCCAACTCTGCGACCCCATGAATCACAGCACGTGCTGTGATTCAAGGGGTCGCAAAGAGTCGGACACGACTGAGCAACTGAACTGAACTGAACTGAACTGAATCACAGCACTCCAGGCCTCCCTGTCCATCACCAACTCCCAGGGTTTACTCAGACTCATGTCCATCGAGTCAGTGATGCCATCCAGCCATCTCATCCTCTGTCGTCCCCTTCTCTTCCTGCTCCCAATCCCTCCCTGCATTAGGGTCTTTTCCAATGAGTCAACTCTTCGCATGAGGCGGCCAAAGTATTGGAGTTTCAGCTTTAGCATCAGTCCTTTCAAAGAACACCCAGGACTGGTCTCCTTTAGGATGGACTGGTTGGATCTCCTTGCAGTCCAAAGGACTCTCAAGAGTCTTCTCCAACACCACAGTTCAAAAGCATCAATTCTTCAGCGCTCAGCTTTCTTCATAGTCCAACTCTCACATCCATACATGACCACAGGAAAAACCATAGTCTTGACTACATGGACCTTTGTTGGCAAAGTAACGTCTCTGCTTCTGAATATGCTGTCTGGGTTGGTCATAACTTTCCTTCCAAGGAGTAAGCATCTTTTAATTTCATGGCTGCAATCACCATCTGCAGTGATTTTGGAGCCCAAGAAAATAAAGTCTGACACTGTTTCCACTGTTTCCCCATCTATTTCCCATGAAGTGATGGGACCAGATGCCATGATCTTCATTTTCTGAATGTTGAGCTTTAAGCCAACTTTTTCACTCTCTTCTTTCACTTTCGTCGAGAGGCTTTTGAGTTCCTCTTCACTTTCTGCCATAAGGGTGGTGTCGTCTGCATATCTGAGGTTCTTGATATTCCTCCCGGCAATCTTGATTCCAGCTTGTGCTTCTTCCAGTCCAGCGCTTCTCATGATGTTCTCTGCATATAAGTTAAATAAGCAGGGTGATAATATACAGCCTTGACATACTCTTTTTCCTATTTGGAACCAGTCTGTTGTTCCATGTCCAGTTCTAACTGTTGCTTTCTGAACTGCATATAGATTTCTCAAGAAGCAGGTCAGGTGGTCTGGTATTCCCATCTCTTTCAGAATTTTCCACAGTTTATTGTGATCCACACAGTCAAAGGCTTTGGCATAGTCAATAAAGCAGAAATAGATGTTTTTCTGGAACTCTTTTGCTTTTCCAATGATCCAGAAGATGTTTGCAATTTGATCTCTAGTTCCTCTGCCTTTTCTAAAACCAGCTTGAACATCTGGAATTCACGGGTCATGTATTGCTGAAGCCTGGCTTGGAGAATTTTGAGCATTACTTTACTAGTGTGTGAGATGAGTGCAATTGTGCGGTAGTTTGAGCATTCTTTGGCATTGCCTTTCTTTGGGATTGGAATGAAAACTGACCTTTTCCAGTCCTGTGGCCACTGATGAGTTTTCCAAATTTGCTAGCGTATTGAGTGAAGCACTTTCATAGCATCATCTTTCAGGATTTGAAATAGCTCAACTGGAATGCCATCACCTCCACTAACTTTGTTCGTAGTAATGCTTCCTAAGGCCCACTTGACTTCACAATCCAGGATGTCTGGTTCTAGGTGAGTGATCACACCATCGTGATTATCTGGGTCGTGAAGATCTTTTTTGTACAGTTCTTTTGTGTATTCTTGCCACCTCTTCTTAATATCTTCTGCTTCTGTTAGGTCCATACCATTTCTGTCCTTTATCGACACACCATTTCTGTCATACCATTTCTGTCCTATACAGGTACTATAGTTACTGAAAAAAAATCTGTACCAGTAGACCTACCTAGTTCAAACCTGTGTTGTTCAAGGGTTGACTGCATTGTCTGTTTTTGCAGATGAGAAAATGACAACTTGGACGCTGCATAACTTGCCGGGGGACTGCGAGTAAGGTGTAGGGTTGGCCAAGTCGGGACTGATCCCAGCCTCACGTGAAATCCACATCCTTCTGCAAGCTAAAGACAAAATGAAGCCAACGTCAAGTGCTCAGGGTGGTCAGTGCAGGTTGGCCTTCCTGGACCGCTTTCTAGGGGCTGTGGACCTCTGAGAGATGCCAGCCCCAATCTGCAGATAAAGCAGCAGGCTCAGCTGCCGATGGCACGGGGCTTGGGACCTGGAGGCCCGTGTTTGCTCTTGGGTGGCCCTGCAGTGCCGTGTTCTGGCCAAATGGCTCTTCCCAGGGAGACCGATTCAAGCCGTGTGTCCTGTTTGGGGGTGGCAGGGGCAGCTGAGTGTTGGTGGCCTCCCCTCCCTGACCCCAGTCACTACCAATTCATCCAGTACACATTTCTTTCTTTCTTTCTTTTTTAAAGAAATCTTTTGGCTGTGCCGCACTGCATGTGGGATCTAAGTTTCCAACTGGGGATTGAACCCACGCCCCCTGCGTCGGCAGCACAGTGTCTCAACCACCAGGCCACCAGGTGCCCATTTCTTGAGCACCTACTATGTGCTAGAGATTATGCTATACCCTCAGGATACAGCCTGGAACAGACAGAACCCCGCCCCTTCGAGTAATCATAGAACTAGCTCTGTGTTTCTAATCACGCCAAGAGGGCCAGGAGCCCAGGTAGACGCCTGGCCTACTGACCTTGGCCGAGCCTCAAAGTCCACATCTACAGTGACAGGTGACCACCCACATTCGCTGGCTCAGGAGCATCCAGCCTCCCCCAGGAGAACAAAGTAGACGCCGCAACGCCGAGCCCCAGTCTCGCCTTCCGATGTGGCGCTGGGACGGCGTGGCGGTGGCATTTGTCACCATTTCCTCGCTGTCAGCGCTGGCAGGTTGCGCTGGGATCTCCCGCCGGGAGTGTTGGAGTCAGACAACCCATTTGCATGTTATTCTTTTAAAAAGCAAAGCTTTCGCTGCTTCCATCCCTGAGAGGTGGGGGCTTCCTGATGGGGACTAAGGCCACCGACTTGGGGGCTCTCAGTCCACTCCCAGGGCCTGGGGAGCTCGGAGAGGCGGCTTCCCAGCACTAACCTTCCCTGTTTGGTCAGCCAGGCCCCCCAGGGGGACAGGGAGTAGGTGTCCCCAACCTCAAGGAGCATCAGGTACACCTCGGGAGAGAGAGCAGGCGAGCCTGGAGTCAGGGCTGGAGGGAATCTTCCAAGGAGGCAGGTCCCCAGGACACCCCCCCACCCCGGGCAGCCCTTGCCCTAATGCCTCCCAAACGGGGGGTGGGGGACGCCCACCCGAGTGCAGCCCCCTCCAGCTTGGATGGTCTCCTTGTTGGGTCCCCTTCTCATCACACGCCCAACAACAGCACTAACATGGCTCTTGAGACCCCACGGATGTGGGTCCAACCAAAATGTCATCACCAGTGTGAACTCAGGGCCAAGGGCAGAGGCTGGGTCTCCATTTGCTCATCTGTGAAATGGGGGTAATCCAACTGACCCCGCTGTAGGGAGACTGACGAGGTGGGTGAGCCATCCTCCAGGTGCAAGCTGAATTCCCGGAGCCCCCATCTCTCACCCTCCCTGTCCGCTGAGCTCAAGGACCCAGATGTTGATTGGAGTGACCGGCTTATCAATGGAGGCCCGATGACCCTACAGCAGACGGACAGACTCCTGTTCACAGGCTGCCTGACTGCTGCCTGTTTCTGTAATAACGTAAAGGAACTCAGTCGCGCCCGCTCATTTTCCTATCATCTGTGGCACTCCTGTGCTCCAATGACCAAGCTGAGTCATCGCTGCGGAGACACTGTTTGGGGCAGGGAGCGGAAAGTGTTACTCTCTGGACTTTGATGGGAACATTTGCAGGCCCTGCTCAGAGCCCAGGGCTCCTGAGAAGATGCTCCCGGGGCTGAGATGAGGGCTCCCTATTCCAAGTCCAGGTCTCAGACTCTGCCCGGGGGAGACCTCAACTGCTCAAGCAGGGTCCCTGCCCGCCTGGCAGACCCCAGCATGAGTGGAAGGGAGAACTGATTCCAAGAGGCTGAGCGTGGTGGCTGCCGGCAGGTGAGGGAGGCCAGGCCTCGGGCCAGCCCTGAGCGTGGTGGCCAGATGGGGCAGGAAACCAAGCCAGAGCCTGTCCTTCTCATCGGGCTCTTGCTGGGAGGTGCCAGGGTGCGGAAGGAGCCCGTGCCCTCATGGTGGACATGGCCCAGCTGATGTGAGGTGCTTCCAGTCAGACCTTTAGGGAGAAGTGAAGCTTGCTTCCCCAACCCGTCCCCTTTGGAAGTTCTTATCTTCAGACCAAGGTGGGAACAATGGAAGGAGGACAATCCATATGCTTGAAACACTCTAAGTGCTCAGGAACGCCAGCTTTTACTATTGTTAACCATTACAATTATAAATCCAAATGTCTCCTTGCTAATTCTACTTACTGGTCCTCAGATAACCTTCTCACAATTTAGACTATGTCTACTTCCTTTTCAGCAGGAAAACTTTAGCAAAGAGTTGAAGATCTTTGCCTCCCGCCACCGAGAGGCGGGTGGCATTTAACCCCACGTGAGTTCTGGCCTTTTTCCATTGGGTGGAGTCACCTCCCTATAAAATGACCCATTGCATTGTCTCACAGCTGAGCAGATCTACAGTTGAAATGTATAAATACATCTAGAGTCTGTGCAACCTTTCATTAAAACAACCTGCTTGCAGAACTTTCCGGATACATGGAGACTTATGGCACCCCATAGAGAGCTTGACTTCTCAGCTGATGCTCCTCACTTGGAATGAAAAAGGAAGCGGGCCAAGGTAGGCATCAGAGGTTTAATCTGGCTGTTGCCTTTCTCTAGCTGTAATTATACACTTACTCACGCAACTTAAGGGAGCCACTTACATCTTTGCGGCTCCGGTGTGAAGTGGAAATACGAGCACCTACCTGTGGGGCCACAGGGAAACGTCTGTTCACGATTGCTGGCCTCCTCCCCGTGTGCATGGTGGAGGCGGTGGGCGTTGCAGGCGGCCGCATCCGGGTCTGCCAGCCCACTCTCCCCGCGGTGCAGCCGTGTGTTGCTGTCTGTGTACCTTTGATAAATGGCTGCACTTTTATATTCTAATTGGTAACAGGAACAACACCCCAGAGGCCCTGGAGAGGCCCCAAGTCCCAGCCCAAACGGGAGATGAAAGGGTTTCCAATGAGAGGGAAAGACAGTTACAACGAACAAAATGCAGGAAGTGGTTGGGAGAAGTCTCAGAATGTGGGGATCCAAGGGAAGCCTGTTCTTGGAGACGGGAGACCGGGCTCCCCAGGGTCTCGAAAGCAGACGAAACAACTGCATTCTCAGGGGTCAGGGGAAGGGTCAGGGATCCGAGGAGGGGGATTTCTCAAGTAGGAAACCAGCCCTTTTGAATATCCAGAGAGAGAGGGGTCAGGATGGCACCAGACACAGGTGGTGTCCAGCCTGGGAGGTTGGCCTGGGAAACACTCCATAAGCCGAACCATACTAGCGCACTCCGAGTCCACCCAGTTCCCCTGGGTTTCTTAACACCTCGTAAGCACCCTCTGCCTCCTCCTCGCACCCCAGCCCCAGCCCCAACCTCCCAGAAAGCTGCCCCTGTGTCAGGACAGAGACCAGAGAGCGCGGAGCAGTCGGAACACACGGCTGGGTCCCCAGGGTCTTTGCAGGGTGAGTGCAGTTTCCCAGTCAGTGGGAGGGGCCGGCTGGGACTCCGCCTATCTAATCAGCTTCCGGGTAACGCTGGGTGTGAGGACCACCTTGAGGGGCAACGGATACTGGAGAGCAGGGCTGCTGCTAGGAGGATGCTTTGTGGAGTCAGTCAAGGGACCCTGATGCTGGGAAACACTGAAGGCAGGAGGAGAAGGGGTCGACAGAGGATGAGATGGTTGGATGCATCACTGACTCAACGAACATGAGTTTGAGTAAGCTCTGGGAGTTGGTGATGGACAGGGAGGCCTGGCATGCTGCAGTCCATGGGGTCACAAAGCATCGGACACGACTGAGCGACTGAACTGAACTGAAGGGTTCAAGTCCTGAGTGCCTGGCTTGCTTACTGGCTCTGTGACCCTGAGCCAGTGACTCACCCTCTCTGGGCTGCAGTTTCTTCATTAGTCAAATGGGGATCACAGACCATCTCGGGATGCCCGAGAAGACTGAGTGACGTAGCTGTGTGGAGCTCAGAGGCTGGGATGGAATGAACACTCAGTACCTAAAGGGGATAAGTTATTACTAGCAGACATTATGTCAATGTCAAAACCTAATATTAGGAAGATCAGGGCAAGCAGAGAGGAGTGTGGTCTCGAGGCTGCTGCCTTTCAAGGAGGTCACCCCAAGCTCTGGGCAGGGACCCCAAAGGCAGGAACTCTGCTCTTCCAATAGCTTCAGTGTCAGGGAGGGTTGAAGCCCATCAGTAGTACGAAGGGAGACATCATAAATCAGCTCATCCCGTGGGGCCTGCTGACCATGAGCCAGTCCCAGAACGAGGTCTGGTCCAGAGTGAAGCCAGTGGGCAGGGGTGGTGGGCGGAGCAAAAGATGCCCGAGACCGCCCCCTGACCCCTGCCACTGCCACCAAATCCCTGCTTATAAGGTGGATTTCCCGGGACTAAACAAGAAATCTGACCAGCAAGAAACAGTGGGAAATCCTCTTGTGCATTTATTTATTTACTACCTACCAATTCCTTAAATCACACGATGGCTGGGGCAGCGTGAAGGCTGAGGGCCGTCATCACAGTAAGTACACCAGACGCCACAGCCCTGCCCCAGGTAAGCATCCTGCCCGCGTCAGTCTCCAGCCCTGTCCTGACCCACTTAGGGCCACACTGTCTGGTACACGCATGAGCCCTTGTGCACGCGCGTGGTATGGGAGGAGCTGGGCAGAGAGTGAACGTGCTGATATGAGGACTGGATGCAGATGGAAAAAGCCCTGTGAACCCACCCACAGACGGTCAGCCTGGAGGCACCTGGCTCGTCGTCAAGAGCTGGATTCCTCAGGCCGTGCTCTACGGACGCTGATCTATGGGATCGTCCTGCGTGGCAGGGCCTGCCCTGTGCAATGAAAGCTGTTTATCTGCATCGCTGGCCTCTGCCACTAGGAGCAGGGAGCATCCTCCCTGAGTCACGACCACCAGCCATGTCTCCAGATACAGCCGGATGTACCCAGGGGGCTGTCACCCCGCTCGAGAACCACAGCTGTAGAGTCTTGAGACGTCTTCTCATGGCACCCTGATATCTCCAGAGGAAACGGGGGTGTTACCGAGGGGCCAGGGGTTCGGTGGATACGTCAGCCCCGTTTCTTCTCTGCAAGCTACTGGAAGACGGGGCGGGGGGGTGCCGACGGCATCTGTGATGCCAACCATGCTGAGGACTCAGCGATCCACATGTGGGTCCCCTCGCTTCCCAGCCTCCACTGGCTCTGCGTGGAGAGAGGAGCCGGGTGGTGCGGAGGAGGCCGAGGGACAGGGGGCCCTGTGGAGGGCAGGGGGACGGGCTCAACAGGCAGCAGCCTCCACCCCACTCCCACCACGCGCCTCTCCGGGGGCCCTGAGGTTCCCAGGAAAGCATGTTGTGAAAGGGCAGGGCTGGAGCAGCGCGGGGCACTCTCGTTGGAGGAGCTGCGGGCTGCGGAGGCTGAGTGGGGGAAAGGCAATGTGATCACAGAAACCTGATTTCTCTACACACTCTATCAGCTCCCCATCTGTTCCTTGATTAAATGTATTACCGCGCTCCCTCCCCACAAGCCCGCTGCCAGGACGTCTCTGGAGCCCTGATTACATCTGTGGAGAGAGAGCCTCAAACCTCGCAGATGAGCGGGCCTATCGATCAGCCTGGCAGCTGACGTTTGTTTTAAAATCTGGACGAGGGTGGGGAGCGGGAGCAGAGCTGGTTGGGGTGGGGAGGTCTGGGGGGCCCTCGTACCTCAAAAGGAAAGCACGCCCCCATCCTTCTTTCTCACTTTGACAAGCCAGGGCCCGCTGCTAAGGTTAGCATCAGTATTGATTCACAGCTCCGTGACCTTGGACAAGCCACAGCCCCTTCTCAGCCTCCGTTTCCTTCTCTTCGTCCCGGGGGTGTCGGAGCAGGTGATTTTAGCATCTCTTCCAGAAGCAACCAACAATTCACAGCTTGCGACTCCAAAGCTGGTGCGGGGACTCCAGCGGCCCTGACGCCCTCTGGGAGCTTGTTAGGAATGCAGGCTCCCAGGCCCAGCCCAGGCCCGTGGCATCTGAATCCGCCTTTTAACAAGACCCTCAGGGGCTCCATGGGCACATTAAAGTGTGTGAAGCCCTTTCAGCAGCTCTGTTCGCTGGGTGACTTCAGAGATGAACGTGTACAAGGACTCTCTCAAAGGGAATGCTTCACTACATTCTCTGGCCTCAGAAAACTTCTGTAGAAATATTCTTCCCACTCAAGAGCCTTCACCTTGAAAAGGAACCAGCTCTGAAGTCCCAGCCACTTCCTGTGCATGGGTCCCCAAGATGCCGTGTTCATCTGATCAACCATTTAATAAAACCCTGAGGGGTAAAAAGACAAGCAGGACCCACTCCCAGCCCTCAGGGAAGTACTCTCTGGTGGGAACATCACTGACTCGATGGGCATAAGTTTGAGCAAGTTCCCTGAGCGAAACACTAGTCCCGTGTGATAGCGACCAAGCATCTTGGTGTCCTGTCGGGGGTCTGACCAGATCCCCTGGCTCACCCTCAGCCTCTATGGGTCTCTGCGTTAGTTCCCTGGTGCTGCTGTGATCAAGTACCAGAAATATGGTGGCTAAAACAAACAGGGACCGACTTTCTCACAGTTCTGGAGAATGGAGTCTGAAATCCAGCTGTTGGCGGACCTGTGCTCCTTCGGGAAGCTCTAGGGAAGCTCTGCATTGGAAAAGACCCTGATGCTGGGAAAGATTGAAGGCAGGAGAAGGGGACAACAGAGGATGAGATGGTTGGATGGCATCATTGACTCAATGGACATGAGGTTGAGCAAGCTCTGGGAGTTGGTGATGGACGGGTAGGCCTTGCGTCCTGTAGTCCATGGGGTTGCAAAGAGTCAGACACGACCGAGCGACTGAACTGAATGGAGGGAAGCTCTCTGTTGGCCTCTTCCAGGTTCTGGTTGCTCCTGACACTCCTTGGCTTGTGGCCGCGTCACTAAAATTGCTCCTTCATCTTCACACTACCTTCTTCTCTCTGGGAATGCCAAAGCTCCTTCTGCCTGTTTATTATAAGGCCAGTTACGATGGCATGTAGGGCTCACCTGGATAATCCAGGATAATCCTTCTTCAAAATTCTCAACTTAGTTAACACCTGCAAAGGCTCTTTTTCCAAACCAGATCACAAATTCAGGAGGTCCAAATTTGATGTGGCTAATTTTTAGCCTGTCCCATGTTCCAATCAAGATGTGGCTTCCTTGTGGGACCCTCAAGGATCCCTCTACACGGCTGAGCCTCAGTTTACCCTCCTGCAAATTGGGACAGTGGTTCCTATATGGGGGCTATGTGCTTGAGTGTGCACTGGCATTCCCTGGAGTACTTGTTAAACACAGCCGCTGTGCACCACCCTTAGAGCCTTCTGTTTAGTGGATCTGGAAAAGTGTTAAGAAATAGAATTTCCAACAGGTTCCCAGGTGATGCTGTGAATCACTGGATTAACAAAGTGGTGATTGACAAAGTCCCCACCAAAACAGGTACTGAAGAAATCTATGTTGGTGCTGCTGCTAAGGTGCTTCAGTCGTGTCCGACTCTGTACGACCCCATAGACAGCAGCCCACCAGGCTCCCCCATCCCTGGGATTCTCCAGGCAAGAACACTGGAGTGAGTTGCCATTTCCTTCTCCAATGCATGAAAGTGAAAAGTGAAAGTGAAGTCGCTCAGTCGAGTCCTCCTCCACCAACAAAAATGAAACCCACCAGGTCCACTTGGTGAATTGGGAAGACAGGGGGCCTTCTGCCCAGGAGAAGCGAGACCCCTTAGGAGCAGGGCTGTGTCTGTCCATCTCCATGCATAGCTGCTGCTTGTGGTTCAACACTACATCCAGTCATCAGCCGTCAGCCAGGCCCTGTGTCAGGAAGGGCCTTGCTAATATCAGTCATCCCTTGTTGGGGGCTTATCACATGGCACTTAAATGCAAATTAATGCAGACCTACGTGGACCAGATATACGGGAAGTAATAGAAATTGTATGGAGGAGCAAGTGATTGTCCTTTTGGAAGGAGGCCCCAAGGAAGCGGCGATGCCCACAGGGTTTGGGGAGGAAAGTAAATTTGGC
The DNA here is from genome assembly GCF_029378745.1 of Bos indicus. Classification (NCBI taxonomy): domain Eukaryota; kingdom Metazoa; phylum Chordata; class Mammalia; order Artiodactyla; family Bovidae; genus Bos; species Bos indicus. The sequence goes on from NC_091778.1 coordinate 58,792,018, forward strand.
AGAAGCTCTGGAGCGAGCAGTACTCCAGGCAGAGGGAACAGCCTGTGTGATCATAGGAGACACAGAGTGGCTCGATCACCACACCCAAGAACTGGGGAGTCATTACAGGAGATGCGCTGGGGACCTCAGCCATGCCGAAGGAGGAGAGCTTTCCTGCCTCACTGGGAGCAAGGATCTGTATCCTGCAAGCACTGTGGGGACATTCCAGGGCTTTCTTTGGGAGGGTGATTTGCTTTGCCTCCCCAAGATTGACCTGTGCCAGTGTGTGGGGGGTGGACTGGATACAAAGAGAAAGATCTTTCAGGCAGCTGGTAAAACAATTCAGGCAACAGATGATCAGGGTCTAGACTAAACCACACACTGGGCACACGTCTGGCGTGATGGATGAAGGCGTGAGCGAACAAAAGAGCAAGTCGTCAGCTGAGCCAGTTTTACCGCGTCTCAGAAGAGGCCGATTCAGAGGCCAGTGCCAGGGACACCCAGGTGTCCTCAGGCAGTTTATACGGAAGCAGCAGCAGCTCTGCCTCCCTGCCCGAGGAGGGCCAAACTTCCCGGGCACCTCTACACTTCTGTGCTCCTCCCGAGAAAAGGGGTACATCCTCTGTAATTGTGCAGCCTGGGTTCTACCGAGCATCCTGCAAAAGTTAAACTAGTTAATTTCTGCAGGGATTTTCCTTTAAGCCAGCATGACACAGGCTTTAAATTAACTTGAAATCTGTTGTCTACAGATCCACGCAGAGAGGGTCCACGGAGGATGGGCACAATTAATCTCATCAGTCAGTGGGCACTGGAGAAGCTGTCACGGGTTTGGGCTATGGTGGGGAGATTCCAGTTTCCATTCTGAGGCAAGGTTAGATACCTGAGGCCACACCAGGAAGTCACAATGCTGAGTGCATGAGGACCTGCCTAAGACGCAGGGAAAGGGCCCCCAAGGCAGGGTTGAGTGGCAGAAGGAAAGTTTTTTAAAAGGGCTGGGCAAAGTCTGGGGATGCTGAGGTCCCCACCACGTTCGGGGACTTTGGCCCTGGCTCTCCGTGTCACTTTCCCTAGGATTCTCTTCACTAAATCCATCAAGTTGACAGAGTCGAGAAGAAAGTGGCAAGGTCTGGTTGGGGCAGTGGCAGAGGTGGTGGGCAGCGGGAAGGTCGAAGTGACTCATTAGCAGCCATTAGCAGCCTGCTTTGGTGTTCAAGATCACCAGGAATATTTATGAACAAAATCAATCTTTCCCCCGATACAAGGAGACAAGCCAAATTCACCAGCTCCGTCTTCCCATCCAAATGGCTCTCTTGTTCAGAATTCAGTTCAATTCAGGGGCTGTAGTCTTTGCAACCCCATGGACTGCAGCTCACCAGGCTTCCCTGTCCATCACCAACTTCTATAATAGAACCCATCCTGCTGATTGTGCCCCACCCCCACCCCAGGGAGGTTTCCAACTTGTTTGCCCCTAAGTGAAGGACTTAGGACATTGCTAATATGGCCCTGACCCTGGCCAGACAGACAGGTCAACTGGGGAGGAGGTAGAGGAAAAGCTTCAAGGATGGGAAGCCCACTTTATAAGTCTGGGGTAGCCCCCACTGCCCACAAGTTTGCAGGATAAAGCTCTGCTCCATCCACTCCTCAGCCCAAGAAAGGGAACCCCTGTCTTCTCCATAACAACCAAGGTCAGTCAGGTGACCTGGCTTAGCCAATTCTAACAGCAAGGGAGTCCAGTCAGGTGACTTCGCTTGATCAGTCCTGACAGCTGTGGCTCAGTCAGGTGATCTGACTTGGCCAATCCTAAAAGCCAGAGCCCAGTAAGGTGACCTAGCTTAGCCAGTCCTGACAGCAAGGGGGTCCAGTCAGGTGAGTTGGCTTGACCTCTCCCAATAGTTAGGGCTCAGTCAGGTGACCTGTCTTGGCCAATCATACGTTCGGTTCCACTTTGACTTTGGGGTGTGTAGTAGAAAGGCAGAGGGGCAGTTAGAAGTTATTTGCCATGGCCCCGTGGGACAGGAGCCATGTCACTCGACCTTGGTGACAAAGTGTTACAACCAGCCAGATCCTGCTGCCCAGCCTCCAGGACCTCCCTTGCTCCCTACTTGCTATATATCTCTTCATCCAAGTGATGCTGTGCACCCCAGGACCCTCCAAGAGCATCCCTTTAGTCTAGGTTTCTGTTGCTTGCAAGCAGAATCCCGATGGATTCAGAGGAAAGTGCTCCAAAGTCTGTGAAAGACAGAAAAAAATGCCTTCCCATGGAGGATGGAATGAAGTGTCCTTCATCTGCCCAAGACTAGAATATAGAGCTGAGAATCCTTCCTGCTCCTTCTTGCATTTCCTGCTGCAATGATTCCTTCCTGGAGGATGGATAGCAGAGAGCTGACTCTGATCCTCATTACCTCCCCTAAAGAACACGAAGCTCACACCCAGTTCTTGCTTGCAGTCATGATGCCACCAAGATACAGGCAGGGGAAGCTAAGGGTCCAGCCTGCCTCTGACAGCAACTCAAAGGAGTCACTACCAACTCGATGGACATGAGTCTGAGCAAGCCCCGGGAGCTGGTGGTGGACAGGGAAGCCTGGCGTGCTGCAGTCCATGGGGTCGTGAAGAGTCGGGTGCGACTGAGTGACAGAACAGAAGACCAATGACAAAACATTGTCTTCTCACTCAAGGGCAGCAGCCTGGCCTTATCTGGGGCAGGGGTGGTCTCTGGGAGGTCGGTGGGGATGAATTGTAACACCCCACCAGTCCAGGGCTCTATGCCGGGTATGAGCCCAAGCACTTTCCATAAATGAATTTCATCTTCTCCTCAGGGCTGCTGTCCCCGTCTTGCTGCTGCTGCTGCTGCTAAGTCACTTCAGTCGTGTCCGTCCCCATCTTAGGGATGAGAAAACTGAGGCTTAAAGAGGTTAAGTAACCTGCCCAGGGTAACCCAGGGGTGGGAGAGAACATGGAGGGATTTTGAGCAGCTGGCTCTGGAGCTGGAAGGAAGGCCGAGGAGGGAACACAGAGAGGATGAGTCCTCGCGGAGCAGCACCGCCTGCCTTGGGTGTCGGGGGAGATGAGGTCTCCCGGCCTTTCCTCTGATCCTCCTCAGACCACAGTGGGTCACGCCAGGTCCCCAGGGCACCTCCCTGCTGGCCAGAGCCCAGCACTCCTTGAATGAGTTGACAAGTTTAATGACTTATCCACATCTAATTTGGAAGTGGCTGTGCGGTTGGTACTCTCATCTTCTGTTAGAGGGAACAGCAGCAGGCTTTCCCTTCCAGGCCCGAGTTGTCTGCTTAACTGACTCCTGAATGGCTCTGGGCTCGGGGTCATGGACCCCAGGCAGCTGGCTCTCTGAGGTCAGCCTCCCCACCTCCGCCCCATCTCTGGCCTAATTCACGGTCAGATGCGCTGTCCCCAGAAGGGCATTCCGGTCTGTGTCTGGGACCATTTTCACTGAATTTCAGGGAGGAAGGGGGGCTGAGTCAGCACCTGGGAGCCCACAGGGGTCAAGCAGAGCCGACCAAGGAGCCGACGTGAGATGGGGTCTCCCTGTCCCGTGAAATCTAAAGGAAGTGGCCACGCCCCTTTTACCTCCCAGGGAGACCACAGTCATGCCCCTCTGGGTCCTTCCGGCCCTGGAATCCTGTGTCCGTGGGTCTGACTTCACTTCTGGACTGAACACACACACACATCTGCTCCGGGCCCAGGCAGGCCCTTTCTTGATCCCCATCAGATCAAGAAAGATCAAACAAAATCATCCCTCCTCCCCTTCCTTCAAGTGTTCAAAGCCATCGGGGGTGTTGAAAGAAATTGAGCAGCGTGGTGCACAGCTCTGCGACTTCCTGGTCGCAGCGTCCTGGGGCCGGCGTGACAGCATCAGTCTCCATCCGTCACTTTGTCCCCGCTGGTGCTCAGGCCTCCTCTCTCCATCCTGCTGGCTCATCTTCTTTCTCTCTGCCCCATCTCTCCCTTGTCCCCATCCCTCTGATCACAAAAGCTCTGTAGTTTCAGTGCAGGGAAGTGCCACTTTCCCTGGCCCGTCTCTGTGTCTCCTGACCCATCAGGGCAGAGGGGACGTGAAGGCCTGGGTGGCTCAAGGTCTGCTCCTTAGAACGCAGTTCTGATGACCCATGGGGAAATAAATCTCTCCCCTGAACACGGTTCACCTGACCTCATGACAGCCCCGCGATGGCTGCCCCTCGCCTCCCCGTCCCCGATGTCTGGGCTCAGAGGATCTGCGCGACCTGCCTGTTTGTTGTTACTCAGGCTTCCCTGGTGGCTCAGCTGGTAAAGAATTTGCCTGCAATGTGGGAGACCCGGGTGCGATCCCTGAATTGGGAAGAGCCCCTGGAGAAGGAAACAGCAAACCACTCTGGGTTTCTTGCCTGGGAAATCTCATGGACAGAGGAGCCTGGCAGGCTACAGTCTATGGGGGTCACAAAGGGTTGGACACAACTGAGCGAGTAACAGCATTCATAGCAGGGATCAAACGTGTGCTCAGGCTGGATTCTGAAGTGCCTCCTTGCAGGAGAGGGGGGGCGGGGTCGGGGGTGGGGTGGTGTGGGGGTAGGGAGAGGCAGAGGCAGCTGCAGGGCTTGCTCAGGAGGGGCGGGCGGCAGCGGGTCTCCGTGGAGGACTTCCCTTGACCAGAGAGGAGGCATCCGCCAGAAGGACCATCTGGCTGTGGCCAGTGGCAGCGAGGAGGGCAGAGGCGGGGACAGAGGCTGGCAGGCAGGAGAGGGCGGTGGGGAGGCAAAGCCAGGGGCAGACCGATGGGGCTCAGGAGGCCAGATCCCAGACACCAAGTGCGCTGATGTGCTGACATCAGTCCTATAGCTTCGGCTCCAGCCACGTGGGGCCATAGATGGGCCTGTGGCCTCCGCATTCCTGCATCTCCCTGGGCTCCAGTGATCCTGCAAAACTAACACACCGGGCACCCAGCTGCCCCCAACTTGACCACACAGCCCCCTGAACCCATGCCCTGCGTTTCTGCACCTCACCGACTCGGCTCCCCGGGGCAATGTCAGGGAAAGGCCTTCCAAATTCATTTTGCTCGCGCCTCTCTCTGGCCTCTCCCGGCAACGCGCCTGGCAAATGAAAAACCCAAGGATCAATGCCAGAAAATTGACTCTCGCTGCTCACCTTTGCCAGAGAAGAAGCTTTCAACTCCCCCACCTTAGGTCTGAGGAGGAAGGTGGGCCGGGGTGGGGGAGCAGCTCTGATCCCACTCTGAGAAGTGAAGTGAAGTGAAGTTGCTCAGTCCTGTCTGACCCTTTGCGACCCCGTGGACTGTAGCCTACCAGGCTCCTCTGTCCATGGGATTTTCCAGGCAATAGTACTGGAGTAGATTGGCATTTCCTTCTCCATGGGATCTTCCCGACCCAGGGATCGGACTCAGGTCTCCCTCATTGTAGACAGACGCTTAACCGTCTGAGCCACCAGGGAAGTCCCTATCGCTCGGGGCTGACTCGTTTTTTTATGTCACCAGTCGCTGGGGCCACTGATGTGGCCACTGGGGTGGAAGGGCGCACGTTTTATTGCATGGAGATTTGGGGTTCGCTGCCAGCGCCCCAGCACTGATGCAACCCCGCGCTGAAGCTGGGGTGCAGATGCTGTGTGGACCGCCCATCTTGGCTGAATGGCCGGGCCCCCTGCAGCTTCTTCTCTCTGGCTTGTGAATGTGCATAAGGACTGCATTCTGGTCACAAATGGAGTTCAAGAGTTGCAGACACCTTCTCAAAGGCTTGTAGGAAACCAGCTCAGAAACAGTTTGACTCCTAGTCTGGCTTCCCTGGTAGCTCAGCGGTAAAGAATCCGCCTGCAATGCAGGAGTTGCAGGAGACACAGGTTCAATCCCTGAGTCGGGAAGATCCCCTGAAGGAGGGCGTGGCAACCCTCTCCAGTACTCTTGCCTGGAGCATCCCATGGACAGAGGACCCTAGCGGGCTATAGTGCATAGGATCATAAAGAGTCGAACACGACTTAGTGACTGAGCACCCACCTCCACGCAGTGGATTTCCTCCTCATTTGCTCGTAGGTGTAATTAAGGCAGCGGGGAAAGAATCGAGGCAGGAAAGGCTGTTTTCACCTGGGTGTTTATGTCCTGGGTCAGCTCTGATCGGTCCAGCCTAGGCCGGTGTGAAGTCACTGCAGGTAGACCTTGAGCTGCTCTTTCCTGCCGCGCGTCTCCAGGGCAGGAGTCCCACTGATGTGAACAGCGGCGATATCGCCAAGGAAGCTGAGCCTTTTGGTGCTCCTGAGGCAGAGCACAATCCCACTGTGTGAGGTGTGATTCTCAGAGAGACAGAACCAACGGCATATATGTGTGTGTGTGCACACGCGCACACCTGCTTGTGTGTGCACAAAGAGACCTGTTATAAGGGGTTGGCTCCCGTGACTACAGAGGCTGAGAGGCTGAGGCAAACCCATGATGTGCTTGCAGCAGGTCCTGAGGCCTGAGGACCAGGAGACCCACGGCTGTGAGTTCTGGCCCAGAGCCAGCAGGCTCCAGACCCCGGAAGAGCCACATTTCGGGTGAGTCCATGGCAGGAGGACTTCCCTCTGACTCAGCCTTTTTGTTCTATTTAGATCTCCCAGGGATTTGGTAAGGCCCACCCACGTTAGAGCAGGTTATGTTTCGCTCAGTCTACTGACTCCAATGTTAATCCTGTCCAGAAAATTCTCACACACTCACCCGGAAAAAGGTTTGACCAGAAGTCCAGGCATCCTGTGACCAGGTCAAGCTGGAACGAAATTAACCATCATACCACAGTCGAAGCAGAGAGAAGAAAGGAGGAGGGGCGAGGTCAATTTCCAGGACTGATTGCCAGGGCGTTTACAGTGGTGGGTATGTGCTCTGGATCCGGCCTGCCTGAGTTCAGACCCTGTCTCTGCCGTGACTCGTGACTCCGAGTGCTTATTTCCTTGTCCACTAGGCAGGGATCTCACCACCACCTTCCTCATGTATTGCTTTGAGGACTGAAGCATTAATGTCTGTAAAATGCTCACAACATGGCTGAGCAAACTCTAAGCACACAAGAAATGTGAGTTATTCATATTCTCCTACAGGAAGTAGGAGATTAGCATGTCGGATACCAGCTGCTGTGTTGAGACTGCACGGAAGTGTCGGGGAGCTGAGACTGGGGGGTAGCTCCTGCTTGCCATCCCTATGCCCCACTGGGGTAGGGGTCTCCTGGGCTCTCGGAGATTTCAGGATGAGAAGGTCTAAGGGTGGGAGGGTTTCTGCCTGGTGATTCGGCACAGCTCTAGCTGCCTTGGGAAATGAATTCCTGATTGGCTCCTGCCTTGTCTTCCCCGAAGTGTCCCCATGGGCACAGGGTTCCAGCAAAACCTTGTGAGTTGTTGAAAATGCTTCCTAGAGTCAGCTTGAGTCTGGTGGCCCAAGTGTGCTTTCTCATCTCCTCGAACTGGCCCTTGACCGTGGACTCTGCAGCCCTCCTAAGTTCTATCTTCCCAGCTGCAGTTCCAGTTCCTTGCCGGTGCTGACCCCAGATAGTCTGCTCTCATCCTCTGCCCCTTCTCAGAATGCTCACTGTCCTGACAGCCACGTTAAGATAGAATCTTGTAGTTCTGGTTCCTGGTCCCGTTGTACTATGGAACAGGCTGGCGCGTCTATTCCCCACGGCGCCTGAATCCCATGTCAGCTCTTACTGAGAGCTTTGGAGAGGCCAGGGTCATGAGGACCCCCATCCTAGCTATGCGTGCCGGAGGGACCCTCGCGTGTGGATCCAGGGGTGGGAGGGAGGGAGATAGTCCCAGGGATACTAACATCTGTGGCTTCTAGAATTCAGGTCCCCAGACTTTTCCCCCTACTTTTGGAAAAAGGGACGCTGCCTCTCTAGAACTTTGTAGCTGATGGGCCTGGAGCTCCTAGACCATCCAAATCATCCCTCTTGATTCAGAGAATGCCCGCTTCCAAACAGAGGTCGGTGACCTCACAGCACTCCGAGTGAGCCATGGGGGAGGGGGCCTCAAGCCTGAGCTCCCCGCAAAGCAGACTCTGAGATGAGGGTCTGGGTGCAGGTCGTTTACTTGGGGCCAATCCAAGAAGTGTGTGATGAGGGGTGGGGAGAGTGAGACCGGAGGAAGGAAAGCTGTGAAGAGCGTCAGCGAGTGAGTTACCGCCACTGCAGGCAGTTCACCCTGAGGGGCCCGGGGTTGGGGTGTGTCTCCACTGATCCATCCCACTTGGGTTGAGAGGATGGGAAGGAACCTCTGAACCTGCAGGCTGCTCCATCCTGGAAACCCCTTTCATCCCAGGAGGCACAGAAACCCGGGCCAGGGTGGGCTCCACCTGTGGGGGCCTCTGCAGCAGACTAAGGGGCCACAGATGAGGTCTCCCTCTGCTGGGAGAGGGGCTCTGGAAGCTAAGGCACATTCAGACAGGTGGGCAGGGGTCACTCAGGACCAGTTCCAAGCAGGCCAAGAAGCAAGTGCCAGGGAAGAGTCTTCCTCGGGTTTCTCTCCATCACCACCTCCCGCCTTGGGTGGCCTCTCTGTGTCACTAGGCCAGGGTCACTTTGTGTCCCGGGAGAGGCAGAGAAGATAAGCACGTGGCAGGAATCCAGCCTCCTCAGGCCAAGGGGAAGGAGAGAACAGTAAAGGAAGAGCCTTAAAATACCCCTCAACTGTTTAAGGATTGGAGATTTGCACTAAATCTCAGGAAAAAGGAGTAATTACGCTGTCAGCAAAGGTGATATAATTTTTAAGACTCAGTTCCGCAGCTGTAATTTTTCCTCATCCTCCCCGTGTCTCCCCAGGGGATTTAGGGGCCAATTACCTGTCAGTTTGCTGAGAGGTGCTGTTCCCAAGCAGGAAGGCATCACCTGCTATGGCTTCTAGAAGCCCAACTTGACAGCTAGGGTGGCTGAAAGCTGGGAGGGGCACCCTGTCTACTGCTGGAGGCGAGGGTTTGGAGTTTCAGGGAGGAGCCCGGGAGAAAAAGAACGGCTGGATCCCGATCAGCCCTGACTCAGGGAACACCATCCCCATGTTTTCCTAATAAATGAAACCTGCCAGAGGCCTGGGGTGAGGGCTGGGGGAGGAAGTGGCAAGGGGCTGGGGTCTCTGGGCAGTAGAGGGTCTTCTAGCAAAACCCAAGCTTGTCAGGGCAGGCCATGCCCTTTGAGCCCAGTATGAGGCAGCCATACAGAGGGAGTGGCTAGAACGGCTCTAAACGCCTGGGTTCTGCAGTGGGATTCGACCCTCAGGGAGTCCTGGCCCTGAGTGACCCTGGGCAGTCACTTAACCTCTCTGCTCCTTAGGGAAAATGGGTGAATGGAATCTGCCTTATCAGGTTGTTGGTTATCACGATGTGGTCCAGGGGGTTACCCAGCCTCTCTTACATACCATGGTGGACAGACAGCTCCCTAGGTGGAGGGGCAGCCCAGGTCCACTTGGGCCCACTCAGCCAATCTTGACCCGGTCAGAGGCTCTCCTATGCTGTTTACTAGTTGTTCGGTCTCTCGGTTATATCCAGCTCTTTGCAACCCCATGGACTGTTGCCCTCCAGGCTCCTCCATCTACGGGATTCCCCAGGCAAGAATACTGAAATGGATTGCCATTTCCTCCTCTAGGGGATTCTAGGGATTGAATTTGCATCTCCTTCATCGCAGGCAGATTCTTTACCACTGGGCTACCAGGGAAGCCCCACTCACCCACTGATGTCATTTAAACCCTCAACGGTCACTTGTGTGGCTCTCACCAAGCTCTAGGGGTCAACTGTCAACACCAGCAACCCCCTCCCCACTCCATTCAGTGGAGTGGCAGTGGAGGTCACCTTGGTCCTCATGCTTGAGAAACAGTTAAGAAGGTCCACCGACCCCTGGCCTGGGTGAACTGACTCCCAGAGACCCCCCAGGGCTGTCAGTTGTGAACTTAGGGTACATCTTTGCTGATCAGTGGGATCATCTCATCTTTATCCTTTCTCCCACTTTCTCCTTGTTCCTGAAGCTCCAGGAATTGCAGCATCTCTCTAACAGACATCACTCCAGAGGGCCAATCAGCTTGGGCTTCCTTCTGGCTTGGGCTCTCCTAGGGTGTGTTCCTATTCCGTCCAGCAGAGGACGCTGTGCTCCATGTCATCCTGTGTCCCCAGACAGCTAGGGTGCTGCTGGGAGCACAGTACTCTGGGATGGTCCAGACCTACCAGGAGCTCACTTCTCTCGGGACCCCTCATCCCCAGGAGCATCTCGTGGGAGGGGAGTAGGCTCTGATGAAGGCGTGTGGGCACCTTGGCAGATACCAGCCTGTATTAACACAGTACAAAGCCAATATTTTGCCGTGAGAGCCCCCTTCACTGCCTTTTCCCAAGCAAGGCTCAGCTTCCTCAATAAGATACAGCAGAGCCTAGTGGTAAAGATCAGGGGACCCTGGAGCCAGACCATCTAGTTCAAATCCTGACTCACCCGCTCCCAGGCTGGATGCCTCAATTTGCCCATCTATACAATGGGGGTGATATCTGGGTTGTTGTAAAATTAAACGAGTTAATATACATAGAGCATTTAAGGAATGAATGTCAGCCCGTATCATGAGTGTCTGTGGTGACTTGTAAGTTGGGGTCAACATGTAAGTCTGACCCCAGACTACATGCCCCTCAGGGATGCAGAAGTCCTGCAGGTAACTTCACCGCCCTCCTTACACAGCAGTCTCATGGTTGTTGCAGCTCAACCGTGCCCACCCTCTTCAAGCTGCTTATCAAAGGACTTCTCCCACCCTCCCCGGACTTCTCTCTTGGCGACATTCCGGTCAATTGACTGAGCCTTGTGAACTGGAGGTTTGGACACCCGCCCTGCTCACTCAGCTGGCCCTGACTTGGAGGGGTCTCACGCTTTGGAAGCTTTCCTAGGTCTGTAGGATGAGAGGAATGGGCTTCATCCATGGGACCTCCTCCAGACTCCGCAGGGCATCCCGGTGGGACTTTCTCATCTTAAGCTATTCACCATTTGAATCCTTGTAACTTACAGACCTTGGATTTGAGCCCATGGCATGAATAACTAGCACCCACTCTTCTAACCTATAACTGTTTTGCTTCTCCCCATCCTCTTCACGCCCATATAATTATATGGGTTCAGATACACAGGGTCATGGAAATCACTCATTTCTTTAAATTTTGTGACCTGAGTGCTTTAAAGTATGAGCTTCCCACCTCAGAATGTAGGTACTATTTGAATTGCTCACTGTGATGACCGGAAGGTTCTTTACATCCATGTCAGCAATGGAGGAATTGTCTAAACCATACTCCTTACCTTGCAGGTGGGAAAACACTCTCCCTATAACAATCACACCGTTGGCCGGGGTAGAGCCAAGACCCTGACCCCTCACTTGTTCTGGGCTCCTTTAGCCACGCCAGCCTGACTTCGCGGTGGGCCTCATGAGCCAGGTGGGTGTTTCGTCCCTCCTGTGGGTCTGAGGACTCATGGTCTGTCTTCTCTTGGTCTCCCAGCTCTGGATCTTCCATTGGAGGCAGCTCTGCTTGGCTTAGGCAGTCCCTCAGACCCGAAAGAAAGCCGCAGAGAACGGGAAGGGGCATGCAACCTTGCACTGTTCTCAGACCACCTCTTCGACATCATTGCATCCTCCAGGTGCTGCCCAAGAGGAAGAAGTAGTGAGGGATGGAATGACTGGAGCAGGATAAAGAGGCTAGAAAAGCCATGTGTTGGATAATGAAAAATGTCAGCACTAGGAACTGGGAGGGGTTTTTCCTTCCTTCCTCCCACCCACCCACTGTGGACTGATAAGAGACACCGGGATCCAATGGGCTCTATTAGGTCAGCAAGCCTGGGGGAGAATTTGGGCTTAGACAGTCCTGGCCATCACCTACCTAGGACTCTTCCTTAATCAGAGCCAGTCTCTCCACCCTCGAGGATGCTGGTTGAACCTGCCATCGTAATTAAAGGTGTGGGTTTTGAGTCAGGACACCTTGGGTTTACTCCCCAAGCTGGTGGCTTTCGACCTACGAGACAGACGTCATGACCCAGGTTGTACATCAGTTAAATGGAGATGAACGGTATCAGTTCCGATGATGATGGAGAGATTTAAACCTGATAAGGCGCACCAAGCAGCTGGTGCACAGAAATGCTTAATAAACGTATGGTTTCTGTTTTTACTGGAAAGCGGAAGGAGAGGACAGCTGCCCCTATTTCTCTACCCCACACAGCTTAGTATGTCTGATTGCAACCAGGCAGGGACACTCAGGTTTCTGGAACACATCAGGGACCACCCCCCACCGGCCCCAGTACCTGAGGACCAGCACGACTCCTAAGAACCATGGGAACTGGGTCCCTTAACATCACGCATGATTGAGGCAGTTGGGAAAATAATTAAGTGCTAACTTGTCATTTTTTAAATGAAGTTCTGGAGTTAGAGATTTATAATTGCTAATGAGCCAGGCTAATAATTAGTTGCTTTATAATAAGGGCGATGATCACTCAGACAGAGGCAGAGAGAGCCAGGCTCTGGCCTAATTTTTCTCCTGTAATTATGTGACATGCCCAACTGCCTGGAACTCCTCTCACCCTTCCCTCCTTCTGCTCCAGTGCGGTGCCAAGCAGCCCTGGCACTGTCCCCGTTTCCCACCATGCTCCATCCGCTAGACTCTGGTGTCCAGCACCTCCTGCTGGGCAGCCATTCCTTAAGAAGGTTGGGATTGAGACGATACCTGTCTCTGCACTTCTCCCACATTCCTACACCCGCCTTCTACCTCGGAGAGGGGTTTGGAGCTCCTGTCCTCCCGCTGGGGGAGCTCAGAACCAGAGGCTGACCGGCAGGAGGTCTCTCCCACAGCGGGCCATGTGCTGACCATTCCAGGTGATGAGACAGGATTTCACCAGGAGAGAAAGCCAGTTCAGAGACGAGGCTGCCCATCCTCCAGCCTCAGCTTCTCAAAGGCAGAATGGATAGGAAAGCGCAAAACGTGGTGTGGAGCCTATGTCCGCCAGCGCCTGGCTGACCACCCTGGGCAACCTGCTCAACATCTCGGAGCCGTTTGTCTGAGCGTGAAGTGACACAGTGGGACAAAAGAGACTGAGTTCTCCTCCAGCCCTGAGCCTCTGAGGGGTTGAGGGCTCTGTGTCATGGCTGTGGCTTTAAGAAGGATGCAGGGGGACACAAGGGGATCCCCCTGAATGGTGGAAACCTTCAGCAGCTCTTAGGGCATGAGGGGGCTCAAGGAAGGGAGGATCCCAGGGAAGCCAAGGAAGGAGCTGATAGAGACAGGCACAGAGAGATCCCCCTCTCTCTCTGTTGACTTGTTACCTTGGACTCAGAAGAACAGGTATTTCTACGGCTTGGGGGTAGACCAGAGCTCCAAGCAGCCTGTGTCTTTGTCTTCAAGCACTTGGTATCTATTTTGAATCAAGTAGGTAAACCATAACGTGGAGTGTTGGTTCATTCCACAATGAATGGGAATGGTTATCACCCCTGCCTCCACCCACACCTCCTGGGGCCTCCAAAGGCTAAGGGGGCTCTCTGCGACATGACTAGGGAAGGGGCTTCCCTGGTGGCTCAGATGGTGAAGAACCCCCCTGCAATGCAGGAGACCCGGGTTCAATCCCTAGGCTGGGAAGATCCCCTAGAGAAGGAAATGGCAACCCACTCCTATATTCTTGCCTGGAGAATTCCATGGACAGAGGAGCCTAGTGCACTACAGTTCGAGGGGTCACAAAGAGTCAGACACGACTGGGGGCGGGGGGTGGGGGGTAAATTAACAGATGCTGTGTATAAACCAAGAAAGACACACTGACCTGATGGGGCTTGTGTTCTGGGGTCCATGATAGAGTTCAGGGGCTCAGTGAACTTGAGTGGGGAAACATACATCCTTATTGTCATTAACCTTAAATAAAAGTGATCATTTCCCTTAACTATGAATATAGATGGCAAACCACAGAAATAGTAGCAGCTCTTGAAACTTTCGCACCAACAGAAAACACAGACAGATATGTTCATATCATACTCCAGCTCTGGCAGGTATCTCAAAATATTATTTATGCTCATCGCCACTTTGAAATTACAGTAGTTATTAGACCTGCAGCTACAGCGATATTAAAATACAAGATTAATATATTAATGAAAGAGCACATGAATTACCATACATTTGTTTTTCAAACTATAAATTGCTACAGGTTTGGTGTGGTTTTTTTAAAAAATAATATTTTGATAATCATGTTCCAATATAATTGCTTTTTAGAATAATCCTATGTGTTTTGTGCTCTCTGCTCCCCCTCCCCACCCCACCCTGTATTCCAGATCCATCCCTTCCCCTCTGCCCATCCCTTTTCAACATGGGGCAGGTTGGAGCATCACCGTTGATGGATACCAACAGCTCACGCAGGAGGTGAGATGCAGAGGAGGCCAGAAGGAGGGAGCAAGGGTGTTAATGCGACCCAAGGATGGGAAGCAGACCCAGGGAGAAGGCTGGGGCTGAGCGCGCTGACTGCCGGGTCCCTGCTGACTGCTGTGGGGCAGTGTGGAGTGAGCTTGTCGAATCCTCGTCCCCACCACATTTTGGATTCTGTATATGTTGGGCTATGTTGCTGGAACCAGGAAAGGAAACAGATGGAGTCTAAGCACATGGTGCTGTGGGATCTGGGGTGGGTGCTAAGTGCACCCCAACTGCAATTCAGCACGGTTGGTGGTTCCTCCAACGTGGTGGCATTTGCCAAGGGAGCCATCATGAACCCAATGGGACAAGAAGGTTTCTCGGTACTGACTCTCCTGCCTACTTCCTTCCAAGATGAAGAGCACGTTCCAGGGATAAACATGTGTTCATCCATTCAGCAAATCTATTGAGACTTTACTAAGAGTGTGACATTGAATAGCTCTTGCTATCAGGAGCTCAGGATAGGGGCTTCCCTGGTGGTCCAGTGGTTAAGAATCCACCTTACAATGCAGGAGACATGGGTTCCATCCCTGGTCCAGAACCAAGATCCCACATGTTCCCGGGCACGAAGCCCATGAGCCATGGTCACTGAGCCTGCACTCCAGGGCCTGGGAGCTGCAGCTATGAGCCTGAGTGCTGCAGTTACTGAAGCCCATGGGCTAGAACCTGTGCTTCCCGACAGGAGAAGCCACTGCAGCTGAAGAGGAGCCCCTGCTCTCCTGGCAGCTAGAGAAAGCCCGTGCCCATGCAGCAGTGAAGACCCAGCACAGCCAAAAATAGATAAATAAATATTAAACAACAAAAAAAGCAGCTCAGGATAAAGCTGGGGAGATATCCATCAGGTAAATAGTATGCCAATAGTTAATGACAATTTATAAATAATAACACCTAATCATTGATATCCAGGGCAGTGAGGACTCTGATAGAGAACTAACTATACAAGCCTAACTCTCAGTGGGCCCCCAGAGTTTCCCAACGTTATGTGTTACTTGCTTCTGATTTTCTGTTTTGCGGCAAATTGAAAAATTCAGCGTTAGATTCCCTGGACCTGAAATGGTAACCACGCACCCTGGATTTTTTAGAACAGCTCTGATTTCAAGAACACTATTTCTTTGTGCCCATAAACCATTGAAACACCAATATTTCAGCAACCGAACAATGTCTCTTAGATTGCCACCTCCTGAATACACTCACATGCAAACCCTCTTGGGCTGTGGGTCCTGATTTGGGGTTTGGAAAGTGAATCGTTGGGGTGTGTTGTACGGCTCTCCCACCCTGGCTTCCTCCTGCCCACCTCCAATCTACCTCAGACCTGCGCTATTGCAAGGAAACAAAAAGTCATTCTGAAATTGAAGTAGAATGGAAAGAGGAGCTGAGGCTGCAACAGAAAGAGGTCAGAGAATTCATTCTTGACTCACATGGGGAAGGAGTGTTTCTCCCCTGTTCTATGTATCGATCATCGAGCATTTTGTGCTCCCTCAGCCAGTACAGTCCCTCTTTAAAGTCTCTGTGTGTGTTGGAAGAGCCCAAGTTGTGGAGTGATTGGGCAAATTAAGCCTGGATGTAAAACTCTTTCTGCTTGGAAGGTGCGAGGCTCTGCCAAGGAGGCAGCCAGCGCCTTTGCTGGGGTGGGCTTCAGCAGCAGTGGTTTGATTTTGCTTTTCAAATAAAGACAAAGATGTCTTTATCGAGGGCAGTAGTGGAATAGCCTTCTCATCCTCTGGGAAACAGCCCTCACTCATAGTCATGGGTCATAGCGATGGGGGCTGACAGCTGTCTTTTACTGAACGCGTACTAAGCGCCTGGCCCCCAGGACAGCATTTTGTACAGGCCACCTCATTTAACCCTGAAGGTCCTAGGAAGCATGTTGCTGTTGTTTAGTCGTGTCCGATGCTTTTGTGACCCCATGGACTACTGTAGCCTGCCAGGCTCCTCTGTCCGTGGGATTCTCCAGGCAAGACTAATGGAGTGGGTTGCCATATTCTTCTCCAGGGCATCTTCCCGACCCAGGGATTGAACCTGCGTCTCCTGCCTTGGCAGGCAGATTCTTTGACGTGGAGCCACAAGGGAAGCCCTGGGAAGTATGTACTATGACTTTAATGAGAAACCGAGACTTGCAGGGTTAAATATCCTGTTCAATTTCATACACCCTGTGAGTCATGGGGCCAGGAAAGTCTGATCCCAGCCCTCATTCTGAGACACCACTCTGTGCCATTTAGGGCAGGGCCACTCCAAATGCTATTAAGGGCAGTTCAGTTCAATTCAGTCGCTCAGTCATGTCCGACTCTTTGCGACCCCATGAATCGCAGCACGCCAGGCCTCCCTGTCCATCACCAACTCCCAGAGTTCACTCAAACTCATGTCCATCGAGTTGGTGATGCCATCCAGCCATCTCATCCTCTGTCGTCCCCTTCTCCTCCTGCCCCCAATCCCTTCCTGCATCAGAGTCTTTTCCAATGAGTCAACTCTTCGCATGAGGTGGCCAAAGTATTGGAGTTTCAGCTTCAGCATCAGTCCTTCCAATGAACACCCAGGACTGGTCTCCTTTAGGATGGACTGGTTGGATCTCCTTGCAGTCCAAAGGACTCTCAAGAGTCTTCTCCAACACCACAGTTCAAAGGCATCAATTCTTTGGCACTCAGCTTTCTTCACAGTCCAACTCTCACATCCATACATGACCACAGGATAAACAATAGTCTTGACTAGACGGACCTTTGTTGGCAAAGTGATGTCTCTGCTTTTTAATATGCTATCTAGAATGGTCATAACCTTCCTTCCAAAGAGTAAGCGCCTTTTAATTTCATGGCTGCAGTCATCATCTGCAGTGATTTTGGAGCCCCCCAAAATAAAGTCTGATACTGTTTCCCCATCCATTTCCCATGAAGTGACGAGACCAGATGCCATGATCTTCGTTTTCTGAATGTTGAGCTTTAAGCCAACTTTTTCACTCTCCTCTTTCACTTTCATCAAGAGGCTTTTTAGTTCCTCTTCACTTTCTGCCATAAGGGTGGTGTCATCTGCATATCTGAGGTTATTGATATTTCCCCCCGGCAATCTTGATTCCAGCTTGTGCTTCTTCCAGCCCAGCGTTTCTCATGATGTACTCTGCATATATGTTAAATAAGCAGGGTGACGATATACAGCCTTGACATACTCCTTTTCCTATTTGGAACCAGTCTGTTGTTCCATGTCCAGTTCTAACTGTTGCTTCCTGAACTGCATATAGGTTTCTCAAGAGGCAGGTCAGGTGGTCTGGTATTCCCATCTGTTTCAGAATTTTCCACAGTTTATTGTGATCCACACAAAGGCTTTAGCATAGTCAATAAGCAGAAATAGATGTTTTTCTGGAACTCTCTTGCTTTTCCGATGATCCAGCGGATGTTGGCAATTAAGGGCAGAGCCACCCCTAATTCAGCAACTTTTAGGCGGAAGTAAGCTTTCTGGAAGGAACACACTCCTGGGCAGATTTTAGCGAGCAGTGTAGCCTGGCAAAGGTCGATTGGGAAGAGAGGGGAAACTGACCCTTGTGTTTATCTCACATGTGCTTGGTATTGTGCCGGAAGATCTACTCACATTTTTCTTCAATTCTGCAGATGATCACTGGAGTTGTGTATAATGATTCCCATTTTGTAGATGGGAAAACTAAGCCTATACAATAACCCGAGATTACAGTCAGTAAACAGAGGAAACGACTTCCTGGCACTAATTCCATACTCTATTCATTCCTTCATTTAACAAGTCACAAGTTCAGGGGAAGAGGGGAGGAGGATGCTAAGGAACAATTGGCAGAAGTGTTACAAATTAGGTTAAGTATTGCCTCCAAAAGCCTCTTCCAGGAAGCCCACAAAGATCGGCATCTGCTTTGGTTTAATACCAATGTGAGAGCCTTGAGCGCAGCAGATCCCTTAACAAAATCACTTGTTGAATGAAATTGGTGGATAAGTGATTGAATGAACACACACCTGTTTTAATATCACTTTAAAAAGAGCAGGTACTCTCTCTTGATTGGGGTCATCCCACCCATCTCTTTGACCCTGATTCTGTCTTGTCTCTTTCTGCATGTCTCTAATCTATCACTCCAAATTTTCCCATCTTCAATCATTAAGAACTGGGAGGGAAAGACACGGCTCCAATTCTCCAGCTGCCTCCTCACTGCTGTTGAGCTTGAGAGCACGGTATTTAAATCCTGTTAAATAACCTGTTTTCACGGGCAATCGCAGCTGGGTTAGTAAATTACCTGCTCGCTCACTCTTTAGGCAAAACCGACATCCCAGGTCCACAGAAAATTGGCCATTGTCCTTTAATGGTGGAGTTGAACAGAGCAAATGGTTGCACTTTAAAAGAAAGTTGTTCCCATTCAGACAAAAAGTTCAGCCTACTGCGCTGGAAATTTCCAGTTCACGGCCCATTTCTCTCCAGGTATAAAGGAGAAAATAAATGCCCTTGCAAGGCAAGTGATTAATTTCAGCCGGCATGTTCAAGGTTCCCGCTGATGTCTGGCTCTTGGGCTCTTAATCGGTGGCCCCAGCCAGATGGGGGGTTCCATCTCTGGGATTTCACACTGGCAGCCTCTCTGTGTCCACGTGACTTTGGGGCATGGAAGGATTAGACCTTTCCTGAGAGGCTGGTGGGCGATGAATAATTTCTTTCCCCTGAATCTAGGTGCCTCTGACCCTGGTTTTTGCTATGATCACCACGGTCACCTCCATACCTTGAATAGGCATCACCACGTGCATGGCTCCACATTCAGCGAACTGCAGGGGGATGCTGCGAGGTACACGGTGTGAATGCACTGGTGGATTCAGTAACATCAGTTACCGTTTCTGAGGGTGGCTCAGAAGATGTCCAGGTCGCCAGGTCACTAGTGGTTGGTCCAGATCTTAAGCCACCAGTTTTTGTTACACTCAGCAGCCCCCCAGAAATGGTATCACCTTCCCCACCTTGACCTAGAACCAATCACATCTTGGGACTCAGTCACCTGTTGCTGTATAACCAATAACCTCAAACTTGGTGGCTTAAAACAATAACTATGTATTTAGTCTTGATTTTGCAGGGCTGGGTTCAGCTGGTCTGGAGTCTTCACTGATGTGGACCAGACATCTGTGAGCTCAGGAGGTCAGCTGGGTAGCTGAGCCAGGAGCTGTCTGGCTCAGAGTGTCCTCAGCCCGGCCACTGGGATGGCTTGACGGGGACCCCCTCACCATGCTGTTTCATCTTCCATGAGCTTGTCCTCAGGTGGTCTCAAGGTTCAGAGGGCAAGAGCAAAAGCTTTACAGCCTTACATATAAACATTGTCACTTCCATCATGTTCTACCAGCCAGAGCAAAAGGGCAGATCAGACTCAAGGGGTGGTTGGATAACATTCCTCCAAAATTCACGTCCTCTTGGAACTTCAGAGTGTGACCTTATGTAAAAGTAGGATTTCATTCGGGTGTAATTAAAGCTACAGATAAGATCATCTTGAATTTGGGGTGAGCGCTCAATCCAGTGGGGCTTCCTTGGGTGGCTCATATGGTAAAGAGCCTACCTGCAATGCTGGAGACCTGGGTTCCATCCCTGGGTTGGGAAGATCCCCTGGAGGAGGAAATGGCAACCCACTCCAGTATTCTTGCCTGGAGAATCTCATGGACAGAGGAGCCTGGCGGGCTACAGTCCATGGGGTTGCAAAGAGTCAGACACGACCGAGCGACTAACACACTCAATCCAATGACTGGAGTTCTTATTAGAAGAAGAAAAGACACAGAGACAGACCCGGTGGGAAAGACCTGTAAAGTTGGAGGCAGAGGTCAGAGTGAGGCAGCTATAAGCAAGGAAACCAAAGGCTGATGGCATCCACCTGAAGCAAGGAATGAATTGTCCCCTAGAGCTTTCGGAGGGAGCGTGGACTTGCTGATACCTTGACTGTGGACTTCCAGTCTCCAGAACCACAAGAGAATAAATTCTGTTGTTTAAGCCACCCAGTCTATGGTCTAATTTTTTTTTTTTTTTTTTTTTACAGCAGCCCTGGGAAACCAATGCAGGTGGGAGGTATACTTCATCTCTTGATAGGAGCTGCAAAGCGTGAGGATACAGGAAGGCAGGAGAAATGGAGGCGCGGTTGCAATCTTGCACCTTCTCAGCTCACCAGTCCTCACTCTGTTCCTGGCAGGCACCTTGAAGCCAAGGAACAGCCATAGCGCGCCAGACGCCAGACATTCACGACGCCGCGAGGCTCTACTCTGCCCAAGCTCCAGAGGGAGTGCGTGTCTTCGAGCTGACGCGGAGTCATCGCTGACAGATGCCTCTCCTCATCCCACTCCAAGTCGCCCCCCGAGGAAGGCAGGGAGCCAGGAAGTCGAGGTTATCAGGGTGCTGGGCACTGCACCTCTGGGGCATCTTCAGTGGCTCAGGTCCAGGTGGCCTGAGCTGACCAGACTGGACCTTCCCGCCCCCCGCCAAGCCCTCCCCAGTGCACAGGAAGGACCCCCTCCTTTGGATTTTCTCAGACATCCTGCCAGAAAAGGAGGTTTGGCAGAGACTTGGTTTCATTCCACCAACACCTCAGAGAGAAGTTGCTGTCTTGGGGGTTCAGACTGTAACTCCCGAGGTGTGAGAGCACGTGTTTTCTGAATACCCATCTGGCGTCCATGCTCAGCATTGTGGGCAGGGGGAGGGCTGGACCACTGAGCCCTGCCCCTGAGAGGTACAGGCACCAAGGCTGTTGAGATGGGCTGGGGTTCGGGGCACTGCCCAGTGCCCAGGGGTGGGTGCCTGGGGTGGAGGGCGTCACCACCCAGGCTTCCTCCCACAGGACGAGTCTTCTCTTCCTCCTTCCAACCTCCTGATGAGTTGCACTCGATGTAGAAAGACGCAGAGTCACCAGCTGAGACTGAAGAAGGGGCTGGGGTGGCAGGCTGGGGGAGAAAGATGGTGTGAGACGCCATGAGAGGCTCAGGTCCATCACGGAGGGGAGGTTACTTGTGCCCAGAGTCACTTCTTTATTGGTGTATTAAGGTGAGAATGGCCTTATGCATCTCAAAGAAGAGACTGTTCTTGCATCTGGAAACCACTCCCTTCCCCCAACTCAGAGTAGCCTTCAGCAGAAGGGGAGGGGCAAAAGGGCCCCCTCCCCCAGGGCATGTAAGGAGGCACTTATTGTCAAGGTCATGCAAGGAAAATGCAGCCCCTAAGAGGGAGTAAAGTAGTTCAGTCACTCAGGTGTGTCCAGCTCTTTGCAACCCCATGGACTGCAGCACACCAGGCTTCCCTGTCCTTCACCATCATTGAGTTGATGATGTCATCCAAACTTCTCATCCTCTGTCACCTCCTTAAATGCTGTGCCCTCTGTACCTCGTCTCAGCCTCCATCCCCAAAGGGAGCCTCCCTAGGTATCCAGAGGGGAGGACCTGCATTTGAGGCAGGGGCTCTTGTCTTCCCTGTTGGCCATTGATTGCTTTTGAACCTGGAGGCTCCCGAGGATCGGGCTCTTGTTTCTCTTCCCTCCAGATGTGCGGGCAGGGAGGCAGGACCAGCTCCCGTGTACAGATCATCAGTAAAATGTCCTCCAGCCCCCTTCACTGCAGGGCTCAGGGTCTGGCAGCTATTAAATATTTTTCTAACCAACTACAGGCAAATCATCGACCCCCTGGACCCCTCATTTATCCTCCTCTGGGTCATGGGAAAATAGCTGATTCACCCAGAGGGGCAGAGGGAGCTGGGGGAGAAGGTGGCGAATGCAGGCGATTGCGGAAGTTGCTGATTGTTTAGTCGCTCAGTCGTGTCCGACTCTTTTGTGACTCCATAGACTGTAGCCCGCCAGGCTCCTCTGTTCATGGGATTTCCCAGGCAAGAATACTGGAGTTTGAAATGGCAAAAAAAAAAAAAGAATACTGGAGTGAGTTGCCCTTTCCTCCTCCAGGGGACCTTCCTGACCCAGGGATCAAACCCATCTCTTCTGCATTGCAGGCAGATTCTTTACCACTGGGCCACCTGGGAAGCCCCGGTTTAGTAGAGGTGGGTCTAAAAGAAGGACCTTTTCTGGCTTTCGTGAGTAATTAAAAGCTGTGTATGGTCTCCCAAGGCACTGCGGTGAAAGAGCTGTCACAAAATTAGCTTCAAAGGTGGTGGCTTTCCCCAGATGTTTGCTTCAGATGCTTGGCTTCTAGCATTTAAATTCCCATTAAGGAGCTGCCGTGGCTGCAGGCAGGCCAAGCCCACTCTTTACTTGAAAGGGATCAAATCCTTGGCCAGAAATTTGACTTGAATTGTGATTGTTCTTATTCATCTTGAAATTCATTGAAGGCCATAAATCCACTCATCCTGCCTCATTCTCTTAACTCTATGAAGATTAAATTGATGGGGAAAAAAAAGTCATACTTCGGAAGGTTTAGAATTTGGGCACAAGTTGGCTCAGGTGGGAGAGGGCCTGGAAACCAGGTGGTGAGGGTTCCAGCTGTGCTTGCAAATTCAGTTATGAGCTCTGCTAAGATGGGCTCAGCCCTTTCAGATGGCTGCTGGAAATCTAAAAGAAGCCCTTGAGGACTTTACAATATAAAGGTTTTAAGGAATAGGTACTGACCAGTTCTCCAACCCCACAGAGAGCAAAGCAGGAGAGAATCTTCCAGAGAGAGAAGCAAGTTGGACAGGAGAAACTTTGTTCCTACAGGTTGCAGAACTAGCAGGGTCCTTTCTGAAATGTCTTTTATTGGCTCATGCCCACCCACTCCTTCACGTTCAAGAATGACTCCTCTTTATTCTTCAAAACCCCAAGGAAGGGACACCTCTTCTGGGAAGCCTTCCAGGAATACCCCCAAAGCTTGCGTTAATCTCCCCCTCTATCCTGCACTTACTCCTAGGCACTTATGTCTGTTGCCGTATTCATTTAGGAGTCCCTTAATGACGGGAGTTTTCATCTCCGTTGTGCCCTTGGCCTTTATCTGGCAATTGAATTTATCGAGCTGCTTAGAGATGGGAACCTGGACCAATGGCTTCTGGAGGTCTTTGCATCCTCTTTGCGTCTCAGAATTGCTCTTTCTTCACAAGATGAGTACATTGGCCATTTAGTGAGGAAATCAAAAGGATAATTTCCTGACCTTAATATGCAAACTGAGATTTTTCTCAGCGGCTAATGATCTACAGGCTGCCCTGGCCTCCCTGGACACAGGAGTAGGAAGGCTCTGTAGCTCCCAGGCTTTGTAAATGGCTTTAAACATTGTGATAGCCCAGCTTCCGTAATTAAATGTTACAAGTTCATCTGGGAGGGCTCTATCTGAAGTGTTCCCTCTGAGCCCCGCAGGGCTAATTCAGTGAAGCCAGCCAGGGCACTGCCTCTGAGGATAAAGGAAATTGAATGGCCACCCCCAGCAGGTCGGGCATTGAAAGGGGCCATGTTTTAATGAGGGCAGTGGACCCTGGAGGGCCTGGTGGGAACATCCTGTGTCCCACCAGTGGGCCGTCACCCCTCGGGAGCTGTCACCGATCAGCCTCCTTTGCCAGGACCATGGGCTGCTCTGTCACAACTGGTTCAGGCTGAATCAATGACTCACCCCGCCCGAGTATCAGAGTCGGTGGGAGTAACTTGGGTGAGCTCCCTGACTCCAGTGCCTGGAAGTATTGACGAGGTTGAGTCTGCTGAGTGCGGCTGTCCAAAGTACCCAGCACGACTAAATCAAGTCTACCTCTGCTTATGGTGTGGAACCCCATAATTCTAGACCTTTCCTTGGTTCCACTCTCAGCTTACAACTCCTTCCTAGAAACTTACAAGAGTGAAAACCTCAGCCCCAGGGCCAGGGTCTTCGAAGTTGGTTTTAGACTGTTCCTTAAGGAAATCTGGGGCTTCCCTGGTGACTCAGACGGTAAAGGATCTACCTGCAATGTGGGAGATCTGGGTTCCATCCCTGGGTCTGGAAGATCTGGAGGAGGAAATGGCAACCCACTCCGTTATTCTTGCCTGGAGAATCCCATGGACAGAGGAGCCTGGTGGGCTACAGACCACGAGATCACAAAGAGTCAGAGAGGACTCAGTGACTAGGACGTTAAGGAAATCTAGATGGGTTATGCTTTGCCTAAGAAGCTCTTGTTTTGTTAAGGAGCTCTGTCGGGGGACTGGGTAAAAAGAACTACCATTTGTGGCACACCAAGCCAGCCCTTCTCAGACTTGCAAATGTGGGTAAATGAGTTGCCTGGCATCCTGTGAGATGTAATTGACCCAAATCAGTAGGTCAGGGACAGAGTGAGGCTCTGTATTTCTAGCAAGCTCTCTGGATCAGGTGCCATGCTTGAGAAGCAAATGTTTACGAATGTCATCTCCACCCTCGCTGCAATCTTACACAGAGGAAATGGGACCAGCATTTCATAAGAACCTGTTATGTGCTGAGTAGGGTGATCAAGCCTTATTGGTGACTCCACAGGACAAAAATGCAGTGTTTTTCTTATCATTTAGCCAACGGGGAAAGTGAAGTCTACAGAGGTTAAGAGGAGGGAAGCCCGAGGTTGGAGAGGGTCATGACCTCAGGAAGATGCCACACCACGGATCTGGCAAGGCTTTGAAGCTCTGGGTGATAGAGGATACCCTTGCCCCGATGGACAATGTTGAGCCTCATCCTGCAATCCAAAATTCAGTGCACAGAAAGATCTCTGCAGGGAGCTGGTTCACACCCAGATGCCCAGACTCTGAGGAGGAACTGGAGATCTGGATGTCAGGCTTGACTGTAATCCTCAGGTGACCCTGGTCACATGGCTCCCTCTTGGGGAAACCCTGCTCTGCGGGTCCAGATGAAGAGAGACGGATGTCTAACGCAGCCTCGTGGACCTGAGTGACCTCAGAAATCCTGCTCACCAAAAAGCGGAGCCTTTATTGAGTTTTTCATTATAAATGACATCGTGCAGCTGAGACATTCACTCTGTCTTCCAAAACACTTGGACAACAACTCACATTTTCAGACGGAGCAGGACAAAATGATTACAACCATTTAGGGGAAGAGGAAAGTAAGTTTCCTCAAGCGTCTTACCTAGAGTGGACTAGATGCCTGGTCTGTGAAATCTCATTTATTCCTCCATCAACCCAAATAGCTGGACATTGCCATTACTCCCTTCTGAGAGCTGAGAAAATGCAAACTCAGCAAGGTTAATGAGCTTATTCGAA
Organism: Bos indicus; assembly: GCF_029378745.1. Classification (NCBI taxonomy): domain Eukaryota; kingdom Metazoa; phylum Chordata; class Mammalia; order Artiodactyla; family Bovidae; genus Bos; species Bos indicus. The sequence goes on from NC_091778.1 coordinate 58,817,511, forward strand.
GTTGCACATGTAACAACCTGGCAAGAACGGAAATCCATCTAGCCCAGGTTCTTTGCATTGTGTCTCTTTGCCTCTAAAACACGGCAGTACGGACTGTAAACACTTTGACATGTTGAGTCCAGGCTGGTTGAATCCAGCCCCGACAGGAGTGCTCTCACTGGGTGGGTGATGAGCGACCATGATTGCACACACTTTCCCATCCATCAGATATTGCTACTGGGCACCATGCTAGGCAGAGGTGACACCCCCAGTTTCCCCTGCCCTCCCCCAGGACCCTCACTTCCTGTTCCTGCAATGAACTACGAACTCCCACGAGGCACCAAGGACTTGCCCAAACACTGTGCTTAAGAAACTGGACCAAACTTGAGCCTGGCTTCCCCAGCAGCCACGCCCAGATTCCCCCAGAAAATGCAATATGGCCCAAATCCGTATTCAAAATGGCCCTTCCCGCTTCCCCATTGTGTCCCCTCTCCGTTCTCCTTTAGACCCTCAATCATCTTTGTCGGAGTTGAGCTCAGTATCTACCAAGAAGTTGTCTGAATCGTCGGTCTTGCGCCTTTAACAAGAGTTATTCATGCAGTATTCCCTTGACACTGGCTTCCTTTGGAACCCAGAGATGAGATCAGGGAAGGCTCTGGAAAGCGGAAGCAGGTCTTCGACTGCACGTCAAGGAATTCGGACCTCAAGCTGTGGCCAGTTAGGGAATCATTTTGCCTGGGAAGCCATGCAGAACTAGTTAACATTCTCTTGCCTGAGGAGTCTGAATATTAACACGAGGCAGCTGGTGCGTCCAGTCTTCTCTGCTCCTTGTTAAACATCCTGGTTTCCAACAGTTCTTCAAAGGACATGGTTCTGAGCCCCTCCCCCACTTCCCTGTCCTCTTAAATGGTCTTGTTGAACAGGCTTTCTGTGTGGTGATATAGCTTAAAGCTTTGGGAAGCTTGACCTTTATAAGGAAGCGTCTGTCTGCATAGGAAAACACATGTATTGACTCAACTATGCAAAACAGATCGACCTAAAAGGGGTTAAAGGTTTTACTGACCTATAACAGCTTTGGGTGTGTCTTCCAGCGCACCTTCTCTATAACCTGGTCACAGACCAGCTCCTCGGAGTGAGCCAGTCCTGGCTTTTTAGCCGTGTTGAATCCATGAGAAGACTTCCCGGGGATCTTCCACACTACGACCTGGTGACAGGCACCCTCTCTCCTCTTGGGTCTCTATGAAAATGCTGCTGCTGCTAAGTCGCTTCAGTCGTGTCCGACTCTGTGCGACCCCATAGATGGCAGTCCATCAGGCTCCGCCGTCCCTGGGATTCTCCAGGCAAGAACACTGGAGTGGGTTGCCATTTCCTTCTCCAATGCATGAAAGTGAAAAGTGAAAGTGAAGTCGCTCAGTCGTGTCCAACTCTTCTCGACCCCATGGACTGCAGCCTACCAGGCTCCTCCATCCATGGGATTTTCCAGGCAAGAGTACTGGAGAGGGTTGCCATTGCCTTCTCCGCTATGAAAATGAGGAAATCTTAAAGCTGCCTGCAGCTGTGTTCCCCCAGTAGGGAAACAGAACTCATTTGCAAGACAGAAAAATGTGCCAATGAGCGGGCAAGATCCTGAATTGGGATGGAGAAGGATCTTGGCATTAAACAATAACATCTGCTTTTAACCCAAGCAACATCTGGCTCTTCTGATTGCCAGTGATTCAGGCTAGAGGAGGGGAGGAAGGCGTGCTTGCAAAATGGACCATGAAAACTTGTCTTTAGAGAAAGCAAAGATCGGTTACCAGGAATTCCACGCTGGGAAGGAGGTACATGGAAACTTTCTGCTACTGCTCACAGCTGCTGTTTCCCTGGATGGGTTGGGTTTTCCTTTGCTGAGAAGAATCAGTTTAGCAGGAAAGAGCTTGTCAAAGGTAGGGAGAATCTCAGAGACACTTTCAAAAATCTCAAGGTAGTAGAGGCAAGCATCTACTCACAAAAGGGAGCTAAGAGATGAGCATGAGTTAAGACTCCTTTTACATAACATGGGCTCCATCTTTGTCCCTTGGCCCTGGCTATACATGAGTCACCTAGGAAAATTTAACAAGAAAAAGCCTCTTCCCTCAATAGGCAGATTTAATTGGTTTGGGGTGAGGTCCAGGCGCTGAATAGTTTAAAAGCGCCTCAGGTGATTCTCAAGGGAGTCAAGTTCACGATGAAGCCAGCAGTTCTCAGAATTCAGCAAAAATAAAATTCACCTGGAGGCCTTGTTAAACCACACCTCCGGAGCTTCACTTCTGAGCGTCTGATTTGCCCGGTTTGGGGAGGGAACCAAGAATTTGCATTTCTAACAAGTTCCAGGCTGTTTGGAGAACCGTGGGCCTTCATGTGATTGATAAGGGAAGAGTCAGTTAAGAAGGTAGACAGGTGTCTTGATTTCTCTAAATATTGCTTTCATCGAGCATCACTATAGGCAAACGGTAATTCATAATTCTGGGGCTTCCCAGGTGGCTCAGTAGTAAAGAATCCGCATGCCATTGCAGGAGATACCTGGGTTGGGAAGACCCCCTGGAGAAAAAAATGGCAACCCACTCCAATATTCTTGCCTGAGAAATCCCGTGGACAGAGGAGCCTAGGGGCTACAGTCCATGGGGTCACAAAAGAGTCAGACACAACTTAGCAACAAAACAACAATTCCTAATTCTAGATGACCTTTTTTTGTAGCTTTGTTATTGGAGTGCAATTGCTTTGCAATCTTGTGTTAGTTTCTGGTGTACAACAGAACACATCGGCTCCATATCCCCGCTCTTGGACCTCCCTCCCACCCAGCTAGGTCATCACAGGGACCACGCTGAGTTCCCTGTGCTATAGAGCAGCTTCCCACTAGCTATCCAGTTCACACGTGGTAATGCGCACTCATCAGTTCTAATCCCCCAGTTCATCCCAGCCTCCCCTTCCCACTTCCATCCACAGGTCCCTCCTGTACATCTGTGTCTCTATTCCTACCCCGCAGATAGGTTCATCTGTACTATTTTTCTAGATTCCACATATATGCACTGACATATGATACTTGTTTTTCTCTTTCTGACTTACTTCACTCTGTGTGCTCAGTCATGTCCAACTCTTTGCAACCCCGTGGACTATAGCCCGCCAGGCTCCTCTGCCCATGGAATTTTCCAGGCAAGAATACTGGAGCGCGGTGCCATTTCCTCCTCCAGGACTTCACCCTATGTAACAGAATAAAACACCATAGCTTCTACTTTTTCAGGAAGGATAACTAGGGGGAGCAGAGGACCTATTTCTCTCCTAGCCCTAAGTATGGAAAGGAGCTCCTTAACACACCAGGCTGGACTGTAAGAAGCTTTTCCTCCCCAGGGGGAATTAACTTGCCTGAATTGCAGACAAAATACCAAACTGGAAACGTTTCTGAGTGTTGGGCATCTGAGTCAGTCCCTAGTGATGAAAACACGAGCATTCCTGGAAACAAATGGAGTGAGCGCTGGCCATTTGTTAACTGTCTGGAGCACCTGGAGCCCCTTCCTAAGCAACAGGAATCCCCCACTGCGAGTCTTGGGAGGTGTGGCAGGTGACCAGCGTTTCCATTTTCCACCCTGGAAGTTGGGCAAGCTCACACAACTGGAGTCAAGCCATTCATTACTCTCAGAGGGAACTTGAGTGTGGAGGAAGTGATGGATGCAGGCTCATGGGGAAGGTGGGTAGTCACTGCAACAGCAGTTGGCCCTGGGGCTGGAGGGTGGGTAAGGCGGCCACACAGGAACACCCTGTCTGTTTGGTTCCGTCTGCCTTTTTGTGATTCCTCTTCATTTTCTCAGCATAGTTCTCCATCCTTCCCATCAACTCTGTGAGCTCCTGCTTTCTTTCCAAGGCAATCACTTTCTGCAGAAGTTAGCTTCAGGTTGTTACTGAGAACCCATTGAATGTACTAGAAAGTTTCATGATGGGTAAATGTCACAACAATGGCATCAGAATTTTCAGATGGCCATGACATCTGAGAGGGGACAGAGCCAATGGATAAAAACCACCCCAGGGACATTCATGATTTGTTGTTCCAAAGGAAAGCCTGTAGGCGGGGAAGCTTAAGAGGCTGATGGAGGTTGCTTGACCAAAGAGCAAGGGACCAGCTTTGGCCATCCAAGGCCAAGGTCGCAAATATCCAGAAAGTGGTACCTAGGAAGTTCCTTGGCAGCTGAGCCTTCCCCAAAGTGACAGCTGAGCCAGATGGAACACTATTGTTGGGGTACTGGCAGTGATGATTTAATTAAATCATTCCTGCTTTTTCTCTTTCTCCCTCAGCTGTAAAGAGGATTAGCTTTTCTCCCTGTTTCTAATGTTGCTTAAATATCCACAGAGCCTCACAGGAAAGCCACAGGCAAAATGCTATCACCATATTTCCTATAATCTAAGACACCAGTGATTATAAGATGCACCGTTATTTTATAGACCAAGAAAGAAAAAAAAAACACTCCCAAATAAATTGCGACAGTGATTGTAAAACGAGCCCAATTCCGGAAATATTAAAGTATGAAAAAACTGTCTTAAAAATCAATAAAATATGGTAATAATAATAAAACACAAACCTCAGCTCTTATTTATTAGACTCTGGGCCATGTTCATTGCTTCTGTTTTCTCACAGAATCCCTCAGGGGGGCTCTGTGGCAGATGCTATTATGAGCCAGCAAAAGCGAGGTTTAAAATTTGAGTCAGTTGGTCCCCCAGCTAGTTAATGATGGGTGTCAAAGACTGGCTCTCTGGCTTCTTTGAGGGTGAGCTGAAGGAAGGGCTGAAACCAAGAACAGAAGAACCCTGTCTCATCGTATGTTTCCAGAAACACAGGTGCTCAATAAATAATTGGAGGGAATAGCTGATCCAAACAGGTCAAAGATATTCAAGTGACTTTTGATGGTGGAACAAACTCTGCTCAGCTCTGCTCGTCATGCTTCCTGAAAATCTAAGTGTCAGGGAATACGAGTGGACATTCTCCTTTTGAAAAATTAAAGCCCCGTAGTTAAGGCTGAAGTCCCTCTGACCACTTACCTCAATCACAGTCCTTTCCCCTTACCTCTAACCAGAGGTCAGCAATACAGGCATTGTGGTGTGTATCTTTCTGGATATTTCTTTGCATTTATGCGCTCGTGGAAATATGCATATTCCCACATACTTGGAAATTATATAGTTAGTGCACTATGTCCCATTCACTTTCAAAAATTATCTTTATGGAGATATGATTTACATGCAGCAAAATATATTCAGCTTGCTTGGCTAATGGGGAAGGAATGAAAACGGCTGGGAGCACTTGCCAGGGCAGCAAGGCTTCCTTTAGGAGCTCGTACAACCCAGGGGCATGAGACCCAGCTCCTCAAACAAAGGCCACTTGTGAAAGGAAAATAGGGTCCCGCCACCTTCAGCTCACCAGCCCAGAGAGCCAAGCTGGGCTTCTAATACAGCTCCCCTGGAAGCTGGGGCACAAGTTGCCCTGTGCTTGCTCTCTCAGGCGCCTCCAACTCTCTATGACCCCATGGACTATAGCGCTCTGACGCTCCTGTCCATGGGACTTCCCAGACAAGAAAACTGGAGTGGGTGGCCATTTCCTTCTCCAGGGGATCTTCTTGACCCAGGGATGGAAGCCATGCCTCCTGAATCTCCTGCACCATTCTCTACCTCTGAGCCACCTGGGAATCCCAATTTGCTCTTTGACAAATATATACAACCATGCAACCACAACTCCAAAAGCCAAAGGACAATATGAAGTATCCTCATGAGTATTTACAGGCCAATTCCACACCCACTGCTAGCTCCAGGCAACCTCTGGCCTTCTTTCTGTCACCGTAGTTTTGCCTTTTCTAGAATTTCATGTAAGTGGAATCCTACAGCAAGCACTCTCCGGTACCTGGGGTCCTTCACTCAGTGTGTGTGTGTGTGGTTTTTTTAAATTATTTTTTTGTCTGTACCAGGTCTTAGGTTGCAGCACTCGGCATCTTCTCTCTTTCTGCAGCAGCCAGGGTCTGTAGCTGTAGCACGCGAGCTCATGCTGTTAGCTGTGCCATGCGAACTCATAGTTGCAGCACATGGGATCTAGTTCCCCACCAGGCATTGACCCCGGGCCCCCTGCATTGGGAACGTGGGGCCTTAGCCACCGGACCACCAGGGAGGTCCCTCAGCATGTTTTTGAGGGTCAGGTGTTGCACGTATCAGCAAGTCATCCCAAGGAGCGTTGAATAGAGCTCCTTTGTGTGCATATGCCACAATTTCTTTATCCGTTCTGCTGGTGACTGAGTGAGTTATTTCTAGTTTGGGGCTTCTATGAATCATACCGCCTCCTGCAAAACCTGTATGCAATCAAGAAGCAACAGTTAGAACCAGACATGGAACAACAGACTGGTTCAAAATAGGGAAAAGAGTACATCAAGGCAGTATATTGTCACCCTGCTTATTTAACTTATAGGCAGAGTACATCATGCAAAATGCCAGGCTGGTTGAAGCACAAACTGGAACAAAGATTGCCAAGAGAAATATCAATAACCTCAGATATGCAGATGACACTGCCCTTATGGCAGAAAGCGAAGAGGAATTAAAGAGCCTCTTGATGACAGTGAAAGAGGAGAGTGAAAAAGCTGGCTTAAAATTCAGCATTCAAAGGCTAAGATCATGGCATCTAGTCCCATCACTTCATGGCGAATAGATGGGGAAACAGTGGGAACAGTGACAGACTTTATTTTCTTGGGCCCCAAAATCACTGCAGAAGGTGACTGAAGCCATGAAATTAAAAGAAACTTGCTCCTTGGAAGAAAAGCTCTGACAAACCTAATTCAGTTCAATTCAGTCACTCAGTTGTGTCCGACTCTTTGCAACCCTGTGGACTGCAGCACACCAGGCTTCCCTGTCCATCACCAACTCCCAGAGCTTGCACAAACTCATGTCCATCGAGTTGGTGATGCCATCCAACCATTACATCCTCTGTCATCCCTTTCTCCCGCCTTCAATCTTTCCCAGAATCAGAGTCTTTTCAAACGAGTCAGTTCTTCACATCAGGCGGCCAAAATATTGGAGTTTCAGCTTCAGCATCAGTCCTTTCAATGAATATTCAGGACTGATTTTCTTTAGGATGGACTGGTTGGATCCCCTTGCGGTCCAAGGGACTCTCAAGAGTCCTTCTCCAACACCACAGTTCAAAAGCATCAATTCTTCAGTGCTCAGCTTTCTTTATAGTCAACTCTCACATCCATACGTGACTACTGGATAAACCATAGCCTTGACTAGACGGACCTTTGTTGGCAAAGTAATGTCTCTGCTTTTCAATATGCTCTCTAGGTTGGTCATAACTTTTCTGCCAAGGAGCAAGCATCTTTTAATTTCATGGCTGCAGTCACCATCTGCAGTGATTTGGGAGCCCCCCAAAATAAAGTCTGTCAGTGTTTCCATTATTTCCGCATCTATTTTGCCATGAAGTGATGGAACCGGATGCCATGATCTTGGTTTTCTGAATGTTGAGTTTTAAACCAACTTTTTCACTCTCCTCCTTCACTTTCATCAAGAGGCTTTTTAGTTCTTCTTCACTTTCTGCCATAAGGGCAGTGTCATTTGCATATCTGAGGTTATTAATATTTCTCCCGGCAATCTTGATTCCAGCTTGTGCTTCATCCAGCCCAGCGTTTCTCATGATGTACTCTGAGTATAAGTTTAAATAAGCAGGGTGACAATATAGAGCCTTGACATACTCCTTTCCTGATTTGGAACCAGTCTGTTGTTCCATGTCCAGTTCTAACTGTGGCTTCTTGACCTGCAGGTCATGACAAACCTAGACAGCCTATTAAAAAGCAGAGACATTACTTTGCCAACAAATGTCCATATAGCCAAAGCTATGGTTTTTCTAGTAGTCATGTATGGATGTGAGAGTTGGATCATAAAGAAGGCTGAATGCTGAAGAACTGATGCTTTTGAACGATGGTGTTAGAATAGACTCTTGAGAGTCCCTTGGACAGCAAGGAGATCCAACCAGTCAATCCAAAAGGAATTCAATCCTGAATATTCATTGGAAGGACTGATGCTGAAGCTGAAGCTCCAATACTTTGGCCACCTGATGCGAAGAACTGACTCATTAGAAAAGACCCTGATGCTGGGAAAGACTGAAGGCAGGAGGAGAAGGGGACGACAGAGGATGAGATGGTTGGATGGCATCACCGACTCAATGGACATGAGTTTGAGCAAGCTCTGGGAGATGGTGATGGACAGGGAAGCCTGGCGTGCTGCAGTCCATGGGCTGCAAAGAGTTGGACACGACTGAGCGACTGAAAAACGACAACAGTGTCTTTGGGTGTGTCTTCACTTTCCTTAGGCAAATAAATGCATGGAATTGACATTGTTGGGTCGTGTAATAAGTGTGCATTTGGCTTTATTAAAAGCTGCTAGATTTTTTCCCCAAAGTGGTCAGGCTATTTCACCAGCGGTGCATGAGAATTCCATTTGCTCCCCATCCTCACCAGCACTTGGTGGTAAGGATATCTTTTTAATTTTCACCGTCCGCGTAGGTTTGTATAGTGGTACCTTATTATGGTTTTAATTTGCATTTCCTTGATGACTAATAATGTTGAGCATCTTTTCATGTACTCCTTTATTTTGGTAACGTTTCTGTTTAAATGTTTCCTTTTTTTCTATCAAACTGTCTTATTGTAAGGATTATTCATGCATTCTGGATACAGGTCTTTTTTCAGATATATGTTTTGTAAAATTTTTCCCCCAGTTTGTGGTCTACCTTTTCATTTTCTTAATGGTATTTTTGAAGAGCAGAATTTAAAAATTTGTTTGTGTTTTGTGACTTATAATATCCTTTTTTAAAAATGCTTTTTGTATCCTGAGGAATCTTGATCTCTCCTAAGGTTACAAAAGTTTCTTTTATGTTTTATTCCAGAACTTTTATAGTTCTAGGTTTGACATTGAGATCTATGATCCATTTTTTAGTTACACTGGAGGTAAAAAGATGACAAGATTCTATCTCTGGATTCAAGGAGTTCACAGCTTAACGTGGGAGATAAAAAAGTCAACTAGCAATTATAATGCAGTGTAGAAAGTGCTAGATAGACGTGTCCACACTAACCCCACTTCCTTTAACTTAATTGCATAACTGTAAGTGACTGCACATAAAAAGCTATAGTGCAGGGTGTGGTCACCTCCGCTTGGTAATGACTAAGGTGTGTACCGTGTGAGGCAAGGGTCAAGGTGCTCATGTTTGTGTGGTGCTCCCCCTGCTGCCTCTGTTCACTTTTCAACCCCTCCCAACTGGCTTCTGAACCCGCTGAGACCAGGTTTGTAGGACCCTCTGCGTTGACATGTTGGCCACTCTTCAGTCCTCGTTTTCCTTGGTCTCTGCAGGATTCCATCCCATGCAGCATCCTTTTCTGAACCATCTCTTCCTCCACTTCCAGTGCATCAAAGTCCTCTGTCTTTCCCCTACCTCCGTTTTCTTTGCTGGTGACCTGCCCCCACCCGAGTGCCACAGCGTGCCCAATTCCTCTCTGTATCTGTTTCGGTCCGTCTGTCTGTCTCTCCTGTGTTCCCCACCCCACCCCACCTCTCTCTCTCTCTCAATCTCTCTTTCTCTCCAGATGTCTCCTCCAGTCTCATTGTCTTACATATCATCCATAAGCCAAAAACACCCCCATTATTTCAGCACCAGCCCTATATTACTCCTAAACTCCCAATTGTCTACCCAAATCCATCCACCTCCACCCGCACCTCTGACAGTATGTCTAAAGACTCCACCTGTTCTCTTCCATGCTGCCCCCTGACCTGTGTCTCAGTAAGTGGGACACATGTCCTGGTTAATCAGGCTTCTTTGGTCTGTGCACCCTGGCTGGGGAACATTAATCAGGCAAGTTGACTCTGGGCATGCACAGTGCAAGGGAAGGGGGTGGGGTATCCAAGACTTTGCCCCATCTCCTTCTTCATCATTATTGTGGGGCATCTTGAATCCCCTGGCTATGCTCATGATGCTAATCTACCTCCCCCATGGCATAGGTGAGCTGGATGCTCTTGGCTGGAGATAAAAAGCAGTGAGCACTCTGGGTACTGACTTTCCTAGTTCGAGGTGGGAAAGAACTCACCTCTTCTCTCCCTAGTCCTACTCCCACCTGTTCTTCACTGTTTTTTAAATTCCCACCCATCCGTCAGAGCCTGCCTTTCTAGTGAATCCACCAGAGCCACAGTGTGCTGTGACGGGCTTGCTCATCTTGGAGTGGTTCTAGCCTTTACTGCCTGCACCATTCAGTCGGCACTAGGCAGACTACACTGTAGTATCTCTTTATGTGCAATCACTTACATTTATGTGATTAAAGAAGGTGATGTGTGTGTGCCCATCCCTATCTAGTGTTTTCCATACCGTATCCTAATCGCCAGTTGGCTTGTGCATCTGTCTCCCCTTTTAAGCTGGGAGTTCCTTGCCTACAAAGGTGTTTGTATCCTTCATCTGCAGTACCCAGCACCCAGTACGTGCCGAAGAACATTTGAATGCATGACTGTTGAAACGGTAGAACACGTAATACTTGGAGTAAGGTGATGGCGAGTTTTGATGATGCTGTTTCCCTCCCTAACGAGGACTCCATTGTCTTTTCCCATGAGCTCATCCCAAGACACAGCCGGATTCCCACGCACCTAGTAGGCAAACCTATACCTGCCTATTCTCCTTAAGGAGACTCTGGTTGCCCCCACATGTCTTGGCGTATCTCCTGGAATGTGCAGCCAGAGCTCTAGGCCAGAATCAGACCAGAAGGGTCCTGCCCTGCTCTGCCACTTAGCAGCTGGGTAACCCAGGCAGGTCTCCCATCCCGGTCCCCCATCCTCTCGAGTCAGCTTTCCCATTTGAAACATGAGAGCTGGACAGTTTGATGCTGAGGTGCCCTGGACAACCTCGCATCTCAACACAAGGCTGTGTCCCTGGCAGGGATCGGTGGTGGGGAGGCGGGCTGGGGTCTCCTACGGTTGCTCACGAATGCTGCCTCTTCCGCAAGAAGCCGGGGGAGAGGGAGGGCAGAGCGAGGGATCCGTCCTCAAGAGCAGCACGGTGGTGAGTGGCGGAGGCGGGGAAGCTCACAGCCGAATCAATCTCTCTTTAAAATTCCAGGCCGGCGGTGTGTGCCTTGGATAAAGTGCAGGTAATTGCGCCTCCAGCTCGCCTCCCCCGGGCCCCCGCCTCCACCCTGCTCTGCGCTGACAGAGTTATAATAATTGGGTGCTGCAACTTAAACTCATCAGCGCCGGCTTCCTGAAAGGAACGTCGCAATTAGGCGTCCTTACCCTGTAATAAAGTCTTTAATATCCACTTTCATGGTTCATATTACAGTCATTCAGGCCTGTCCCCTCGCAAGCAGCCTGTCAGACAGCAGGGCTGGGTGCCCACGAGGGAGCTGCCCTGCTGAACAGCTCGGCCAACAACCACTCCGGAGGCCCAGCATCAGGGGCCAGGCAGCTGGGGAATGGAGCCGGCAAATGAGAAGGGGGACTTTCTGTCCTCCAGGGACCCAGAGAGTGGATGTCAGGGACAGGGGGGCAAAGGACGGGTCAGCCCTCCAAGCTTCCCAGTGGGGAACTTTTCTCCCTCTTCAGTGGGACCAGCATTCATTCACTGCTGGAAATTTTAAAAGAGAAGCAAGATGGCGGAGGCGGTACTGGGGTTGAATAGAAGATTCTGGATGCAGCATGTATACACATGCCCACCTGTCTGGGCAGATCATGGACCTTGAGTGGGGAAGACCATCTGTCTCTGATTGGTGCAGTGGGGGCAAGGATGTGCTGGGGTGCAGACAGCTTCCTCTGGGGCCTCTGACCACCCTCACCCGAGGGGCAGTCATCCTGGGAGGCACCTGGCCTGCTCAGGAAAAAATTCACCCCCAGCCCCCCCACCCCCGACAACTGGATTGACCAATCGTGGAGCTCAGAAGACAGGGGCGGGCATTTAGTACAGATACAGATGTGGCTGTGCCATCAAGCCACAGGAGGGCCGGAAGATGGGAAGGGAGGAAACCCAAGGGCAAAATCCTAGAAAAGGCCAGTGTTTAAGGACGTGCAGAGGAAGAGACGAGGAAAAGCAGTGGGGCAGATGGGATGTGGCCAGATGCCAAGGACGGAGCGTGCACAGGAGGGAGGGGCTGGGAGGCCATGCCTGTGGCGGCTTCTGTTTCCACTGCCGATTGGGGGGGTGGGCAGGGCGCCCGCGGGAGCTGGGGGAGGACACAGCCTTCCTCTCCAGGGAAAGAGTAGCTTGGTCATTTATCTGTTAAGGTGCGCATCCCTGCCCCCAGAGGAAAAGACCTGGATGTAGTGACAAGACCACCTCTGGTCCGAAGTGACTGGTGTGACCCTGGAAGCCAGGAACCCCAGCTGCCAGGAACCCCAGCTACCAGGTACCCCGCTGCCAGGAACCCCAGCTGCATAGGCACCACATGACAGATGAGGAAACTGAGATCCAGAGAGGCAAAGTGACTTTGGGTCTTTGGTTCAAAAGAGCTAGGAGGACCAGAACCCGAGGTCCCAGCATCCCAGGCCAGTGTTCCCACCCACCATCACCGGAAGCCCCAAGAGCACCCACGGCGCTGAGTTTTCTATTACTAGGGTGGTTCTGGCCTTGCGCTGATGGCTCTGGCTCTGGTTCCCCTTCCCCTACCCAGCCATCTGGCTTCCTCTGCTACTTCCTCTCAGCCTTCTTGTACCATGAGGGTGGGGGCAGGGCTCCCAGGCTCCACCCTTGCCCCTCCAGCCCACACCAGCTCACAGAAGCACCCAGAAGTGGGTGGCGATGGGTTCAGAGAGGCAGCAAAGGGAATCAAAGGTAGAGGACCGAGCTGGGCTTGGCTGGGGAGAGGCAGAGGATGGCGGCGGGGGCATCAGGCTGGTAAAGCAGTGCTCCCCAGGGACGCCCCCTCCGCCCACCCACTACACCCCGCCAGCCGCCTCCTACCTGCCCTCCCCAGCATCCTGGAACCAAACTGCATTCAGGGGAGCCGGGCAGGTGCTTAACGCCTCTAATGGGTTCCATTACCAATGCTCCACAATAAGGTAATTATGTTAGAAAATAATAAACGTGTCAGTCTTTCTGGAAATATTTTTACTTCGAGCGAGGGAGAACCAGCCCTATTGTTTTCAAGTGCATCTCCACGCCTGTACATATTAATTAACTGCGCTCCGGCTTCACCACCTCTCGGCATTTGTATTATTCATAAATGTCTCGGGGCTGCGGTAACTTATGTACTCCCCTCCTTGGCTTGGAGTCATTTTTTAATTTCAAGTTCTTTTTTTGAATAATTGCAATTGCGGTTTGTGCCTCGGGTACCAGAGAACCTGTCCCTGGCTGTTGTCTCCCGCTATGTTCTTTTCTCTTGCGTCTCACCCTGCTTCTTGCAGGATCTCTGACTTAACAAAATCCTTGCCAGGTCCAAGAAAGAGGCAGATCTGGGCTTTGAGTGGGCAGGAGCGTCCTTAAGAAATTCTGGGAAATCGAGGTGGTCTCCCAGGACTTCCTGCTCCTCCTTCCGGTCACCCTCTTCCGCGCTGCAACTCATCCTTTTCAAGGAAACTTCCCAGAATTCTCCCACTCCTCCTCGCACTCAAAGAATCTAATAGACTGTATTATTTTGAGCAGTTTTAGGTTTACAGAAATATGGGGTGGAGGGACTTCCCTGGTGGTCCAGTGGTTAAGACTCCACACTTCCACTGCCAGGGGCTCAGGTTCAGTTCTTGGTTGGGGAACTGAGATCCCACCAGCAGTGCAGCCAAAGAAAAATACAGATTTCCCACCCCCATTTCTTCTACTGTTAACACCTGGCCTCAGTGCAGCATGTTTGTTACAACCGATGACCCAACACTGACGCAGAATTATTCAGTAAAGCCCACAGTTTTCACTAGGACTCACTCTTTGTGTTGTACATCGTATGGGTTTTGAAACAAGCATAACGTCCAGTATCCACATTCCAGGAACATACAGAATAATTTCCTTGCCCCCAAAGTCCCTCGTCATCTACCTGTTCACCTCTTCCCCCTACCCAGAAACCCTGGCCACTACTGATTTTTTCTTCAATGTCTCTAGTTTTGCCTTTTCTAGAATGTCCTACGGTGGGGGTGATACAGTCTATAGCCATTTAAGATCCCCAGCACTTTTTTTTGTTCAAGTACATATGGAACATTTACTTATTACTCCTTTCTTTAAAAAAATGTTCATTTCATATTAGAGTTTAGTCGATTAACAAACAATGTTGTGATGGTCAGGTATAACAGTCTAGGGACTCAGCCATACTTATACATGTATCCATTCTCCCCCAAACTCCCCTCCCATCCAGGCCGCCACATAACACTGAGCAGAGACCCAGCTCCTATGGATTTGAGTCTTAGTTTTTGAGTTGGTGGCATGTGGCGTCTGCCCTTCACCCGGGTTGCAGACTTCTAAGGAGCAGGGACCACGTCATCTTGATGGATCTTCCGGGTTCTCCCTGGAAACATGTAGGTGCACACTGGGATGCCGCAGGCAGGAGTGTCTGGGGGGAGAACCCCACCCTGCCCTGGATGGATGGGCCAGATGGCTTTTACGATCTAAGGTTCTGAAGCTAAGCCAGGTGTCTGGAAACAGCTGTGCACCCCTTGATGCTCATCAAGTCCATCTGGAGCTGGCAATGCAGGCTCCAGGAGAATGGTCACGGCTCAGGATGACTTCCAGATGTCCTTCCGATCCTCGTCAGTCGGAGGGGGTAAGCAGTGTTAAGCCTCTGAGAGGAATTAGCTGTGACATAGTTAGTTTACAGGGGAGCAAGTGGGTTGGTGATTACAGCTGAACTGTGTTCTGTGCGATCCGACGACAGCACACGGTTCTCCAGCTCTGGGTGAAAATCACCACTGTTTCCCATCCTCTGTCTCCATCCCCCTGACCATTGCCTGTATTGACAACATCTCTGGAAAGGGGTGATATTTCTGACTGAGCCAGATCTCTGCTCCAGGATCCCAGGAAGCAAGGAGAACACTGTCCTAGAAGCAGATGCCATTCCTCCACATTTTGTTTTAAGCCAAAGATGAGGGCTCTAAGGAACCTAAGGGCCAAGAAGCATGGATACATCATTGATTCCATGGTCTCCCCAGATAAAGACAAATCCTTAGGAGTTTAAACATCTCTGAAGTCCACGTGCAATACTCTTCTTGACTGTCCATTTCAGGACCTCCTCGTTGATAAGTTCTTCCTGATTGAAATCTATATCCACTGTGCAAACACCAAAGTGTATTATTTGTTGCTCTGCTCTCTCTGGAGCAGAAAAATGACAGAGTCATAGCTGATAAGACTCCGGGAGAACTCTAAGTCCAAGAATCCAACTAAACGGTGAATCTGAGATACTCAGAGCCTGCAAGTGTAGAGGGACCAGCTAAGAGACGTTTACCTGCAGTAGGACCTGGGAGAGTAAGTCCAGGTTGGAAGAGTTCTAATGAATGAGATGGGGAGGTCTGGCCCCAGGACACACGTGGTTCTCTCCTACCCTGATCAACCCTCAGACTTTCCTGGGCCAACACCATTGGCTACAAAGGTGTTGCAATTCTACCTTACTGACTTTGGGATTTTAAAGCCCTTCCATTCCGGGCAACATCTCCCACCACCGTTTGTGTTTTCACGTAAGACATTAAGTTCTGAATGATGGTTGAGACAGCTAGAGTGGAAGCAAAGTCTTTGGACCAAGTGGACTTGGCCAGTGTCCCCAGAGTTCCCATATGAAAAGACACATGGAGGGCAAATAAGGTCCTTCTGCCCCCTGAGTATGTCTGGATGAGGCTTCTTCCCACCCGTGAAGACTGGATTATGAGTGGCAAGAATCCACCATGGACAGCTTCTAGCCAAGCAGCTGCTGCAGCTGGGTGGGAAGAAGACCACCCCCGGCCTGGTGTGCACAGCTCCGGCTGCCTCGTTGAAGCAGGGCCCCAGCTGGTACCCGCCCCTCTGGGCCCCAGGCCGAGCCTGACAACCTCCAGCTCATCCTGGCTGGCTCCTCTGCAGCCGGTTCTGGGAGGAGGTGTGGATGGAGGCTGGGGGAGTAGGAACGGGAGAACTCAGCAATCTGACTCTACTCTCCTGGCAGGCGAGCACTCAAAGTCCCAAGGTTTTACAGGATGATTTGAGTCTGGCTTCTTTTCAAAGCGAGAGTTACCAGGTCCTCTCCAGGGCCATAAATAAATCTCCTATGAAGATCATGATTTTATTCTATTATTCTACATGTGTGCTCAGTCATGTCTGACTCTTTGCAACCCCATGGACTATAGCCTGCCAGGCTCCTCTGTCCATGGGATTTTTCCAGGCAAGAATACTGAAGTGGGTTGCCATTTCTCTCTCCAGAGGATCTTCCTGACCCAAGGATCGAACCTGCATCTCTTGTGTCTCCCACATTGGTAGGTAGATTCTTTACCTCTGGTGCCACCTGGGAAGCCCTCTGATTTTAAGGGTGGAGGAAAAATATAAATTCTGCAGGGCAATTACAACTTGCTTCCTTAGTTAACACAAGAAATTGATTTGGAATACAGAATTACTGGGCTCAAAACCCACTGTGTTGGATGGGGGGTAGGCACATCTACCCAACACAAGTTGCTTTGTTTTAGACTAGTTTTTCTTTTTAAAAACTATTTATTTGACTGCAGAAGATCTTAGCTGCGGCACATGGGATCTAGTCCCCTGATCAGAGATCAAACCCAGGCCCCCAGCATTGGGAGTGCAAAGACTTAGCCACTGGACCACCAGGGAAGTCCCTAGACTAGTTATTCTTAAGCCAGTCATTCTGAAAGTACTTAAGTAATAGAAGCTGCTGTCGGTTGGGGTCACTTCTGTCCTGTGGAAATGAAGTCATAACAAAGCAAAAAGGAAGCTCTTCACCCTTTTTTTCTATTTTCTATAATAAGAGGGCATGAATTGAGATAATCCGAAAGGAGTCTCGCCTCGTTAAGATATGTTTTCCAAAGGAAGAGGCCAGAGCACGATCTTCTTTTATCCTGCTCAGAATTGTACCCAGATCTGCTGAATGACTGTTCACACCTTGTCTGACACTTAGAATATGACGGAGCCGCCTACATTTAGCTCATAACTGTTGGCTACTAACCAACTTCCATGAAGTCAGAAGTCACAGCAGGTCAATAACAGTGCCAAACAATCTGAGCTTCTTCTTATGAGATTTCCCGTCAAGATGAAGATGGGCGTCAAAAAGTGGCCCGGTGGTTTATCAACAAACTATTGAAGGTTATTTATTGATCAATAACCCGTTGACACTCCTGCCCCTCTGGGCCAATTACTAGTTTGAGAAACTCAGATTTATAGTGTGTCTAGCAACCTACTGGGCTTCCAGGTAGCACGAGTAGTAAAGAACCCATATGCCAATGGGAAACATAAGAGATGCAGGTTTGATCCCTGGGCCTGGAAGACCCCCTGGAGGAGGGCATGGCAACCCACTAGAGTATTCTTGCCTGGAGAATCCCATGGACAGAGGAGCCTAGTGGACTACAGTCCATAGGGTCATGAAGAATCAGACACAACTGAAGTGACTTAGCATGCACACACGCAGCAACCTGTTAAACCTTTAGTTTTAGGGAGAGTAGTAAATAGATATTTTTTAAATGGTAGAGATAGCATTTCTACATCCACTCGTATCCCAGCAATAATGAAGACAAACTGATGGGCACCAAGTCCCTGACCAAATCCAATTCAAAGTAACAGATCTCCCTGATCCACGCTGTTATTTCTTAGTTATAACGCCAACTGGAGACACAACCAAATTAGGTCATTTGGGGAGGGTCTACTTACAAAGGGATTATTTGCCAAGGCAAGGGCAGATGGGAGCCAGGAACCCAGGGATGGAGGCAGTGGAGTTTTGATGACCCCAAGCCAAGAGGACAAGGGGAGGGACCAGTCCACAGCTCAGGAGGGAAGCCCGAGGGCAGAGGCTCTCACAAGAGGAGCCCTGGACTTTGGTGGAAGGACTCGGGCACCAGAGCTGGCACTCCAGGGTGATGGCCAGAGCAACAAACACCTGGCCTCCTTCTCCTCCCTCCCTGTGATCTGTAGCCAGGGCTCCACTGGCTGAACCCAGCTGGAAGCCATAGAGCACGTAAGCCCATGGGTGTGGTTCATTCGGGTCAACCTCTGGGGGCCCGGAGCAGGATGGACAAGAGCCCTGAGGGGAGTGGACCACAGGAGACCTCAGGTGCCACCTGTCCCCATGGATTGTCCTGGTGGCTTCCATCTTGGCCCCTTCTGTTATCCATTCTTCGGGATGTCTCGTGTGTGTGTGTGTGTGTGTGCGCGCGTGCGCGCGTCTGTGTGTCTTTGGCTCACTGACTCTGCAATGGCAAGGTCCTTATGGCCCCAGATGTGAAACTGAGGACATCAGCCTCCCTTATTCATTGATCCACGAACAGGGGAGGAGAGCAGAAGCCACACCCTGAGTTCCTCAGAACAGTATCTGGTGTTTGAGTGATCCCTGAGCATGAGACTCTCACACTGAAAGTCAACAGGCCCTCACTTCGTTTAGGACTTGAAATCCTAACCGATCAAGTCCAGTGATTAATACCATCCTTGGTAGATCTTTCCTGGTCAGGCTCTGCTACAACCAGCAGGATGGGGAGGGGCCACCTAGGGTTCCCCTCTGCCTTCAGATCAGAACTCTAAGACGTCATAGTTGTTCAATCGCTCAGTTGTGTCCAGTTCTTTGCGACCCCGTGGACTGCAGCACACCAGGTTTTCCTGTCCTTCACTATCCCCTGGAGTTTGCTCAAACTCACTGTGTCAATGATGCCACTCAACCATCTCATCCTCTGTCGCCCCCTTCTTTCCCAGCATCAGGGTCTTTCAGCCTCCCAGACACAAGATCCTAAGCTTCCACAAACCCAGGCAACCCTGGTATTTAGCCAGCTCCTCTGGCTGAAGCTCTGGGCAAACACGAATTACTTCCTTCTCCTAAGAAGCTATGCTGCAGCTGGAGGAAGCCCTTCAAGGGTAGACCCTCTTCAGAGCCACCAAGGTTTGGGGAGGGGCACTGGAGTCTCTGTGCGCCTCCCCGGCTGGGCTCAACATCCAGGATTTGTCAGAGGATCGTGGTGGTGGCTCACTTGTGTCCCTCAGTGACCCCGATTTGGAGGTGAAAGCCTGGCTCCGTGGGGCAATGTCTTCACCAACACCTGTATGTATCTGGGAGAGAAGAGGAAATACGGTGGAGAGGAAGAGCTGATGGCAGGGTGGGAAGGAGGGAGAGAGCGCAAGCAGGGTGAGAAAGAGAGAGATCTCACGGGTTTTAAATATAGGAGTATAAATATTTGAAAATCTGGGAGCTGGAAGTGAGAGGAAAATGCAGATTGGGGTTATGAAGTCAGATACCAGAAGCAGAAATGTTCATTCTCTTGAAATACTGTGAAGGGAAGACTGTCTATTAACAAATAACACACACACACACACATATGCACACGCACACTCAGTTAGATACAGTATAAAAAACGACACAGATACAGAAGTATGTGCACTGATGCCCAAACACAGAGACATAGAAATACATTAAAACACATACAAGGATCTGCCTTTTGCCCCAAGGCACACATCCATCCATTCCTTCACAAGTATTTATTGGGCAACCTGCTGTGTTCCAGGGATGATGCTGGGTTATAAGGATACAGTGGTGAACAAGGCCACGGGTCTTCTCCCAAGTGAGCTCATAGTCTACTGATGTGCGGAGACATACACAGAGGCACGGAGCAAGAAGCTGCTGAGGAGGTGGACCAGGGATTCTAGACCACACTGGACTCACGTGTACTCTGAGGTCTTTGAAAGAAGGTGAAAAGTTTGCATATTTGTCACTGTCTCATTACCATGGTCCCCTCAACTCCTGAGCTCTGAAGATGATGAATGAATGAGTTCAAGGATGAATAAATAAGTGAATGAATGAATGAACATCCTGCCAACTAGCAACAAGGTCGACCTGGCCTTGGACTACCCAGAACTCCAATGTTCTATTCCACTCCTGGAGAAGAGGCGCCCCCAAGGCACACGGGCTTTGAAAGAATCAACTAAGGAAGGTGACTGGTCTTTCCAACTCAGCCAGGCTACTTGCCGGCCTTTCAGTCTCCAGGGCCTGTGATTGTGGGTGGGGCAGGGAGAACAGTCAGGTTGCAGCTCGAAAGCCAGACCCTCTGATGAGCTTTGTAAACCTGAGGTCCCTTCCTCTGGACCCAAAGCAATGGAGGAGCTTATTCCTTCCTTCATCCTGGAGCAACTCCACCCCCAGGCGATCTTGTCTGGGGTCGTATACTCTTTGCAAAGCCTGGTGGGAAACTCTCCAGCTTTGGAAGTAAAAGATGTAGGTAAAAGGTGGGTTAAACGCCTTGCTGCTGCTTCTCATCACTATGGAAAGGTGAGACCTGATTATTGTCAGGAGGAGGAGAGCCTGGGGATGGAGGATTATGCTCTGTGGAGGCTGCATTCCCATCCTACTCGCTGTGTGTGTGTGTGTGTGTGTGTGTGTGTGTGTGTGTGTGTGTACATGTGCTTGTGTGTGTGTGTGCATGCATGTGCACGTGTATGCACATGTGTATACATGCATGCAGGAGTTAGAACAGGGCTAGGCTACAGGAGAAGGCAATGGCACCCCACTCCAGTACTCTTGCCTGGAAAATCCCATGGATGGAGGAGCCTGGTAGGCTTCAGTCCATGGGGTCGCTAAGAGTTGGACACGACTGATCAACTTCACTTTCACTTTCACTTTTCACTTTCATGCATTGAAGAAGGAAATGGCAACCCACTCCAGTGTTCTTGTCTGGAGAATCCCAGGGATGGGGGAGCCTGGTGGGCTGCTGTCTATGGGGTCGCACAGAGTCAGACACGACTGAAGTGACTTGGCTGCAGCAGCAGCAGGCTACCGGAGATGCCTCGGATACCCACCTGTAACCCTCAGATCAGACCGTTTCATGATCCCTCACCAACTCCCAAATGCCAGTATCTTCATTTTTCTGCTGGAGGGATTTTCCCAAGACGACATAAGACCGCTCTGCCTGCGGGAGCATGGCAGCCAGGCGAGCTGAGGAATGGCTGTCTCTGGGAGCAGCCCTTAGCCAAGGACTCTTAGGGGCTGATGCTGAAACACCTGGGCCGCCTCACCCTCAGGGCTGGGTAACCCTGAGGTGTCTTTCCAATGTCTCCTGGAATTGACCTACATCAGGGAGAGCCGGTCTTCCGCCAGGGCGCTGGCTTCCTGCTCACCTTCCCTTCCCTGCGTCCCTTCCCCACACGCTCCCCACCCCACCGGGGCTCCCTTGTATCTCCAACCAATCTCCGAGCACATGAGTCCTTCTCCAGATGGACACATACACGGACCTCACTTCCTGCAAAGTCAGATGGACGCTAGGCTGCTGCTGACAAGACCCTCCATGGACAAGATCAGCCCTCACAGGAAGGACTGATGAGAGACTACTTTAGGGGGACGGGATTGTCCGAGGGGAGATGGCGAGGGCTGCTCTCTGTCATAAGAGGTGAGGCTTGAGTCCAGGCAGGAAGAAGCTTTCCGGGGTCCCAGTCCTTACGGCCATCATCACAGATCTAAGAGCTGCTTCCTGGGACCAGGTGCTGAAGGCAGGGACACAGTCCCCTGAGCGGCCCCTGGCCCTTCTGAGGTTCTTCTCGGTGGTCTCTGGGCAGAAGGAGGAGCAAAAAACCAACCCGGGGAGTATCAGTGAGAAGCCACAGGGGTTGCTTTCTGTTTTTTGGCAACTCTTAACCTTCTCAGTGACCCAAAGAAGTCATCAATTTACAAATGAATATAAATATCCTCTGATATGTAACAGAGAGGGAAGAAAAGGTTTGCTTTTTTAGAAAGAGACTTTGCTAGAAGGCAGTTGGTTAGGGTTGAGAAGGAGGATGGGGAGACGGAGGGTGGTAATGAGAGTGGATAGGGTTTCTTTTGGATGTGATGGAAATGTTCTAAAATTGACTGTGGTGACGGAAGCACACATATCTGAGAATAGACTAAAGCCACTGAGTTGTTTAAATGAGTGAATTGTATGCTATGCGAATTACATCTCAAGAAAATTGTTTACCTAAAGGGCACCTGGGGAAGCAGGGAGGAAAAGTGGAGCTTTGGGGCTAGACAGACATAGCTCTGAGTTCCAGCTTTACCACTTCCTTGCTCGGATGACAAAACATTTAACCTCCTGGAAAACCCATCTTCTTCGAGTGAAAACACTTAGGGTTGTTGAGTCGGTTTAAGATCCTTTATAAAGCACTTTAAAAGCGCCTGCCACATAAATAGTAGTTAGTTTTAATAATTTTAATAATAATAATTAGCAGCTGAAAATTATAACGAAGATGCTACTAGAAATTACTGTCGCGTATTAAATTCTCATTCATTAGACGAGAAGGTGTGCATGCGGGCATGCTAAGTCACTTCAGCCCTGTCTCTTTGTGACCCTGTGGACTAGTCTGCCGGGCTCTTCAGTTCATGGGGTTCTCCAGGCAAGAATCCTGGAGTGGGTTGCCATACCCTCCTCCAGAAGAGAAGGTAATAAGTATGAAAGGAAGTGATGCTTTCGAAAGGACACTTACCTAATAACTGAGTTGGTTTAAGTTAAGAACTGAGAAAAAAGGGCTGAGGAAGAGACTCAGTCTCGTTATAAACTATCTTTTAAAGATTCAGACCTCAGAGAGAAATGGTCACCAATGAAAGGGCCAGTAGTGTTAATACAAGAGGAAAAATCATCTCTCTCCAGTTTGGAATACGGTGAGTAATAAGGGATGATCGACATCTGACAGCAACAGGATGAGTGGGTTTAGGTGCTGAGGCAAAGCTAGGACCCAGACGTGCTTATCACGCCTAGAGGCTGTTTTGATAGAATCAATTGAAATGTTCTCAGAGAGAAAAAAAGAGATAGCTTGATGGAGTTTAAAATCAAGTGGAATTTGGAACCACCAGGGTACTGTTATATACCCAAGGTTTACATCTCTTGTAACTTTTTTCTAAAGCCCTGGATCTATTTAAGGAATTGAATTCACTAGATATCTGTTTATTTACTTGGTCGTGCTATGCAGCACGTGGGATCTTAGTTCCCCAAACAGGGATCAAACCCAGGTCCCCTGCATTGGGAGTATGGAGTCTTAACCGCTGGACCACCAGGGAAATCCCTTCTTTTAATTCATGTTGCAGATTGAATTTGTTTATTCAGCTCATAAAAAAGATGAATGAATGAAACAGGAACTGATTTGTGTTGTTATTTTCTATCTAGGGGAAAAGCAATCATTGATCTGGAATATGTATTTTGCTTTGTTTTAATATCACCTCTGGCTTATCCATCTCCTAAGTGTACAGGTTTTCAAAACAGACGTAAATTAAGGTGCCCAGTCCACCACAAGTTAAGAAGTTAGCCTGCCCTGACATAGTTTCCTTGATGTTAGCAGAAGGCATGAAACTCACCCAGTCAGACATACGGGACTCTTTATCACAGCAACCAGGGTAACCAGAGTGGTATTGTTTTTGCAACTGTTCCTTAAGCCACAGTTCCCACCAGGCATTGCAAAGAGGGCCAGGTGATACCTGGGCTTACATTGTAGGGTGTGTAAGGGAAAAAAACCCCCGAGATTAGGGAGCCTGAATCTTTTAAAAATGGACAGCATGCCTACCCTTGACTGCAGAGGGTGGCATTATGCCATTCAATGCTATTCACCACGACAAAGGTGCCTGCCAGTCTGTTCACAAGAGAACATAACGTGAGAGGTCCAAGGATAACCGTCTCCTAACACTCAGCAGTTGTGTCTTCATCTCCGAGCCTCAGTTTCTTCTGTCAAATGGGGATAATATCCATCTGGTACCTGGCTGGAAAGAATAAATGAAATGTTACTGTAGTCTCTTAAGTACAGTTCCTGGGCTTCCCAGGTGGCTCAGTGGTAAAGAATCCACCTGCCAAGCAGAAGACACATGTTTAATCCCTGGGTTGAGGAGATCTCCTGGTGAAGGAAATGGCAACCCATTCCCTTTTCCATGCCTGGAGAATCCCATGGATGTAGGAGCCTGGCAGGCTACAGTCCACAGGGTCACAGAGTCAGACACAACTTAAGCAACTTAGCACACACTCATGCAAACTAACATCCAAAAGAAAACTTTGCCATCGTTATTTTGTTTCATGATGGCAGCCTACCGGGTAAATAGAACATGAAGCATGCCTTCCCTTTAGCAGAATATCAAATTTGATCAATTTCAGCCCAAAGACTCACCATTCAATAATTCAAAACTCCCAAATCCTCCAGCTCAGCAGTTCTTAGACTTTGATACACGTTTAAGTCATGTGGGAGCTTTCAAAAACTGCCACTGTCTCCAATACCAGTGAAATCACGTTCCCTGGGGACAGAACTCGGGCACCGGTAGTTTCAAAAATTCTCTAGATGATTCCAGTACGGGGTGGCTCTGGCTCTTACTCAGATCAACTAGAAGAGTTGGCATGGGCTGCTTTGCATTTCTTAAGCTGTTGCACTGGAGTGTAATTGGTCTGACTCTGAAAAGGTCACCAGGCTTTTGCAGGGGCTTCACTGAGCCCAGTGGGGAGCTGTGGCCTGGGTGAGGGGAACTGGCGCACCCAAGAAACTAAAAGGGGGTGATCCTTTCTTTAATAGAAGATAGCAGAACGCCCCTGGGAACTTCGGAATTCCAAGGAGCCTTGAGAACAGGGCTCCATACATTCTGAGCACCCAATGGATGCTTTCAAACGGCATCAGGATCCTGGGCTCCACCCCCAGGCAATCAAGCATTCTGCACGCACGATTCAGCTTGAAAATAGTTTTAGTCCTTCCTCCTCCCTGGCAGACTAGATTATAGGATTAACTCTTCATCTCCTGGCTGGGCTACAGGGAATTCTCCCTCCTCTCTTTCCTTAGGTATAAACAATCAATAATAAAGATTTCCCTCGCTTTCTTCTCCCACTTTTCTTTGGAGTTGTTCTTATGCTGTTGCTTTAGGTTTCTGACAGATCCTGGAGGAGAAACTAAGGTAAGGTCACGCCCTGAGATGGCTTGAGACTCCTCAGTCGCCTGCTCTGTGGTTTTGCAAGGCTGTGGGCTTCCCCGTCCTTCATCCTGCCGTTGATGAGCAAAGGTGCACAGGAGGGCTTCCGGGGCCTCCAAAGTCAGAAATTTCCATTTGCTTTGAGCTGGTGTTCAATCCCCCTCACTCATAAACATGCAAATTACTCAGGTAATTGGGACACCTGAAGTCCAACAGAGCCTGATTTGTCTACATAATGCAGGCTGCAAGCAAATTACCTGATACTCGGGTGGAAGTGGGCTTTTCAGACCACGCAGAGCCTGCTGGCCAGAGCTGTTGTTTCCACAGGGAGGCTGTATTATCGTCTTGGGAGCTGGCAGAAACAGACGAGACCAGAAACAGGAGAGCTGGGGGAGGCGCTTTCCCATCACTGAACTCGTGTCCATGGTCCTAGCTGAGGCCAGCTGCGAGAGCCACTTGGCACAGGGGCTTCCTGCAGACCCCAGACTCTGAGAAGGGGACCCTGGAGCCTGATTCTGCTGGAGGCAGGCCCACCAGCTGAGCAGGGCAGTCTCTCTCTATGTCACACCATCGGAAGGTGTGGGGCAGGCTGTAGGAATTGACTCATTGGAGAAACTGAGTTCCTCCAGGACTCAAGAAGATTTTAAATCGTTGCTGCCAGGCAGGAGTGTGGGGGAAGGGGGTTGGGAAGCCTCTGCCTTCCCTAGGGAGCTGGGGCTACATCAGGGCAGGGGAGGTTAGGCAGGGCTACAACCTTCTACTTGCCCCTCCTCTATCTCCACTGCCCCCTCCCCGATTTCCAGGTACTGGGTGATGGCACAGACTTTACAGCTTTGTTCCTTCCCTCTTCCTGGGCAGCTGCTGGGCCCGTCCTACCCACCTGAAGGCTCGCAGGCGTCCACGACTCACATCACAGACCTGTCGCCGGGGAAACGGGCAATGAGGTCAGGCAGCGAGGGACATGATGGCTTCAGGAAGAGGAGGGGAGCCTAGATGGAGGGGCAGAGTTTCGGGAATGGAAACCAAGGAAGGATTAGGATTGACGCCTGACACTTGTAAAGCTAAAAATGTAGCCTGAAGAAGTCCCCAAAGAGGGACTGCCCCCGGGAAGCGTGGCCTTCAGTGAGAGGCGTGGCTGCCACTTGGAGGCGTGGCCTTTGGTGGGAGGTGTGGCCTTCAGTGGGAAGCGTGGCTGCCACTGGGAGGCGGGGCCTTCGGTGGGAGGCGTGGGCCTCAGTGGTAGGCAAAGATGATTGGTCACTCCACATGGGCGCTGCCCTTGGGCCGAGCTCCAGAGCCTGATTGCCCATTGCTAACCGGTTCTACCTCTCGATTGTTGTCTCAAAGGTCAGAATAGACTTCTTAGACAAATTGCCTCTGGCTAGTCCTTGGGGACGGAACTCTCAAAATTAATTGGCCCAAATCTCAGCCCAGTTTGGGCTTTATATTGCTACTGGGTGGGCGTGTCTCACGGGGGAAGGGTTAAAAAGAGCAGCCGGAGACCTGGCCCGGGGGACTGTGTTGGGGGCAGCCTGTGCCGGAGACAGGAGGAACAGGGTCCCTGATGGAGCCCCAGGAGGCAAAGAGAGAGGGAACTTTATAAATCACCAGCTCCCTTTAAAAAATGGAGTTTAACCTCCCTCAGCTTTCCTCCTGAATTTATTAGCAGTTTCATTTCCTTGGGTAATAATTCATTATCTCTTTCCCAAGCTTGGGGGGGCAGTGCTGGCCTAGAAGTGGCATTTACCTTCCACAACTTTAAGTGATGCTTTTTTAGCTGTCATCTTCAGATCACTTTCAGCCCCGGCCCTGTACTTCTCATCCCCACGGACAACATCGACGTGTCTGACACAGACTTGGAGGGGTGGTCCTCTCCTCACCTCCACTTCCCTCTCCTCCCCTCCCCGCCCCAGCACTGCAACCCATCTGTATTCTGATGCTGTTTGCACCGGAGCCTTTCTCTATTGTGAAGTAAGACAGCCGCGAGCTGCAGGGAGATAGAGCCGTTCTGTTGGAGCCGAGATAAGTGCTGCTGGGAGGGAACCCAGTGGAGGGTTGGAGGGGGCCACATGTGTCAGCTTAACGGGAGGATCTGAAAAAGTTATTTCAATCCCGTCTCTATGTGGGAAACTGGCAGATGCCCTTCTGTGGAGTGAAAGTTTTTCTCTTCCTCTCCATCCTCTCTGCCAAGGAAGGGAGCTTGATTATCAAGGGGCGTGAGGATGCTTTTTCACTGGGGAAAAAAAAGTCCTTTTCCCAAATCCAGTCTCTGCTCTAATGCCAGAAACACTGCATTCTAACGCCCAATATGGCAGGCTGGGGAGGAGGATGGGCAGTCAATCCCATCAGCCAGCGTGCGTTCCTGCACGTGTTGGTGCACTGCTGTCCCCTGTCAGCACCTACTGTGTCCAGACACTGGACACTGCACGAAGCAATACAAAAGCCAATGTGGGCACTACCCGTGGAGCTACAGTCAAGTGGCATGTTTTTGCTACTTGGTAATTGACCTGGCGGCTTCCCCAGAGGTGCACTAGTAAAGAATCCACCTGTAATGCAAGAGAGGTTCGATCCCTGGGTCAGGAAGATCCCCTGGGAAAGGAAATGGCAACCCACTCCAGTACTCTTGCCTGGAAAATCCCATAGACAGAGGAGCCTGGTGGCCTACAGTCCAAGGGCTTGCAAAGAGTCGGACATGACTGAGCAACTAACACTTTCACTTCACTTTCAACCCCACAGAGAAAGGGAGGGAAAAGGGTGGCATGCAGATCATATGCAAATCACATGCAAATCAGCACCCTGGAAGCTTTTGGATTCAGGGCTGGGGAGAGTCATGCAACTCTGCAGGCGAGATTAAAAGCTGGTGGTAAAAGTGAGGTCTTTCACTGTTGTGCAGTCTCCTCCTGGCCGTCAGCTCCCACGGGCCCAGGCCTGACTCATGAAGCAAACCCAGGCTCCTTGCAGAGGAAAGACCGGCAGAGTGACACCTGGAGGGGCCCCCTGTGCTGGGCTTCTCTTGGCCAAAACCCCCATTCCCTCTCTTCCTTACTCAGGCCAGCAGCTGGGACTGGACTGGGGGCCCTTGGCACCTTGGGCACTTGTGTCCTATTTGTCAAAATTGTAACATGATGTCACAGCCTTAACGGCTGAGTGGTTCCTTTGGAGTGATGCTGCTCTCCTGTTAATGGACAACACCTGTTTTCTGGGCTGCTGGGAGGAAGGGCAGGGGTGGAGGAGAGGCTGGGCAACAGCCTACCTTGTTCAGCTCAGCTGGGGGTGTGTCGCCACTCCTGAATCACGGGGAGTCACCCAGCCCAGAGTTCCAGGTCTCCAACCTCCAAGAGCTGCCAGGGAAACTCTTGGCGGATTCCACTCCAAATCTGCAATCAGCTGGCTGAGCCTGTCTGGACCTCTTAGTTGGGTGCATTTCTCTCATCTCCACAAGAAGCATCACACATTTATGGTCTCATCTGCCTGTAGGACACCTTTCCCAGACAGTTCCCTCCTCCTCGTCAGATTCCTCCTCCTCATCAGATTCCTCCTGGTACACTTTCTGTCCCCCGATCAGCTTCCAAAAGCCATGGAGAGCAGAACATTGAAAAGGACACCCAGAGGCCAGAACTCAAGATGAGCTCTGTCACTTCCAAGTCACATGGTCTTGGGCAAGTCATGGACCTTGTCTGAGCACTGGTAACTTCATCTTTCAATAACGAGAAGATGAAGCAGGCTTTGCTGAGCTGTGCAAATAAAGGGAGGTGTATGTGAAAGCACCTAGCACAGGTGCAGGCACATTGTGGGTGCTCAACTATGGATCTGGGAGAAGGCAATGGCACCCCACTCCAGTACTCTTGCCTGGAAAATCCCATGGATGGAGGAGCCTAGTAGGCTGCAGTCCATGGGGTCGCTAAGAGTCGGGCACGACTGAGTGACTTCACTTTCACTTTTCACTTTCAAGCATTGGAGGAGGAAATGGCAACCCACTCCAGTGTTCTTGCCTGGAGAATTCCAGGGACGGCGGGGCCTGGTGGGCTGCCGTCTATGGGGTCACACAGAGTCGGACACGACTGAATCGACTTAGCAGCAACAACTATGGATCTATTTATAGGCTTATACAAATAAAGTCTGCGTTTGAGTGGTCCTCTAAGTGTGGTCCCCAGATCATGATTAGCTGCATCACCACCAGGGAGCTTGCTAGAAGTAAGCATCCCTAGGCCCTGCCCTGGACCTGAACATCCACTCAGCCATGTCCGGCTCTGTGCGGCCCCATGGACTGCAGCCTTCCAGGCTCCTCTGCGTGGGATTCTCCAGGCAAGAATACTGGAGTAAGTAGCCATGCCCTCCTCCAGGGGATCTTCCTGACCCAGGAATCAACCCCAGGTCTCCTATATTGCAGGCAGATTCTTTACCACCTGAACCACGGGGGAAGCCCTGGACCTAAGGAGTCTGGAAATGCTGGGTGAGGTCCAGCAATCTGTTCTATTAATAACAAGCCCTCCAGGTGGCTTGGCTGCATGCTCCAGGGTGAGACCCAGGGGTGGGACCACTAAATGCTCTGTCCGATAAGCCATAAATCACTGTGTGCTAACTTCTGAGTCACATGGCTTCGGAGGAGAAATCATAAGCAGTAGGGTTCTCAGAGTAACAGAACCAACAGGAGAAATAGACAGATAGGAAGATAGGTTGCTTAGAATTCGCTCATATGATCATGGAGGCTGATTATGAGACTTCCCATGATCTGCTGTCTGTGAGCCAGAGATCCCAGGAGCCAGCGGTGTAGTTTGAAGGTCTGGGAGCCAGAGAGCTGATGATGAAGGTTGCAGTCAGAATCTGAGGCCCCGAGGACCAGCAGTGCCGAGGGTGAGGCAAGATTGATGTCTCCGTGCTAACCAGGCAGACAGTAAATTCAAGCTCTCCGCCTTTTTGTTCCCTTCAGGCCCTCTGTGGATTGGAGGAGACCCACCCACACTGGAGAGGACCATCTGCTCTGCTCAGTTCACCAATTCAAATGCTAATCTCTTTCAGAAACACTTTGGCGGACACACCCAGACAGAATGTTTAGCCAGCAAGCTGAGCATCCCGTGGCCCAGTGCAGTGGACACATGAAATTAACCATCTCGCAAAACAAATAGTGGGAAGAGCAGCTTCCAGCCCACGGACCATGTGTGAGGCACGCTTCCATTGGTCCACTGAACCCACACAACCACCCTTGGTACTGGCACGGATATTCTCCCCATTGTATGGAGGAGAAAACCGAGGCACCTGGAGGTAACTTGGCAGGCTCTGAAACCGAGCTTTCCAGCTCCAGAGGCTGCAGGCCATGCCCATCCCACCAGCAGGCAGCCAGGATCTGGGGGATCAGAGGGATCCAGAGTCAGGGCCTGGTGAAGAAGGAGGGTGTGTGTACACACAGCAGACTGAGGCGAGGACAGGCAGAGGATCCTAGGGAAGCCTGTTTGGGGAAATTATCTAAGCTCACAAGCTCTCCTCCATTATACTCAGAGCTTCCTGCCTGTCTTTTTGTTTTTTTTACTGCACCACGTGGCAGGCATGTGGGATCTTCCAGGGATGGAAGCCTCACCCCCTGCATCAGAAGCGCAGAGTCTTAACCACTGAACCACAAGGAAGTCCCCCTGCATGTCTTTTAATGTGTTTATCACAAAAGAAAATCAGAGATGTATTGTGTTTGTATCTGTTCAATGTCCACATTGCCTGGGCTTCCCCGATGACTCATCGGTCAAGAATCCACCTGCAGTGCAGGAGCTGCAGGAGACGTGAGTTTGATCCCTGGGTGGGGAGGATCCCCTGGAGGAGGAAATGGCAACACACTCCAGGATTCTTGCCTGGAGAATCCCATGAACTGAGCCTGGCGGGCTGCAGTCCACAGGGTCGCAAAGAGTCAAACACAAGACTGAAGCAACTTAGCCTGCACACACTACGTTGCCTGCTGGGCGATAAGCTACTTGAGGGCAGGGACCACATCCGTGTGACACGTGGAATCCCCAATATAGTGCAATGCCCGCACACCGCAGACCATAGCTGCTGAGGGAATAAATGAATGAGCAGTATGCCTGCCCCTCCCTCCCCACTGTAATTATTTTCAGGTCTGTGTTCCTTCTAGACCGAGATCCCCTTGACCACACAGACTGTCTTATCCAGCTCCGTACACACAGTCCCCTGAACAATGGCTGGCGTCATATTTGCCTTTTGAGTTGAACCCAATCTCACTTTGAGGTCCAGTGGACCCTGTCACTAATACAATCATCCATTGTTCCTGTTCGGGGAAGAAAGGAAGGCTGAAGCTGGAGACTCCAAAAAGCCGGACCAGATTTTTACAATTTTCCTTTATCGTGAAGTGCCCACAGATTATAATTCCCTGAGGGTAGGACCCAGCATCCCAGATCCTGGGTACCAAGATGGAGCTGGAGGAAGATTCAGCCCTCCCTGGCAGCTTCTTCGGCCTGGTGGAAAGGCTGGAGCTTCAGGGTAAGTAACTGCTACGAAAGGGCTCCACTTAACCCTCTTTTTTTGCAAACCTGAGACTGTGAGTCAACCCTCAATTAACCTATTCTCCCAGATTCCGCTCAATGCAAAAGGTTTTATTCGGAAGACAGGAAAGCTATTTTAGGATTGCCAATGTGATGGAGTTGATACCAAACCGGAATAGGTCAATGCTTTTCCTGTTCCCCCAGAGATTCGTGGCCCCAGATGCCAACTGGGTATAAAACGCCAGGCTGCAGGGGAGGACTGTCCCTCCATACACCCCTCCCCAGCCCCCGAGCCCCCACTCTCCCTCATCCACTAGAGCAACTGCAAGGAGGCACCCCTAGTATTTTGCTTAGAAATCCTGTTAAAATCACGAGCCTCACTTCTCTCTCCGCTTCTGTTGACCCCTGACAGTTCCGGTCCAACCCATACACCATCTTTGTTGGCCAAATGGCAGCTTCTCCTACAAAAGGACAGACCACAAAGCCTAGGAAGGTCTATTTTTGGAAAATTATTTAAGCTCTTATACCAACCCTATTTTTAGCCCAAACTTATTTTTTCAGAAAGTAATGGGTAAGTTGGCTCTGTTCAGGGTATGTGCCAGGAACTGGGGGGCCAGGGGAGACATAAAGGCCCGAGTGAGATCATGCATAGTGCTGAGAGGAGGTCACGATGCTGGGGGAGCCTGCTCCTTCCAGGAGGATGCGTCACGAAGACATTCATTTGTTTTGGTCTGTGCCCTCTTTATATTAATGAAGCAGCGACTTTGATATTCACTGAAATGTTCCAGATATACAGCCATTGACTGGAGACCGTGAAAGCCACCATTTCTCATCCAAGTAGTTAAGGTATTAAGCAGTGGTGGAGAGGAGGGTGAGGAGGGCAACCGATGGGAGGGTGGATAAATAAGTGATGGCATAGCCGTGAAGGAATATTATGCAGCCATTAAAAATACATATGCAAAGGATATTTAATGGCCTGGAAGATGCTCACAGTTTAAGAGTAAGTTAAAAAAAATGAGAACTTAGAATTTCATATTCAGGACAGGCCACGTGTGTTGAAAGAGAACTAGGAAGAAATGTATCAAAAGTTTCCTTCTTTATGCATGTATGGATTTTCCATCTTCCCTGCAATTTGCCTTTATTCAATGTAGTTTAAAATCTTTCTTGACGTTAAAACCTTTTTCAAGTACAAAATAAAACATTCTCTGTGTAGAAATAAATTTGAATTATATTATAAATGAAAGCTGTTTTCTGCCGTAGCTTTTGATAATCATTTGGTATATAGTCTATAGAATTTGTGTGTGGTGTATATATATCTATATATATACATATATATATATAATATTTATATTGTTGCTGTTGTTTAGTCACTAAGTTGTCTCCTACTCTTTTGTGACCCCATGGACGGTAGCCGCCAGGTTTCCCTGTCCATGGGATTTCCCAGGCAAGAATACTGGAGTGGACAGCCATTTCCTTCTCCAGGAAGGATCTCTCCCGACTCAGAAATCAAACCGGCATCTCCCGCATTAGCTGGTGGGTTTTTTTACCACTGAGCCACCAGTATGCACACACATGTGCATACATGTATACACACATGTGTAGATATTACACATATGATAACATATATAGGTATCTATACATGGGCTTCCCTGGTGGCTCAGAGGTTAAAGCATCTGCCTGCAATGTGGGAGACCTGGGTTCGATCCCTGGGTCGGGAAGATCCCCTGGAGGAGGAAATGGCACCCACTCCAGTCTTCTTGCCTGGAGAATCCCATGGACAGAGGAGCCTGGTGGGCTACAGTCCACGGGGTCGCAAAGAGTCAGACACAACTGAGCGACTAAACCACCACCATCCATATATACAGGCTTCCCAGGTGGTGCTACTGGTCAAGAACCCGCCTGCCAATGCAGGAGATTTATGAGACCTGGGTTCGATCCCTGGGTCAGGAAGATCCCCTGGAGGAGGACATGGCAACCCACTCCAGTGTTCTTTCTGGGAAACCCCATGGGCAGAGGAGCCTGGCCCATGAGGTCACGAAGAGTCAGATACGACTTAGCAACTAAACAGCAACCAAGAGCATGGGCTCCACAGATGAGGTTAAGGGGAGATCTGGAGGTGCAGAGTGCGTCCTGAGTGATTCAGGTGGGCCGTGTAATCACAGGGTCCTTATGAGAGGGCGGCAGGAGGGTCAGAGAAGGCGTGAGGAGGGCAGCAGAGCTCAGAGCGACAGATTGCTGGCTGGAAGGGAGCCACAGCCAGGAAGACAGGCAGCCTTAGAAACTGGAAAAAGCAAGGAGCAGATCCTGCCCTGGAGCCTCTTGAAAGGCAGGCCCTGTGTTTTCCTCGATTTTGCCCGCCTAAGACTCATTTTGGGCTTCTGATCTCTGAAACTGTAAGATAAAAGACTTGTGTTGTTTTTCGCCACTAGCCTTGTGATAAGTTGTTCAACCACTGCAGGAAACTCGCACACCTTATCTCAGGGTCAGCTTTGGCGGACCCCATCCCAAGATGTAGAATTTCAGCTGATTCCCTTCTGTTCAGTATGGCATCTCCAACAGCTTCCCACCGTGGGAGCTTTTCTGTATATCTTCCTTATATAATCAGAAAAGCATTCTTTTAAAAAGTCTGTAAAATGATCATAGGGCTTCCCAGTTGGTGCTAGTGGTAAAGAACCCGCCTGCCAATTCAGGAGACATGAGTTTGATCCCTGGGTCAGAAAGATCCCCTGGAGGAGGGCATGGCAACCCACTCCAGTATTCTTGCTGGGAGAATCCCACGGACAGAGGAGCCTGGCGGGCTATGGTCCATAGGGTCATCAAGAGCTTCAAGTCATGCTTCAAGTTGCTTCATGACTGAAGCAACTCAGCGCGCACACAAAATGGTTATAATGGGAGGGGGTGTGAAGGAATGTAGTTGTTCACTCCACAAATACTTTGCTGAATGCCTCCTGTAGTCCTAGGCATATCAGTGAGAAAAACCAAGATTTCTGCCTGCTAGGAGCTTATGTTGTAGCCATTTTGTTCCAGGGAGACAGATAAAAAAATTGTAAATGTAAGAACTAAGCAGATCTTGTAGGAAGTTAGAGGTCACACATACAATGGAATGAAAGTACAAAAGAGCGAGCTTGGGTGAGGACTGACTGCGTGTTTAAATACTGTGGTCCTGGGGACTTTGCTGCTGGTTCAGGGGCTGAGATTCCACGCTTCCAATGCAGGGGACCCAGGTTTGATCCCTGGTCATGAAACTAGATCCTGCAGGCTGCAACTGAGAATTCGCGTGCCACGACTGAAGACCCTGCCTGTCGAAACTAAGACCCGGTGCAACGAAATAAATGAGCAAATAAACATTTAAAAAATACTGCGGTCCATGTCAGCCTCACTTGATTTATTCCTTTAAGTGATCACTTATATCATACTTACTCAACTTCAGTTTCTAAGTACTTCACAAACATCACATTACTTCATCTTCATTACAGCCTTGTGAATGAATGCCCTTATTATCTCCATTTTACAGATGAGAAAACTGAGGCACAGCAAGGTGAAATAACACTGGGAGCATCCGATGGCTGGCGGGTGGGAGGAAAGGGTTGTGAGCTCAGGCCATGTGGCTCCAGTCTGGCCTCCCGTCCTCTATACAATGCCGCCTGAAGTCTGAGAAAAAACCTCAAGGCCATAAAGGAGTCGGCCATGCAGATCTCTGTGGGAGAAGCATTCCCAGGGAAAGGAGAGCCAGTGCAAAGGCCCTGAGGCAGAAGCATGTCTGGGTTATGTGGCCACCCTGGCAAGGCTCCCACTGTGGCCGACAGGGATGGGCAGGGAGATGGTGGTCAGTGCTGTCACTCCGGCCACGGTGAGGACTTGACCTCTGCTGCGGGGAGAGGGGAGACGAGAGGGATTCTGAGCTTCAGCTGCTGTTTGAGAGTGGGCTACCCCAGGCAGAAGTGGATAAGGAAAGCCAGCTGGAGATGCTGGTGGCCCGGACAGGATGGCAGCAGTAGAAACAAAGAGGAGCGGTGGTGGGATTCTGGACGACCTGAGGTAGAACCCACAGGACTTTCCGATGCAGGGGACGTGGAACACGGGAGAAACAGAAGCACCCCGGACGACACGGAGCCACAGCTGGGAGACAGCGTTGCTCTCCGCTGAGATGCAGGGGACGCTTGTTTTCTAACAAGAGCGGCAACTCCCTCTGAAGACAAGATCTCAGCATACAACGTTGGGATGACAATAACTGTCTTGCTACAAAGGTGTTATATCCCAAGGAGCTATCTTTCAAAGGAATCTCTAGTAGAAATGATAATGCTTGCTTGACACTTTCATATCCACTGGAATGTGAGCGTGTGAGCACGTCGAGAGGAACATCAAAAAACCCAAAAGGGCCCAAGGTCAAGACCCACGTTGAACTTCTGGAAGTCAGCCTCAGGAGTTAGAAGGAAACCTCTCCTAACTGTCCCCTGGCTGGGAGCTGGGCAAATGGTACAATGCCATAGGGCCCCAAGCTCAACCCCAGCCTCCACTGTTGACCACAGCTAGCTTCTGCTCGTGATCCATCCACATGACTGTATGTGGATTATTCCAGCAGTCATGAGGAGGAAATGACAACCCACTCCAGCACTCACGCCAGGAAAATCCCGTGGACAGAGGAGCCTGGTGGGTTACAGTCTGTGGGGTCACAGAGACTCGAACACGACTGAGCAACTGATCACACACGCACACACAGAAGCCTCTGAGCTGCTACTCTCAGGGATAGGGTGGGAACTGTCCATGATTTTTTAATCGATTTCACACAGCATTACTTTCTTTGCAAAGAGGGTAGGAAGAGACTCTTCATGCCTAAGACACTTAAAACTTTCCTCCCATCATCATCAAGCTCCAAGAATTCTGACTGGCAGAAAAAAACACAGCCAATGAAGACAGTCCAAAATTGGACAAAAAATATGACCTAAGGATAGTGAGACAGCTGTAAGGTCTCACGGTCACCACCAACGTTTACAGAACAAGCGGCAGGGAGACAGAGCCTGCCAAGGAAATGAATCCCCTAAGGAAGTCAGTAACTCAGAGATCAGACACTCTAAGTCCATGCTGCTGCTGCTGCTGCTAAGTCGCTTCAGTCATGTCCGACTCTGTGAGACCCCATAGACGGAAGCCCACCAGGCTCCCCCGTCCCTGGGACTCTGCAGCCAAGAACACTGGAGTGGGTTGCCATTTCCTCCCCAGTGCATGAAAGTGAAAAGTGAAAGGGAAGTCGCTCAATCATGTCCAACTCTTAGCGACCCCATGGACTGAAGCCTACCAGGCTCCTCCATCCATGGGATTTTCCAGGCAAGAGTACTGGAGTGGGGTGCCATCGCCTTCTCCGATAAACAGGGACAAAGACCTACTAACGATGGCTTCAGTGTGGGACAGAAGGCACAGCTCAGACCTTGTACAATCAAATAACACGAGAGTCTCGATGGAGGATCTCACCAGCCAGCTCATCACGGCCCTGTTGGCTGTAGTTATCTTCTCATTGGCTGCACTTAACACCCCATTGGCTGTGGGCATCACCCCACTGGTTTTTGTCATCACCCCATTGGCTGTGGGCATCACCCCATTGGCTGTGGTTGTCCATATGTGAGAACTGGACCATAAAGAAGGCTGAGCACCGAAGAATTGATGCTTTTGAAATTTGGTGCTGGAGAAGACTCTTGAGAGTCCCTTGGACCGAATAGACATCTAACCAGTCCATCCTAAAGGAAATCAACTCTAAACATTCAATGGAAGGACTGATGCTGAAGCTGAAGCTTCAATACTTTGGCCACCTGATGCGAAGAGCCGACTCATTGGCAAAGATTCTGATGCTGGGAAAGATTGAAGGTGGCAGAGGATGAGATGGTCGGATGGCATCATGGATTTAATGGACATGAATTTGGGCAAACTGCAGGAGAGAGTGGAGGACAGAGGAGCCTGGTGTGCTGCAGTCCATGGGGTTGCAAAGATTGGACACGACTTAGCAACTGAACATGAGCAACAATCCCTCTTGACTTTGCCCTTTTTGGAGTAATTCTAATCTTTCTCTAGAGGAGGGGCTTCAGTGAAGGGGCTTGGCTGATCTTGCCCTAATATCTGATTCCCTCTTTCTACTCCCCATTACTGCTGATGAGAACAATGTGGGTTTGGGGGAGAGACGGGCATCTTGAAAGCTTTCTGTTTATCAGTCAGTCTGTGAACAACTATCTATCTCTGGCTTACTTTGTGCCAGGCATGTGCTAAGCATTGTTGTATAATAGGCTCTCAATAAATATTTGTAAGCCTTATGAAGGGATATAAATTTTAAGAGCCTACCTGAGCAGAAAGCCAGCTTCAAACTCCAAGTATTTCCAGACCTCTTCCCTTGAAGTGTTGTCTTGGGAGAGAGGGCAGTGGGGCATGGGCCAGGAACCCAGGACAGGGCGGGATGGGACCCTGGCTTCTCTGCACCGTGTCCCCGCCCTGGATGCTTGTCAGGCTTGCTGTGGCCATGACATCCCTCCCCGCTGTCAGTTTCCCATCTCTCTGGGAGAAGCCAAGGGTCTTAGTAAACATCATCTGGCAACCTCCAGCCTTCACCCCTAAACCTGACTCCTCTCCAGCACTCAGGCCTGCCTGCTCAAGTGAACTTGATCTGGGTGTCTGACTGGCCCGTCTCATGGGTCCCTCAAGTCTCATGCTTTAGATCTGATGGATCACATCTTGGCCGGACAGGTGCCCACAGCCGGGCAGACCCATATACATGCAGTCATATTCAGTTATAAATATCTATAGAGTGCAATACCAAATAATTGTGGGGTATATTTCACCCTGCCTGTTGAACACATTGCAAGAAAGGAATTGATCCCTGCTGTTTCATTTATTAGATGGTGTAATACCACAAAAATCGCTTCCACAATATCCCAAACTAAATCATTTATTCTTGACAAAAATCCAATAAAGAGCTCAATCCTTCTCCATAGGCAGATAAAGCACAGATTAATGGGGCTGCCTAGATCAAAAAATGCTGGGAAAATGAAAGCGAGATAGAGAGAGAAGTCCCTTCCTCCTCCTCACTTCCCCCAAGGCTGCCTGGGCTCAGGGTTTTATTACAAAAAGCCGCCTAAGTATTACAGGCTAATCCGTAAATCCCAGCCCAGTAAAATATGTGACGGATTTGTAAATTGTGCCCTTTACAAATCTGATTGAACTTCCTTTTTGCTGGGAGTTTTGCCTTCCTCCTCTTCTTCTCACCTTTTCCCCACAACCCGTGCTCACCAGCAGCCTGGGGTCTGCACTGGGCAGTAAGGGACCCCACACACTGCTTCCCAGTGAGCTCAGTCCCCTCTGTGACTTGACCTGTGGAGGGCAGAGACAGCTGGCGGTACAAGAGGCTGAAACGATCCTCAGTCTCTTTCCACTTACCGTCTTCGGGGATCTGGTGTGGTCGGGGTGAGAGCCAGCGAGGCGGGTATCAGAGGTGTGGGGCATATTTCAGCCAGCGCAGACCTAGTAAAAGGCTGGTCCAGGGGCCACTTCGCTGGTGGTGCAGAGGCTAAGACTCCGAGCTCCCACAGCAGAGAGCCCGGGTTCAATTCCTGGGCAGAGAACTGGATCCCACAGGCTACAACTAAAGATCCTGCATGCCTCACCTAAGACCTGGTGCAGCCAAATAAATAATTAAAAAAAAAAAAAAAAGACTTCAGGGGCAGGGGGTATACATCATTTCTAGTGGAGAAAGGACAGGATCAAGCTGGTGGTCCTCAGAGCCTCAGATGAGCTGTCCACAAGACCCCTTGCAAGCATCTCTCATCCTGCCCGTGAACTTAAGCCTTAAACAGCCTTAAACCCCCACGGCAGGTGGGTGTCCAACACCCATCAAGGCAGGAGTCCAATCCCAGGTCCAAGGACCAGTACCAGTCCTGGCCTGCTAGGACTCCAGCCGCACAGTAGGAGGTGAGCCTCAGGTGCTCGAGTGAAGCTCCACCTGTATTTGCAGCCACGTCCCATTGCTCCGATTACTGCCCGAGCTCCACTTCCGGTCCGAGCAGCGGTGGCATTAGATTCTCAAAGGAGCTCAAACCCTCCTGCTCTTGAATCATCCTGAAACCATCCCCCTACCCCCAATCCGTGGAAAAATTGTCTTCCATGAAACTGGTCCCTGGTGCCAGAAAGGCTGGGGCTGCCGCATCAAGGTACCTATCCTACACGGTCCTCTGTGTACGCCCTTCTCGGGGGGCGCGGAACAATTGTCTGCACGTGCCCAGGACTAGGAGGCTCTCTCAGATACAGGGCTTTCAGCGAGAAGACTCAAGAAGTCCCAGGCACCCTGGGATGAGTCACCTGCTCTGTGTCCTCTGCCAGATAGTTCAGGTCCTTCGGCCCCGAGAAGAGCTAACTGCTCAGGCTGGCTTTTCGATTTCTCCGCCACTTTCCTCTCAGGGATCGGGCCCAGCAGAGTTCACTTACTACTGGTACCTGTTGGCAAGTCCCACAGCTTCCCCAGCCTCAGTTTCCCCGCGTGAAGCTTTGTAGTGTGTCAAGTGTGGTCATCGCTCAGTCGTGTCCGGCTCTTTGTGACCCCATGGATGGTAGCCCACCAGGCTCCTCTGTCCATGAGATTCTCCAGGCAAGACTACTGGAGTGGGTTGCCGTTCCCTTCTCCAGGGATCTTGCCGACCCAGGGATCAAACCCAGGTCTCCTGCACTGCAGGCAGATTCTTTACCGTCTGAGCCCCCAGGGAAGCCACACTCTGTAGCATGGTTGTACGACTTAAAGAGAAAATACAAGTGAAGGGCTGAACGGCCGCCCGGCAGACAGTGAGTCCAGGGTGACGTCACATTGTCGTTGTCACCCTAATCATCATTTGGACTCATCTCCTTAAGCAAAGCCACGAGAAAAGGAAGAGACTGGTGAAAGATCCTCCTGGAAGAAGTGACATTCTTGCCTCGCCAGCTCACAACAAGCACAGCCCCTCCACCCTGGATCAGAGGGTTGGCTGAAGCCCAGATGTTCAGTCTTTAAAGAAGCCCGTAAAGCAGGCAGCTGGGATGCAGATGGCGGGCTGGGGAGCAGGGCTTGCCGTGTGGCACGGGGCCTTTCGTGGTTCTGATGCTGTGGGGCCGCACTCCAGCACCCCAGGAACATGACTCCTTCCTTTCCTTGAAGATTTCCGCTGGCAGAGGAAAGAGGGTGTTGGGACGGTTGCCCTGGCAACTTTGCTCACGGCCCCTCCCCACACTTAGCCTGGAAACAGGGCTGGGGGAGGGTAGGTTCCTAGGGGGCCAGCCATCTGGAAGGGCATTCATTTGCAGGTTTATGAAAAGTATGACCAAACAGTAACGTTCCGGAGAACGAGGCACCCCGCGAAACTCTCCCGGCTCAGCCCCATCTCCGTCCCTGGATGCAGATGTCCCGAAAATTCCAGAGTGACAGCTGGTGGGAAGTTCTTCCTGCCTTTCCACCCACATCTTTTCAAAGGAGAAAAGGATGCCTTTGGAGTAAGAGGCTCGTCTCAGCTGCCAACCGGGTACTTTTACCAGGTCACACGACCCTACTGACATTGCTTCTTGCACGGGTCACAAGATGGACCTCCTGCAGTCCCCAGGATGCGTGAGAAAATGGAGATGCAAGGCAGGGACTGAGTTAGGTTCAGAGGAGACGAGAGCCTCCTGCCCAGTCCCACATGCATGCGTGCTAAGTCATTTCAGTCGTGTCTGGCTCTTTGCAACCCCATGAACCAGAGTCCACCAGGCACCTCTGTCCATGGGATTCTCCAGGCAGGAATGCTTGAGTGGGTTGCCATGCCCTCCTCCAGAGGATCTTCCCTAACCCAGGGATCGAACCCTTGTCTCTTACATCTCCCGCATTGGCAGGTGAGTTCTTTACCACTAGCCCCACCTGGGTCCCACAAGAACTATAAGAAAATCCAAGTTCTTGGGGGAACAGGAAATAAGAACAGAAACCGTGATGAGGCAGGTGATCCAGGCAGCCAAAGAGCAACTTGTTGATAGGGCTTTTGCATTCCAAGAACTTTGCACTTTCTAGAGGAAGTGGGGCTCCCATCTGCTGGGTCTGTAAAAGCAGAAGGGTGGACCACGTGACCTGAGGCTGCTCCCACAGAGCCGAGGCGCTGTCCTTTTGTCCTTGGGAGCAGCCAGCCTCTGTGCACTCCCTGCTTCCCTCATTAACCTTTATCCCTCTGTTTCCTGCTGAGGTTTAATCCTATTTCCTGCATTCCAGGTATTTAGTCTGGCGACCCAGAGAGCCACTCAGCTGCGCCTTTCCCATGCCCCTGTCTCAGCCGAGAGGGCTCAGAGAATGGCCTCCTGTGGCAGCTGCCCTGGACGGAGTCCCCTGCCCTTTCGGCTCCTGACATCAGGGTGCAGTGATGCAGGTTAGGTAACGAGCAGGCGGTGGTCCAGGGATGAGAAACCACATGATGAGCAGCGGGGTGCGGGGCGGTGCCCCGAGCTGTGTGAGGCTGGGGAGGGGGAGGCAGAAGCCACTGCCCGTTGTGGAATTGGAGGTGGACTGATCAGTACAGACCTCCTTGTCTGCGGGCTCATGTTTTAGGAGGATTTGAAAATTACTGTGTGAAGATACATCTCCTTTTCTGGCATGAAGGAGGGGGTGGTGTGAATGGGGGGGCACAGAAGTATTAGAGGGTGGGTTCCCCATTTGGTGGATGTGCCAAGATGTCTATCCACCCACCCACCACTCAAAAGGCCAAATTGTCAAGACACGGGCTTGGGTCAGGGGGTGGGTTCTCAATAGATGGCACAGCCTGGGATCTGGGTGCAGGAGCCCTGTTAGGCACTCCCTGGCCCCCCTTTCAGCCCCTCCTACTCCCCACTGGGGCCCGTAGAATGACCCCCAAGCCCCACGGGGAGCTCCTGAGTCCAGTTCCTTCGTGGAGGATTTTAAAGGGAAGGAGGGTGGTTTGCAAGCCCCAGCGGTGCCACGAGGAGGGCCCCATGCCGCTCTCTCACCAAAGCTCATCTGCACCGGGCTTGGCAAGCTGGTCTCCGTGACCCCTGGCATCCTGCCCCAGGGCCTATTGTCAGAAGCCCAGGGATGCAGGCAGTGCCTATAGGACCACTGGACGTGATGGGCGGAGGCACCTGCTGGAGCAAACCCCGTCGACTCAGGGTGAGCACGGCAGTAACCCCTTATTTATTGGACTCCTCCAGCCCCACAATTGCTGGTTCTGCTCAATATTTCATTCTTGTTGCTCCTGCCCAGGCAGCAGAGCTACAGGCATGTTTGATAAATGGATTGAAAGGTTTGTCTAGTTTTGCTGAAGCTTCAGTAGGTGCTTCTGTGTCTTCCACAGAAATTATATTTCCCAGCTTCCTCCAAGGATGCCTCTCCTCTAGGGACGCCTCTCCCACTGTCTGCCGCTCCTCACTCACCCTCTCCCCTTCTCCCTTCCTTGTGCACGCACACACGCACACACACGCACAGTATTCAGAGATGCGTGTATCCGCACACTCACAAACTGACTTGTACACAGGTGTCCATCGGCATCCAAGGAGCCAGGGAGCGAACCTTCCCCATTGATAAAGAAGCACACACACCAGCCATGCACGCAAGCACACGCCCTCACGTGCACCAAGGCAGAGCCACTGAAATCCCTTGGTTGCCTTTTCTGAGCCCATCTGGTCTCTGAGTTGTGAATGTGTGACCCGGCCTTCCTCCACCCTGAGTCGGGGGGCTGCAGAGACCCAAGGCTCACCCAGAGCAAGGGTGGACAGGGGTGGGCAGACTCCAGGAAGGAGGAGCCCAGGGACCCCTGCCTGTCCTCCTCTCGGGGAGGCTCCGAGGAGCCCTCCCGCCCCGCCAGTTGGCAGCTTCCTCCAGCCGTCCTGCCCCCTCGTCCGCCTGCCCGGGCCTGGCAGCCCCACTGGGCCAGCTGGAGGCTTTATCCCCACCACATCTGAGCCGGCTCAGGGGCTGCTGCGCCTGGCTGCCAGCCTTTTCCATAAATAACTCGCCGGGCCTGGCTCCTGGCCCTCCTGGTGATGTCATTGGCCGTTGGCCCGACCGGTGAGGTCACAGGCTTCCCTTCCCTCTGTGCTCCCCCCGCCTCCCTCCCTCCCAGGCGGGGCGGAGACCCTCATCACGGAGCCTGTCTGTGCTCAGGTCCGTTCCAGCCCTGCCACGCGGTTGATGCAGTTCTCCGCCATCTGGGACCGACCGGCTGCGTAGCAGTGCCAGACACAGCCGTCCCCCTCCTTGTCACCAGCTACAGCCTCCCCGCTTTCCACCTCTCTCGTCATGATGCAGGTTCCAGATGACAGCGGACCTGCAAAGGGCAGGGGTGAATGGCTGGCACCTCCGTGGAGTCCGACTCAGGTCCAAATCCCGGGCACTGCTCCCCTACCCCCAACCCTGACTAGCTGTGTGACTTCAGACAAGCAGCTTAACCTCTCTGGGCCCCACTTTCCTCATCTTTAAAATGGAAATAATAGAACCAGTCTTAAGGGAAAAGACTCTGATGGTGGGAAAGATTGAAGGTGGGAGGAGAAAGGGGTGACAGAAGATGAGACGGTTGGATGGCATTACTGACTCAGAGGACGTGAGTTTGAGCAAACTGGGAGATGGTGACGGACAGGGAAGCCTGGCATGCTGCAGTCCACAGGGTCGCAAAGAATCAGACACGACTGAGCGACTGAACAATGACAGCACTCTCAAGGTGGTTGAGAGGCTTACTTGGGCCCATGCATGTAAAACAGTGTGTCTCACACATTAACAAGCAGTGAATAAACGGATGGGTTCTGTGATCACAGCTCAGGTCCGCAGATGGTAGGGAGTGTCCACGTGCTGGGGAGAAGGGGCGGCTTTAGCTTTGGGTCTTTTCAAACGTGTGACAGGCGGAAGCACAGGAGGTCTCTCCACCACCATGGAAGCTGGAGCTCTCCCAAGGCTCCTCCCTCGAGACCAGTGGCTTCCTCTGATCGTTCCTAGAACCACGACCTTGGTTCCGGAAGTGGGAAGCTTAGGGTTATTAGAGGCCCTTCAGGAG
Organism: Bos indicus; assembly: GCF_029378745.1. NCBI lineage: Eukaryota > Metazoa > Chordata > Mammalia > Artiodactyla > Bovidae > Bos > Bos indicus. Next base: position 58,862,025 of record NC_091778.1, read on the forward strand.
CAGCTTCTGTAGGGGATGCCCTGAAACCCCACCTTCTGCGGCTGGTCTACTCCCCACCCCACCCCACAATCCCCTCCAGAAGCTCCCCTTCCTGGTCAACACTAAAGGAATCAAAACACACCAGCACATAAGGCACAGCTCAGCCAGCCAGGAAGCCCTTATTTCCAGATGTGTGTCTTTGGAGAGCCATAGGGAGGTGGACCATATGTGGATCCAGCAGAGGAAGGGCTTCACTCAGTGATTCTCTATTCCAGTGCTGTCTGACGGGGTAGCCTAGGCCACAGGTGGCTACTGAGCGGTTGACCTTGAGCTGGGGATATACCCCCATAGGGTCACAAAGAGTCAGACACGGCTGGAGTGACTTAGCACAGGGATGCACGCTAAGTGTCAATTACACACCAGATTTCCATCCCAGTCTAAAGCAGAGAATGCAAAAGAGCTCATGAATAATGCCTTCATAGTTATTACGCATCGGCACGATACTATGGTGCATATGTTCGGTAAAATAAAGCGTGCTATTAGACTTAATCTCACCTGCTTGTTTGTTGTTCACTTTTTCCATGCGGCTGGTGGGAAATTTTCAGCCACGTCGTTCTCCCCATCCCGAGTTTCTGACTTGATTAACGTTGTCCCTTCAGAAGCTGGGGACAGCTGGCTTCAGCAAAAATGACAGTGACATCGGTAAAGTTGTTCAGTCGTGTCCAACTCTTTGTGACCCATGGACTGTAGCCCTCCAGGCTCCTCTGTCCGTGGGATTCTCCAGGCAAGAATACTGGACTGGGTTGCCATTCCCTTCTCCAGGGGATCTTCTTGGCCCATGGATTGAACCTGGGCCTCCTGCATTAGAGGCGGATTCTTTACAGTCTGAGTGACCAGGGAAGCCCTCAACTGAAATAGTTCCCTGCATTTAGCGATCCCACGGACAAGGCAGCTGAGCAGACGTTCTTGCCTGCCCACTGCTCAGGATCCAGGGTTCAGCCTTGCATATTTATAGGAGTCTCCCCAAAGTTGGCCAGAACTCCCCAGGACACCATGCCTCCAGTGCCAGACAGCCCCCTCCAGTCTTACTGTCACACTTCCGTGGTTCTGCTTAACCTGGAGCCCCTACCGAGAAGTTTTGCCCCTTATCTCCTCTCATGTGTGTCTTATTTCACCCTTGAAAATCTAGGTCAGAAGTCACCTCCTCCATGAAGCCTTCCCAGACTGCTTCAATGAATGAATCACACTGGACCATCGTAGAACCTTAGATAGAAAGCCCTACGTGGCAGGCCCACTTCTATCCATATCAATTCCCAGAAAAACCTTAGGAGGTAGCTACTCTGTTTTCTTTGTTAGGAAACTGAGGCACAGAGAGATGAGCATCTTGCCCCAGATGGCAGAGTTTATAGTAAAAGAAGCAGAATTCCAACCTAATTCCCTGGTTACACTCTGTCTAACATGCTTGATGGTCCTTATCACCATGAGCATAATTGCTGGTACCCCGAAAGACAGAGGGCCTTAAGAGCCAGAACCCCAGTTTATCCAACACTGTAATCTCCATGGCAACAAGCCAGGTCCTGATACGCAGTAGATGCCCGATAAATGTGGGCTGAATGAGATCAGCCTTGAGTTTAGCCTTTAAAGTCCCTGCCTAACTCGCTTTGAAATGGGGCTCCAGCTCCCACAGCTGCCGGGACCAGCCCACTGCCTCCCACCCCTCACCCCACCCCGCTCTGCCCCTCCCCAGCCCTGGCTGCCTCTTCCCTGCTTCCCTAGGGTCTTCTCCACCTGTTTAAAACTCAGCGACTGTCGCGTGACCTCTGTCAGCCGGGAATTAATTCCCCAGGTTACCACTGCATAAAAACTAAACTCTCCTTTTATGGTCTCTACACGCTGTGCCCTTTCCTTTTATACAGGTCCCTCTGCACTTCTGGGGAATAAATAAATACAGTGGAGCTTTTCTCAGCCTTGATCCACTGTAACCCTCAGGGCTGGGTGAGGTCTGAGCTGCCTGGATCCCCAGACTCAGGCAGACGGAGGCTGGAAAGGTAGGTGCATCGGGACCACTCCGTGCCCATGTTGTTCAGTCGCTCAGTCGTGTCCGACTCTTTGCAAGCCCATGGCCTTCAGCAGTCAGGCTCCCCTGTCCTTCACCATCTCCCAGAGCTTGCTCAAACTCATGTCCATTGAGTCAGTGATGCCATCCAGCCATTTCATCCTCTGTCGCCCCCTTCTCCTCCTGCCCTCAATCTTTCCCAGCATCACGGTCTTGTCCAGTGAGTTGACCCTTCGCATCAGGTGACCAAAGTACTGGAACTTCAGTATCAGTCCTTCCAACAAATATTCAGGTTGATTTCCCTTAGGATTGACTGCTCTGATCTCCGTGCAGTCCAAGGGACTCTCAAGAGTCTTCCCCCGCACTAATTCAATTCAATCATCTCCAGCACCAAATCAATTCAATCATCTGCAGCACCAATTCAAAAGCATCGGTTGAACCTGATGCATTTCACTCTGGGCTCCCTGGGTCTTCACCCCCAAGGCATGGCCCCCCTTGGTGGTCCTCAGCTTCCCCGCCTGCCACATGCTCCACTGGGAAGTGACTGGGGATCCACAACCATACCCTTCCTCGCAATCCTCCAACAAACCCCTCAACTGTGAAGCAGCAAGGAGCAGCTCAAAGGAACGCCTGCTACATCTCCGTCGTGGGTCGAGCCCAGTGCCAATGCAGGCCAGGCCAATGGTACCGGGTCTGTGGTCACCCTGGAGGATGAGGGTCCCTCCCGAGTTCAAGCTGGCACTAGGCAGACCCAGCACAATCTCCATCGTGCTCATGCCCACCAACCTGGGCGTCCCCAGGCAGGACCTGACTGGACTCCTACGCCTGATAGCTTGGAACCAAAGGCCTGTAGTCACTGGTGATGCTCTTCCACTGGAAAAACAAAGTCTCTGCTTTCTTGTTTCCGGTGGAAAGACCTGTATGAGGGTCCAGTCAATAATCTGTTGGAAGGGGAGATGGGTCCTGTCCACCCTGTTTCTCAAAGAAACACCTCTCTGAACAGTAGACTTAAAAAAATTTCTTTTTCAACTATAGTAAATGATTTGGAGAAGGAAATGGCAACCCACTCCAGTATTCTTACCTGGGCAATCCCATGGAGAGAGATGCCTGGCGGGCTACAGTCCATGGGGTTGCAAAGAGATGGATATGACTAAGCAACTGAGCATGCGTGCAAATGATTACCCTTCCCCCAAAAAGCAAAGGCCTTTCCCCCCTTCCTTTCTGGCTTTCTTCTATCTCTGTGTGTCTGTTAGTTGCTCATTCATGTCCTACACTTTGCGACCACGTGGACTGTAGCCCGCCAGGCTCCTCTGTCCATGGAATTCTCCAGGCAAGAATATTGCAGTGGGTTGCCATGGCCTCCTCCAGGGGACCTTCCTGACCCAGAGATCCTGGGTTGTGTGGAGGAGTATGGTGTGGGGGTCCCCAGTTGATCCCCAGGGGTCGAACCCAGATCTCCTGCATCTCAGGCAGATTTTTCACTATCTGAGCCACCAGGGAAGCCCTCTTCTATCTTACTCCAAGGCAAAAAGCCACTTTAATGGGTTGCCTAGCACACACACCCACCTCAACCTGATGAACAAGGAACTCTCTGGTTTTCTGTACCTCCCTCAGAGCTAGAAATTTCTAGATCTCCAGCCTGGATCCCTTGGGTTGTCTGGGTTGGATCTGGTGACTGACAGGGGACAAATGATCATTTGCTTACATGGAAATTGTGGGGAGAAGGTAGTTAGAGCATGGACCCTGGACAAAGAGGCCAGATTAGGCAAATAAAACTAGTCATGTCTGACTCTTTGCGACCCCATGGACTGTAGCCCACCAGGCTCCTCTGTCAATGGGATTTTCCAGGCAATAGTACTGGCTGCTGCTGCTGCTAAGTTGCTTCAGTCGTGTCCGACTCTGTGCAACCCCAGAGACGGCAGCCCACCAGGCTTCCCCATCCCTGGGATTCTGATTTCCTTTAGGATGGACTGGTTGGATCCCCTTGCAGTCCAAGGAACCCTCAAGTGTGGGTTGCCATTTCCTTCTCCAATGCATGAAAGTGAAAAGTGAAAGTGAAGTCGCTCAGTTGTGTCTGACTCTTAGCGACCCCATGGACTGCAGCCTACAAGGCTCCTCCGTCCTTGGGATTCTCCAGGCAAGAGTACTGGAGTGGGGTGCCATTGCCTTCTCCAGTGGATCTTCCCGACCCAGGGATCAAACCCAGGTCTCCCGCATTGTAGACAGACACTTTACCATCTGAGCCATCAGGGAAGTCCTAATAAAACTACAGAATGGAAAAAAAGAAAGCAAACTACAGAATGCCTTGTTAGATGAAACAACACAACTGAATTAAACAACGAACAGGCCTTTGGCTTAAGTATTTTGTTGTTATTGTTGTTTAGTCACTCAGTTGTATCTGACCCTTTGTGACCCCATAGGCTATAGCCCACCAGGCTCCTCTGTCCATGGGATTTCCCAGGCAAGAATACTGGAGTGGGGAGTCATTTCCTCCTCCAGGGGATCTTCCTGACCCAGGGATTGAATCTGTGTCTCCTGCTTTGGCAGGCGACTTCTTTACCACTGAGCCACCAGGAAATCAGGAAAGGAGTACATCAAGGCTGTATATTGTCACCCTGCTTATTTAACTTATATGCAGAGTACATCATGAGAAATGCTAGACAGGATGAAGCACAAGCTGGAATCAAGATTGCTGGGAGAAATATCATTAACCTCATATATGCAGATGATGCCACACTTACGGCAGAAAGTAAAGAAGAACTAAAGAGCCTCTTGATGAAAGTGAAAGCGAAGAGTGAAAAAACTGGCTTAAAACTCAACATTCAGAAAACTAAGACCATGGGATCTGGTCACATCCCTTCATGGCAAATAGATAGGGAAACAGTGGAAACAGTGGCTGACTTTATTGTGGGGGGCTCCAAAATCACTGCAGATGGTGACTACAGCCATGAAATTAAAAGATGCTTGCTCCATGGAACAAAACCTATGACCAACCTAGACAGCATATTAAAAAGCAGAGACATTACTTTGCCAACAAAGGTCAAAGCTTTGGTTTTTCCAGTGGTCACATATGGATGTGAGAGTTGGACTATAAAGAAAACAAAGGTCTGAAGAATTGATGCTTTTGAACTGTGGTGCTGGAGAAGATGCTTGAGGGTTCCTTGGACTGCAAGGGGATCCAACCAGTCCATCCTAAAGGAAATCAGTCCTAAATATTCATTGGAAGGACTGATGCTGAAGCTGAAACTCCAATACTTTGGCCACCTGATGCGAAGAACTGACTCATTTGAAAAGACCCTGATGCTGGGAAAGATGCAAGGCAAAAGGAGAAGAGGGCGGCAGAGGATTAGATGGTTGGATGGCATCACCGACTCGATGGACATGAGTGTGAGTAAGCTCCAGGAGTTGGTGATGGACAGGGAAGCCTGGCATGCTGCAGTCCATGGGGTCACAGAATCAGACATGACTGAGCAATGGGACTGAACGGAACTGAAGTGAGCCACCAGGGAAGCCCCCTTGGAATAAGTATGCTGGAACCTCCTTCCATTACGCCCTTTTCCATCCTTTATGTGAAAGTCCAGTGCACTGGGGCATCCTGTCTTTGGGGCCATCCTAGCCTTAGCCTGCAGGCTCAGCTTCCAGAGTTGGTTGGGGGAATCTATGGATTGTCTGCCTGGAGGAGTGTTGAGCCCATAACTACTCCCGCCTGTGACTGTGTGAAGTCTTTGCAGGAAGACAGGGTAGCCTCATGTTCCGGGACTGGCTCTTCTGGGTGGTCCAACCTGCCCTCCCAACATAAGGATAGACCCCCCACCACCACCCCCGCAACTCCCCCTTTCTGGCCTCTAAGCCTGCATGCTCGCCCTTGCCAACTTAAAAGGAGCTGTCCCCGCCCTAAATCCAGCTCTTCTTTCCCAGAGACCTTGGTGGGCTCAGATCTCCTGTGAAGAGTTAGTTGCCATGTGTGTGCTTGGCTTGGGCTGGCAGCGCTCGGGGAGGGTCGGTGTGTCACTTTCCAGCCTTTGAAGTCCGCTCCGCTCTCCCTCCACCGCCATCTCCATCAGCTCTGCTTGGCATGGCAGCTCACAGTCAGGGCATTTCTATATCTGGGTCTTCCCAAATGCTACACCTCCATCTCGCTCCTCCCCACCCTCCACAAAAAAAGTTCCTCGAGATGGGAGCAGCTTTATCCAAGATAATTGCTTAATTAGGAGAAAATGACTTAAATGGGTGCGGCGGCGGCGGCAGCAGCAGCAGCAGCCGCGGTTCCATTCCAACTATAAAAGCCTGTAACCCGGCTCCCTTGGAGAGGAGCTCGCTGCCCACACAGCACCCACGCCCGCTCTTCCGGTGCTGGGTGTCACCGACGCCGTCGGGGCCATTCGCACACTCATGGGCACGCATGCACGCCTACACACACATCGCTCTCAGCATCGTCTCAGCTGGGCTCTGCGAGACTCAGGCAGCTGGTGGTTTCATCGAAGGTGGAGGGCTGACACACCCTTCTGCCCAGGGTCACAGAGTAAAGCTTGCAGGTATGATGGGCCGTATGGTCCCTGTTGCAACGTTTCAAGCCGGCCTTGGAGGGAGGAAGCAGGCAGGGGTCATGCCTAAATGAATGGGTGGAAGCCCGTATTCCAGTACAACTTCATACAAAAACAGGCGGCAAGGCAGATTTGGCTGTAGGCCAGCCCGCCAAAGGCTAACTGTTGGGGACGCAGCTGGTGTGACAGGCTTAGGTGATCCTTGGTGCTGCGGGGCAAGGAGCCCACACCTCCCAGCCACTTGGAGCGCATTGAGTTCGATTTGGCTCAGCTGCTGGGCTGGCAGAGTCACTCATGTGGGTTTTGAGAGGGGACACCCCCATCTCCGGTCTTTGCTGGGTGATCGTGGGTCAGATACTTAGCTCTGAGTTTCCATTTTCTCATCTCCAGGATGATAATGATAACGATTTTTCCTCCCAGGGTCATGAGAACTCGGATGATGCATGTGAATCCGAGTTAGGTCTGGAGTAAGTGCTGAGTGGGTATCAGCTTCTAGGGGTGGTGATCGTAGGGTGAGTTTCTACCTTGGTGTTTTGGCTCTCAGAGGAGAGTCCTTGCCGGAGGCTTTTGGGATTTTTGTCCCCTTCCCCTGCAAAAAAACCTTGTCATCTTCCTACCTTCCCTTCTAATTGTGTTTCTAGGGGCCCACTGAGCTCTTTGAAAGCTTCAAAGATGGACTTCCCTGGCGGTCCAGTGGTTAGGACTCTGCATTTCCTCTGCAGGAGGCCCAGGTTTGATCCTTGGTCAGGGAACTAAATAAGATCCCGCATGCCACACGGTACAGCCAATAACATAAAAAAAAAAAAAAAAAAATCAAAGAGAAACAAGTAGGAAGGCACAGGGTGGGCTCTGCAGAATGGCAGCCCCTCTACCCACTGCCAGCGGGACAGTGGGCTTCTAGAGCTCACTGCCACCCCCTGACAGCTTCCCTCACCTTGCTGACCTGCCCCACCGGCCTCACACCTGTAACAGGCATCGTCCCATCAGTGGGGCTCCCCCCGTGGCTCAGCGGTAGAGAATCTGCCTGCATTGCAGGAGAGGCAGGAGATGCGGGTTCAACCTCTGGATTGGGAAGGTCCCCTGGAGAAGAAAATGGCAACCCGCTCCACTATTCTTGTTGGGATAATTCCATGGACAGAGGAGGCTGGCAGGCTACAGTCCATGGGGTCACAGAGAGTCAGACACAACTCGGGACAGAGGCCTGGGAACCAAACAGTTGGTGGAGCTGTGTGCTTGGGCCCCCTCAGCTGATGACTGCGAGCCACACCTTCCTGGGGTCTGTCTGCCCACCTACTCCCCGCTGCAGCCCTCTTGTCTGCCCCAGGGCTGCTGGCAAAGACAATGGGAGGGACTGTGTGCTGCTGTGCCTGGGCCAGATTCCCCACCGGCCCCAGGAGACGCTTCCTCTTTGGCGCTGGTTCTGAGCAGGGCCTGTGTCCCTGGGGCTCTGGTCTCGGATGGAGGCTGTGTGCTTTGATGTTCTTGGGTCAGGGCTGCAGGTCAGGGCCCAGCAGCAGGAGCTTTCCCTGGGCTGCAGCCTCAGGGCATGCAGGCAATCAGGTTTTCTCCCACCTGTGCTATTTCTGGAGAAAGAACGGCAACCCACTCCAGTATTCTTGCCTGGAGAATCCCAGGGGCAGAGGAGCCTGGTGGGCTGCCATCTATGGGGTCGCACAGAGTCAGACACGACTGAAGTGACTTGGCAGCAGCGGCAGCAGCGGCAGCGGTATTTCCAGGCCTGATCTGCTTGGTCCTCTGCCCTTGCATCCTCCTGACCTTCAAATCCAGGCTCACCTGCGGCTGCAGCTACCTCCCAGACCCGAAGTCTGCCTGAAGGCAGAGGGGTTGAATGAGGCCCCCACTCAGTAACCTGCGCTGGCACTCTGACCTCGGCCCCTGTACCTGGCTTCTGCCGGGCACCAAGCCTCACATCCCGCCCCTGGCTTCCCTGCTCTGTATGTCTTTGCCTTTGTCCATCACCTGCTGCTTCAGCCAATTCAAGACTGTATCGCTATTCCGCCACCCACTCTCGCATCTGGGCCCTGCATCTCCCTCCCCAGCGGGTAAGTCTACCCACCCATCCCTTCATCACCTTTCATTTGGTTACCATCTCTTTCCCCGGCCTCCTGGCTCTCTCTACCACAGAGCTTCTCCCAACATACCTCCTGGGCCAGCAGCACTGCCATCACTCCTTAGAAATGCAAATTCTCCCGACCCGTTGGACAGGGAGGGGAGCTCTGGGGGCATGGCCCGGCATCCTCTGTTCAGCAAGCCCCCAGATGATTCCCAGGGGCTCAGGTGGGAACCCCCGTGTCTAGCACGTCCTCCCTGCAGCTTCCAGGGTGTTCTTTCTGAAATCCAGACCACGTCCTCTCATTTTGCTGCTCAGCACCAGTGGCTAAGCTGTCCCGCGCCTTCAGAATTAATTTCCAATTAACTTGTTAAACACAGATTTCGAGACCCCCTCGCCATCTTCCCCAAATTTCCCTTTCCATCCTTCCCCGCCCCTCAGCCCAGGCCTTACAGTACTGCTGCTCCCTTCGAGGGAGCCTTCTCAGGTGCTTCAGTGGGTAAAGAATCCACCTGCAATGCAGGAGACTCAGGAAAATGAGGGTTCGATTCCTGGCTCAGGAAGATCCCCTGGAGGGGGGCATGGCAACCCACTCCAGGATTCTTGCCTGGAGAATCCTATAAACAGAGGAGCCTAGCAGGCTACAGTCCATGGGGTCGCAAAGAGTCGAATGCAACTGAAGCGACTGAGCACAACACGGTCCTTTGAGGACCGAAGGGCTCAGATGCTGCCTCGGTGAAGCTCTGCCTGCCCTCCTCGTCCTCCTCAGTGCTCTGAGGCCCTGCCCACCGCTCTATCCTGGTGATAGCTCTCACGCGCTCTAAGTTCCTGGGGATGCTCGCTCTTCCCTACACACTGTGAGCCTCTGGGAGCATCAGTTACAGTCTCTTTCGACACCGTATTTCCAATGCCAGGCACCGGGCTGGAGATACATATGTATGGATGCCCGGTATGAATCTAACCCCTCCTGGGGTCTACCAGAGCCCCACCCACCACCCCCAGCCAGTCCCACCCACCCCACCATCTTGATCCATTGCCCACCCACCTGGACTCTCTGACCTCCTGGGACCTCGCCTGATCCCTCCTGTTCTCCTATGGGTCCATCTGGATCAAGTCACTTCCAACCCAGTCATCCTGCCACCAATCAGGATGTAGGAAGAGCGAAGCCTCTTCCGGCGAGGGGAGGGCCGTTGGACTACTATGGAGTCTCTTTCCCATCCTGGTGGGTGGGATGGAGGGGCGTCCACCTGCTGCTGCTGCTCAAGTCCTCAGTTGCATTTGCGACCCAGTGGTCTGTACCCCTCCAGGCTCCTCTGTTCGTGGGATTCTCCAGGCAAGAGTACTGGAGTGGGTTGCCATGCCCTCCACCAGGGGATCTTGCCGACCCAGGGATCGAACCTGGGTCTCCTACATTGCAGGCAGATTCTTTACCACTGAGCCATCAGGGAAGCCCCTTATCTATCTGAGATCACTTCACACGGTACAGTCAACCCTAACAGATGGAGGAATGTCAAGTCATGGGTGTCCCAGACCCGCAGCCCACCCTCTTGTTACTTGATGGAAGGACGGGGTTGGAGTGGTATTTATTTATTTAGCCTGAGTGTATTTTTCCACTAGATTTACCTTCCTAATTATGCCCGCTTACACCAATATTAAAATGTGCTTATAGTCCCTGTACACACAGCAACTCACATAATGGCTGGGAGGTCCAGAGGAAGGGTGGGTGGTTGAAAAATATGGAAATTAAGGCTCTGCCTCAACCTGCAAAATGAAGAGTCCCCAGGTAGGCAGTGTGTGTAGTTGCAGTGGTTTTTCCTGTGGGGCCTCCTGGGGGAGATTTCCACCTGTCAGCGGAGACTCCGTCTTTACGTGCCTTTGGTGAATGGATGGGGTCAGACACCACGCGGGGGACTCTTGCCGGGGGCTCAGGCCCGGGTTGGGAGCCCCAGTGCATTTATGGTGGGGAAACTGCAGGCTACCTGGTTCCCTGGGTGGACCTGCCATTTCAGAACTTGGTCCAGGCCCCCCTGAGCCCCAAAGCCCCTCCCGGGAGCATCACAGCCTGGCAGTCCCTCTCGCGCCCTTCAGAGCCCCACATCCAGGATCCTTGGAGAAGAGAAGGTCCTGTCCTCTCTCTGTGACCTCCTTGGCTCAGTTGTGTTGCATTAAATCTCCATTATGATTAAGCACAGCCATGCCAAACCCAGGATGATAAACAGGAAAACAGAGCCGGCCTGGGTCCCCTCTGTAGGTGAGAGCAGTCTGTCTGGACTCAGAGTCCATTGCACGGACCTTGGGACACACCCAGGCTGCCTTCTCTGAGGTGGTGGAGACACCCCAGACCCCTTCCACTATGATGTGATGGAGACTAGCTGGGTCCTCTCTCCCTGAACCTGCACTCAGGTCGCCTAGCAACCTAGATGGGTGGTCAGCCTGGCCAATCACCTGTGGCTGCTGACATCCACCTGCTTCCCGAGGCTGGAGCAGCTGGAAACCAAGCATACGCCAGCCCCGCCCCCCCAGCCCCGTCCACTACCTCTCAAGGCCACCCACCCCTTCGAGGCCCCTCGAGAGGCAAGCACGGTGACCAGTCTTTCTCACCTCACCCTCTGCTCTTCACCCGAGGCCCATTCTGCGGCTTAATCTGTGACATTTAACATAAATAGTTTTCTATTCCCAGCTGACCTTTAATGGCTTTTATCATCAGCTGTGGTTCCTGGCAGCCGTACAAGCGCTGCCGCCTTGGCCTATTCTAGCAGAATGCCCGAGGAGGCCCCACAGTTTTCTCCATGTGAAGCCGGGGGGCCCCTCTAGATGTCCTCCCAGACTTGAGCCTGCCACTCTCTGCCTGGAAATACGGTCCCGTGTTTCAATTAGAATTAGCGGGGAAGTCAGTTATTAAGTGGTTAGTTATTATGATAATGGAGATGCCCCACATTAGCTGTGCAGGCCTCTCGTGTGCTTTCCCCTCGTGGCCACTTTTTAACCCCCAGCCCTGCCCTGATGCTCCTCCCTGGGAGGGAGGAGGCCAGGCAAGGCAGGGACTACATCCTGCCCACCCCTACACCCCTACTTACCCCCACCCCCTGCAACAGACGCCATCCCCAGGAAGTGACACAGGCAGTGACATTAATAAAACTGCCCCTCCCCCCAAATCACAAGTCACATCCTCAGGCCACCAGAAGCAGAGGCCATGGTCAAAACCAGTGTCCACCACCCACCACCACCCCGCCCTCAGCATCTTTCCTTCTGCTCATAAATGGATGTGCCGTCATCAGAGGACCCCTTCAGCAGAGGGCTGGGTTTGAGCCAAGGCCCCACAGACACTGAGGGTTCAGAGGAATGCCAAACGAGCCTTAGGCTGGAGGGCAGGGCAGCCGGACTCTAGTCTCATCCAGGTGATCCTGAGCAAGTCACAAGATTCGTCAGACCCCACCCCTCCATGTGTAATGAAAGTATGGGTCAGGAGTTTCTGACCATTGCCCTGCTCCAGCATACCTGAAAGATGTGCCATTCCCTGATCAGGGGTGATGGTCTGCTATGGACTGAATTGTGTCCCCCAAGATTCATGTTGAACTCCTAACCCTCAGTGTGACAGGATTTGGAGATGGGGCCTTTGGGAGGTAAGGGCTTCCCTGGTGGCTTAATGGTAAAGAATCTGCTTGTATTGCAGGAGGCCCAGATTTGATCCCTGGGTTGAGAAGATGCCCTGGAGAAGGAAGGGGCAACCAACTCAAGTATTCTTGCCTGGAGAATCCCACAGACAGAGGAACCTGGTGGGTTACAGTCCATGGAGTTACAGAAGAGTCAGACACAGCTAAACAACAGACAACAATCACCTTTAGGAGGTAACTGAGTTAGATGAGATCATGGGGGTGGGGCCTCCATGATGAGATTAGTGCCCTTTCGTGAAGAGATCCCAGGTCTCTCTTCCCTCAAAATGCTCCCTATCCCCACACATGGCTTCACAAATAAGAGGTCATGTGAGCACACAGTAAGAGGGTGGCCACCTGCACGCCCAGAGAAGAGGCCTCAGTAGGAAACTATGTTGCTGTCACCTTGATAATGGACTTCCAGCCTCCAGAACAGTGGAAAATAAATGTCTATCATTCAAGCTGCCAGTCTATGGTATTTTCTGACGGTAGCCTGAGCTGGCTAAGCTAGGACCCATTGCAGCAGAAATTCTCTACATCAGGCAGGCATATATGAGAGCTTGGCGGGGAGTGGGGGGACAGAGTCCTGCCACCCTGGCCCTTCCTCCTCTCCTGATGCCTGGTCCTCTCTGTCTGGAGAAGATGCTCTCAGAGTTGTCTTCCAGGCTTGCTCCCAAAATTCTTTCCTAACCATGTCTTCCTCCTCCATTCCCCAGGGAAGAGTATGGGCGGCAGGTCTGTAGCCAACTTTGCAGTCAGCAACTGAGCTCATAATCCTGGTCCCCGCCCTTCCCATCCGTGTGACCTGTGGCAAGTCACCACCGAGCCACCGAGCATCAGTTTTCTTATCTGATAACATCTGGTGAGGATAAACTAGCTCACACGAGAGAAGAGCTCCATGCGGGGACTTACAAGATGTGAGTGCTCAGGAAGAGGTCGTTATTATCAGTGTTATGCTTCCAAAAACCGGGGGACCGGTGGGGGTAGTCAGGGAGAAAAAAAGGAAAAACAAAAAGCACACAATGGTTTCTTTTTCTCCTTGAGATCTGGTGGGTATTTAAGGAGGGAGAAGAAAAGAAAGTCGGGGACCAAACAGGAGATGAGAAGGGGCAGAATGAAGTGAAGATAGAGAGAAAGGAACGTGGGGAAGAACCTCAAATAATGGGAGAAAACGAACTGGAGGAGAGAAAGTTTTCTGATCAGGAAGGGCTGTGCACAGCGAGGTCGGGAGGCAGTGGAGGGTGGTGGGGCATGGTGGGGTGATGGGGTCGTGGAGGCAGGGGTGCTTAAAGTGTTTTCTTCTGCTCAGCTGTGCCAACAAGAAAGAAAATGAATCTGAGGAGCCCAGGCAAGGCTGCCCAGATGCAGTACTGACACACAGCTGGTGAAGGCGGCCGCGGCAGGCACGGGCCCCTTGAAAATTCTCTTGCTAACCACTACCTTGGTATCCTGAGCGCCTCCACACAACGTCTGTCTTGTTCTTGGGGGAGGGACTGCTGAAGAGCCACTTGGCTTGATTTCTTTAATCTTCTGACACTGCCTGTCGCAGAGGAGAGTGTAATTGGGACGCACTGTACCTTCCCAGCAGCCAAGCCACGGAGAGCCTTGCAAGATGAGAGCCGGTGATGCCCCGGCTGCCGGAATGGGCCAGGCTCTTAATTGGCTTATTTGCTTTTCTTGGAATCTGCCTTGTTTTTTTTTTTCTAGGGATGCAGCTAATGCCTGGATCTCTGTTGGGATTCTCTCTCTAGAAAGGACTAGGGACCCTGGAGCCGTCATGCTGCTCTGGGGGTAGGGTTGCAGGTGAAACCATCAGCAGCCCAAAACCTCAGCTGGAGAACTGTCTACTTGCCAAGAATGCACCCACCTGCTCCTTAGAGCTCCATCCTTGACCTCAAAGACCTGGCCTCTTGCAAGTCTGAGCTCCCATCCCAGGACCTGCCACTTGCTATAAAGAGTCGATTGAGGAGCGAGGTTCTATTTTTTTAAGAGGGAGGCGGGAGTCAGCCTCTTGCTTCCCATGCTAGGCTGGCCAAAGGGATGCAGCAGGGAGGGTAGGAGGATTTGGGAAGGGAGAGGGGCTTGGGGGTACATGTCTGCAGAGAGGAGGCAGAGAGAAACAGGGCTGTCTTTCTTTGGGTTGCGGCCACAGAATGCCATAGGCTGGGAGATGAAACTACAAACGTTGGCTCCTCACAGTTTTGGAGGCTGGGAAGCCCAAGGTCAAGGCCCAGACAGAGCCGGTGTCTGGTGAAGGGCCACTTCCTCGATTGCAGAAGGCTCTCTTCTTGCTGTGTCCTCACAGAGCAGGGAGCAGAGAAGGGAACAAGCTCTCTGTCTCTTCTTACAAGGGCACTAATCCCCACATGAGGACAGCACCCATGTGACCTAATGACCCCAAAGGTCCCCACCTCCTAATACCATAATACCACCACACTGAGGTTTAGGGTTCCAACACACGAAGCGTGAAGAGGACACAGTCAGTTCATAACACCTGCCCTGCCTCTCCCAGGGTCTGGAGGCCCCAGGGGCTCCTTGGCTTGTAGTTGCATCACTCCAGTCTCTGCCTGAAACTTCACACGGCCTCCTTCTCTGTGTCTGAACCTCAAAGCTGCCTCTCTTACAACATCTGTCATGGGATTTAGGGCCTGCCCTGAATCCTAATTTTGAGATCTCATTTTGAGATCTTTAGCTTAGTTATACCTTCAAAGGGGATTCCCAGGTGGTGCTAGTGGTAAAGATCCTGTCTGCCAATGCAGGAGACATAAGGAGATGCGGGTTCGATCCCTGGGTTGGGAAGATTGGCTGGAGGAGGAAATGACAACCCACTGAAGTATTCTTATCTGGAGAATCCCATGGACAAAGGAGCCTGGTGGGCTATAGCCCATGGAGTCACGAAGAGTTGGAAATGACTGAAGAAACTTAGCACATAGCTTCAAAGACCCTTTTCCAAATAAGATCTACAGATTCCAGGAGTTAGGATGTGAGTGAATCTTTTGAGGGCTATCATTCAAGCCATTAGTCTTTCCTGGTAGCTCAGAGGTTAAAGTGTCTGCCTGAAATGCAGAGACCTAGGTTTGATCCCTGGGTTGGGAAGATTCCCTGGAGAAGGAAATGGCAACCCCCTCCAGTACTCTTGCCTGGAGAATTCCATGGACGGAGGAGCCTGGTGGGCTACAGTCCGCAGTGTCGAAAAGAGTCGGACACGACGAAGCGACTTCACTTTCACTTTCTTTCTTTCATTCAAGCCATTGCAATATCCGCTCAAATATTTAAAGACATGGTCTCGATGTATCTCCTCTTCTCCAGGTAAGATCTCATCCTGGCGTCCTCCAACATGTCTTCAGTGTAACCTGCCCGAAGCCCAGGTGACCCCACTGGGCAGAGGTCAGTCTTCTCCTGGGCAGCTTCTACCTCCCCTTCAATCGGACCTTCACAGTGACCTTGACATTCACTCTTTAGCCCCATTTAAGACGATGACCTTGGGACTGGCCTCGCAGTCCAGTGGTTAA
Source organism: Bos indicus (assembly GCF_029378745.1). Lineage (NCBI taxonomy): Eukaryota > Metazoa > Chordata > Mammalia > Artiodactyla > Bovidae > Bos > Bos indicus. Next base: position 58,877,840 of record NC_091778.1, read on the forward strand.
GACTGCACTTTCAGGCAGTGTGGATTTGATATCAGGTCAGAGAACTAAGGTGCCACTTGGCCAGTAAAAAATAATAAAATAAAATGGTGAGCTTGTGGTTCAGGGAAAGTCCACCTGCCCAGGCTCCTCAGCTCAGAACTGGGGGCTCGGCCTAGAATTCCCGTCTATGCCTCCAAACAACCCTGCGCCTCCTTTGTCAAGCATGTTGGACTAATGTCCCCAGCCAGCGTGCCTGGTGAGTTGGTGGGGGTGGGGACAGTGAGCCACGAGCACTTTGTCCAAGTACCAGGAAGAAGAATCAATGAAAAACAGGCCTGGCGGGAAACTTGCCAAGAGGCTCGAGGAGACAAATAGCAGGTGCGCTGGCCACGACGGGCCAGGACAGCACGAGTCTGCTGGCTCCCGGGCGCTGCTAAATCACCGCCCTCCCCTGCGGCACACCTGCCATCTCCCTGCTCCCACCCCCTGAGTTTCTCTTTCCTGGGGGATGCTAACCATAGGTGCCCCATGTCTCAGTCTCCATGAACTCAGGCCTGGTGTAGCTCTGTGTTCTGTCTTCTCTAACCTGGTCTGGTCCATGCAACAGCCAAGAACTCTCTGGCTTACTCTTCCTGGCGGGCTCCCGGCTCTAATGGCTAGGTGCCTAGAGCATCCGGCAGGACAGGCTCATCTGAAACCCCTTGAGAAGCTCCAGGACAGCTCTCCATCCAAGCTGGCAAAGAGAATGTGGACCCCAGCATGTGCCAGCCTCATCAAAATTAATGCCACCTATGGTGCTTCCCAGGTGAGGCCAGTGGTAAAGAACCGGCCTGCCAATGCAGGAGATGCAAGAGACACAGCTTCGATTCCTGGGTGGGGAAGATTCCCTTGGAGGAGAGCTTGGCAACCCCTCCAGTATTCTTGCCTGGAGAATCCCACGGACAGAAGGGCCTTTCAGGCTACAGTCCATTCGGTCACACGGAGTCGGACATGCCTGAAACGACTTATCACGCACGTGGGTGCTCGGGCTCAGGGGTGGCAGGGTCTCTGAGCTGCTCTGAGATGGCGCTTGCCTCTGCTGCTAGCTGCAGCCATATCCATCTCAGGGCACAGGGGAGACCCAGCTGACCCTGGTCCTCACATCTGGTTCTTTAAGCCCATCTGGGTTCCTCCACTCCACTGTTTTCTGGCTGACCTCAAACCAGTGACAGAACCTCTGTGAGCACAGATGTCTTCTTCTGTTCAGTGGTAATAATAATGGGACCTCCATCCAGGCTTCCCTGGTGGCTCAGATGGTAAAGAATCTGCCTGCAATGCGGGAGACCCACGTTCGATTCCTAAGTTGGGAAGATCCCCTGGAGAAGGGAATGGCTACCCACTCCAGTATTCTTGCCTGGAGAATGCTATGGACAGAGGAGCCTGGTGGGTTACAGTCCATGGGGTCGCGAAGAGTCAGACACGACTGAGTGACTAACACTCTCCCTTTCTTAAAGGACAGTGTATCTGTTAGTGCCTCACACAAGCAGCTACTGTCAACGTCACTGCTGTGTGTTAGAAGGCGTAAGTGGGATGGCACCAGTCCCTTCTGCCAGGGCACCCACCTCTCTCCCCTACCCCCTTCAGTATTCCATCAATGACCAAGTTTCTGGTCCTAATGCCGAGATCCATTGCCATTGTTATGAGATGAATGGTGCCCCCCAACTTTGCATGGTGGAGTCCTAACCCTCAGGACCCCAGAATGTCACTGCATCTGGAGATAGGACCTTCAAGAGGTAACTGAGTCAAAACAAGGTCATACGGATGGGCCCTGACCCAGTAGGACTAGGGTCCTTTTCAGAAGAGGACATACCGACACACTCACACGGGGACAGACAGAAGGCGATCATCCACAAGCCAAGTGACAGACCTCTGAGAAGGAGGCAACTCTGCCTTCATCTTGGTCTCAGTTGTCCGGCCTCCAGAATTGTAAGAAAATACGTTTCTGCTGCCTAAGCTGCCCATCCCGGGGTTCTGGGAGCTACTGGACTGGCCACAAAGCTTGTCTGGGTTTTTCTGTGTCATCTCATATCCTGTGAAAAGCCCAAACGAGCTTTTTGGCCAACCCAATAATAAGGCTGGGGCTTCCCTGGTGGCTGAATGGTAAAGAATCTCCCTGCCAATGTAGGACATGCCGGTTCAATCCCTGGATCAGGAAGATCCCCTGGAGGAGGAAAAGGCAATCCGCTTCAGTATTCTTGCCTGGAGAATCCCATTAACAGAGGAGCCTGGTGGGCTACAGTCCATGGGGTCACAAAGAGGCAGATACAACGTAGCGACTGAACAACAACCACAATATGGCTGTGACCGCTGTGGGTTCCGGGAACGCTGATTCCGCAGAATGTCCTTTGGGGGCTGTGTCAACACGGGGCTCATTGTCAAACACATTGGGAACCATTGGGTTGAGTCAAACTACGTGTTTTTTGTTTTTTTTGTTTTTTTAAATGAGAGACTCCTTGCAGCTCTGACCATGCTCGGAGCCGCTGTGACTCTGTGTCACACAGGGGACAGGTTAGGTGGCATTTCCTAACTTACAGGACTGTCTTGAACATGAAACTCTCTCCTGCAAAGCAGCCAGGAGATCTGTGTTCTGTAGACCATCCGGACATTCTGTAAACTTCTGTCTTCAAGGATTATTCTGCATCAAGGGCTCTACTCGCTGCTCCCTCCTTCCCCTCCCCACCTTCACCCGCTGGGGGTTTGTCGGGGGGAAAGTCTCAAAGCCTGGACCAGCAGGGTAGGGGGTGGGGTAGGAGACCCTGGCCCCACACTCTCTGCCTGCTGCTGAGAGAGTCGCTTTCCAGATCAGACAAGCGACAGGGCCAGCCAGAGCTCCGTGTTTTATGACCCTATCGTGTGTGAGATCTTGCCCATTAGGGAGAAGCTGTCAACGCAAAACATGGATTTCAAGACATACTTTCTACTCCAGGATTATGAATAACCCCTCCGATCATTACAACCGGAACATTTTTTAAAAATCCAATTTGTTTCCCGCCTCAAAAACCATTTACTTTGCTCCCTGCTTTCCGTGTCCAGAAGGGAGGCTGGATCCTGGAGCTTCCCAGAATCCTGGCTCTGAAAACCTTGTACCCCCAGAAAGAGTGCAAGCCCCTCATCTGAAACCTGCATCTCCCCTAGAATTATCTGCCATCTATTTCCCGCAGCGCAGCTGTGTGTTTCCAAGGGAAGGCATCCTCTCTATAATCAGACAGAGCTGGCGAGAGCCCTGTGTGTGGATGGGGCCAGCATCCTCGAGGAAGGATGGAGTGGGACTCGGGGGGGCAAGAGTGGGACCACAGCATTGGGGAGAGGACATTCCCTCTTCCCAAAAGGGAGATTGGGAAAGGGGCTGATTTTGATTTGGCAAGTCCCAAAGCGAGGCATAAATCCAAGATTAGAAGAAAGTGAAAATATTAAGCAGGCAGAAGGGCATGAAAAATCTCCGTTTCTGGCTCTCCCTCCTCACCAGCCACTCCAGCCGGGGCTTCCAGAAGAAATGATGCCTCCTCCGCCTCCCCTGCTTCGCACGGCCTCACTGCTCTGCAGTAAAATCTGACACGAGAGATTCATCGGAACATGTGCCCCCGTCCGCCTCCCATCAGCCCGCCGTAGGGACAGGAGCTGTTCATCTTCCTTCAGGCTCAGCCTGCAGCATGGTGAGGGGCACCTTGCCCAGCTCTGTGATCAGAGGGGGCACTGAGGTCCCTCCCCACAGCTGGGCACCCTCCAGAGTCGTGGTTTGTCCACTGTCTCAGTCCAGGCTGGAGTGGTGTCTTCTCAGCAGGTCAGACAAACCTCCTGGGAGGCTGGAAATGGGGGTGGGGTCTGGACCATCCGGCTCATCACTCCCCAGACCTTCTTCCTGCCTGCCTAGCCCTGCAGCGTGCTCTGGAAATGGCCCTGCCCTGGAGAGAGTCAGTGTCTTGGGGGGAGAGGGACATGGCAGTAGCTGTTTACAAGGCCACTAGAGCGATCAGAGTGGGGACAGGCATGGCCGGGGGCCTAGAGGAGGTGGGGACTGACCACTGGAGGCCTCAGGGAAACATCCCAATAGAGGGCCCTTGAGCTGGACCCACAAGGATAGCAAGATCAACCAGCAAGAAAGGACTGGCTTTCCCTGCGGGACTCACTGCTCCCTGAAAGGACCTCATTTGCGCCCTCTGACTTGTGGGTTGTCCTTCCATCCCCCTGGGTGTGTGTGCATGTTGAGGCTCTCCAGTCGTGTCCAGCTCTTTGCAACCCTACGGACTGTAGCCCTTCAGGCTCCTCTGTCCATGGGATTCTCCAGGCAAAAATGCTGGAGTGGGTGGTCATGCCTTTCTCCAGGGGATATTCCCGACCCAGGGATCGCACTCACATCTCTTACATCTCCTGCATTGGCAGGTGGGTTCTTTACTAAAATGCCTGAAATCTCCATCCTCGTAAAATAAACCCAGTGGAACCAAGGCCTTTGTCTATTTGGTTCCTCTGTGTGTGTGTGCTTAGCTCAGGGCCTGGCACATAGCAAGCCTTCAACAAATGTATCAATTGCTCTGGAACTCAGGCAGAGGAGACCTAAGGTGCTTGGCGAGGGGGCAGGCTGAAAGAGTCTGGTGGGGTGCCAAGTCCCCGCTCTGCGCCCCACCCCCCGTCCCCATCGATGCAGGTACCAGGTGGGCGTTGCCAAGGACTGTCTCCCTTCATGACTCCCAGACACACTGGTGCTGCCACGAGGGCCCCAGGCGAGGTCTGCCTTCCCGGCCAGATCGGGGCGGGGAGGGGGAGCCCTGACTACCCCCACCCGCACCCTCTCCAACACCCGTGTCATCCAGCCCAGCATCTCGGGTGCCTCTGGGCTTCCATTTCTGCCTCTATTGAGCCGCGGTCCCATTTAGCTCTCATTTGTAAGTGGGCCTCAGCCCAAGCAAAAGATTCAGCAGGAATCCGGCCGGGTTCCCAGACGCTTAATTGGAGCCGGGCTCTTCATTACCTGCACACCTGTTTCCCAGCGCCATATGGTCTGAGGTAAATAGACTGTAATTGTTTATCCAGAGTCGGTTCTGCCGCGAGGGAGGGAGCGGGTGCAGGGCCTGCAGCCCCCAGCCCTCCCGCCTCACCATCCTTCCCGCTGCCACCCCCTCCCTGGGCCGCTGAAGGACAGAGCCCCCCCAGCACAAGGTGAGATGTCTGCAGCCCTGGGAGCAGAGCCCCGTCCACATCCTGGCCCACTCGGGAGGGGCTTCTCCTCCGACTCCCAGGGCAGGGCCCCGCCCGGCCGCGTCAGCTGCCAGGAGCTTGGCCGCCGTGCCTCTCTGCCCTTGCCACGAGGCTGGGCAGGCGGGCACCTCTCAAGGCCTGGGCTCATTTATCTCTTTTCCCCGCGGAGGCTGAAGGATGTCTGAGAGGCCTGGGCCGGATCTCAGCCTGCCAGCCTTTAACTCAATGGCCTTGTGAGAGCCTGAATATTTCAGAGCCCCGGCTACCTTCAGCAGGAATAAAGGCAGTGAGTTCTACATCACAGGGGTGCTGATAACGGATGGAGCTCCCATTTAAGGGGTGTGTCCACGTGTCGGGACAGCTGCCAGGAGCTTTAGACATAGGACCTCGTTTAATCTTTGGAGCGGGGAATGTTATTAGTCACCCTTTACAGATGAACACGGGCTTCCCAGGTGGCTCAGTGCTGAAGAACCTGCCTGCCAATGCAGGAGACGCAGGTTCGATCCCAGGGTCGGGAAGATCCCCTGGAGAAGGAAATGGCAACCCATGCCAGTATTCTTGCCTGGGAAATCCCATGGACAGAGGAGCCTGGCAGGAGTCTGAAAGTCAGACACGACTTAGTGACTAAACAATAGCCGCAGGTGAGCACATTGCGGCTTAGGTGGGGTAAACCACTAACCCAGGGCCGCCCAGGCAGAGACCAGGGAGCTAGAATTCTACCCCAGCTCTGTCGACTCACCAGCTCCAGCCCCTGAGCATGAGGAGATGCTAGACTCACATGAGGAGATGACGCATGAAAGGGGCCTGGCCTGGAGGCGGGAGCACAGAGGGGCATCCACAAATGCCCACTCCCTCCTCTCTGCCCTTCCTTTCCTGAGCAGAGCTCTCCCCCAGCCCCGCTCTGCCTGCCCAGTGCAGCGCCCAGCTTCAGGCTGCTCACATGCCCTCCTCCAAAGAACGGTGTACATAGGGTATCCCTGCCTCCTCCTCCCCAGCCAGCCCGCCAGGGAGAGGTGGTCCTCCCCCAAGGTACAGCTGAGCCCTGGTTGCTGGTGATGTGGGAAGGGCAGACGAAGGAGGCAGATGGCTGACAGGGCCCCAGACGGAGCCCGGCTCCGGACCTTGGAAGGAGTAGGAAGTTGATCTTAAGAAAGAACCGGGGCTGGCACTTCCCTGGCGGTCCAGCGGCTGGAACTCAGCATTCCCGATGCAGAGGGGCCCAGGTTCCATCCCTGGTCTGGGAACTGGATCCCACATGCCACAGCGAATTGTTTGTGCACTGCAGCGAAGACTGGAGGTCCCGTGTGCCGCAACTTAAGATGAAAGAACCAGGGCCCCTGAGCATCTGAGGGACTCTGGCTGAGGAGATGGCCTCAGGCAGGAAACCCGGTGCTGAGCATCTGGCAGGGGACCAGAGCAGAGCCACACCCACCGGGCCTCATTTCCAGGCACAACCCCACGAGGCTCCCTGAGTCCTTTCCCTTCCCTGCCCAGAGCTCCACCACTTGCCCCCCGCCCAGAGGCTCCAGGAGGATGGATGGTTTCCCCAAGCCCAAGAGAAAGGATGCTGTGTCCTCTTAATCTGCACTGAATTGCTCTTTAATATGATGAAGGGCTGCCAGCCCCTTCAGCCCTGATGGATCCCTTCTGCTTCAGAGACACCGGCTCCTGCCTGGAGCCTGCCTGGAGCCTGCCTGGGCTGGGGAGGCAGCTTCGTGGTGGGCTCAGATTCGGCTTCACCCGCCTGGTCAGTGGGCAGCAGCGGCCCCTGCCCCCAGGCCTTGGATCCATCGGGTCCCGCAGGAGGATCAGAGGAAGCATGGGGCCCGATTCCCGTCTTCCAAGACCCTCTCATCTCTCTGGAGAGATAGATGTCAATTTCCCCACTACACACACACTTTTCAGACCTTAAAAGCAACCCCCCCACCCCCGCAAGTCAAACATATGGCCGCCAGAAGCCTGCAAACCAGAGAGGCAGAAGAGAAGGCAGAGAAGGGATGCTGGAGGCGGGGAGATAATTAGGGAAGACTTCCTGCAGGAGGTGCCCCCAGGCAGCAGGAGATGTCTGGTTCCCTGAGGCTCCCTGATTGCTCTGTGGAAGCTAGGGGTTGAGACAGCAGCAAGAATTCTGTGAAGGAGAAAAAATATGTAAGAAAAAAATAAAAAGCTTTTCCTAGCAAGTTTTCCACCTGCCTATGGGGGATGCCCTTTGAAGAAGAACCTCAAGCCCCGAGCAGTAGTGCCTGACTCCCACATCTGCAGGAAAGGGAAGGAGTTTTAGAAAGATATTTACATTTTTGCATCCATTGGCCCCTCAGGGGATGCCCTGCGGCTCTGCCCTGGCCTGGTGAGTACAGGGATGTTTTCAACCACAGGCATCAGGCAGGAGGCTGTCTGAGGATCCAGTAAGGGGGGTGTCCTGCCTTCTGCATGGAAAGCGTGGAAAGTGTCCTGGAGGTGGGGAGTCCTTCACCCACTCCAGCAAATGTGAGCATCGGAAGAAATTCTTGTAAGTCAAAATATTCCAAACAGGAAGTGAGGTCCTGGGTGCGGATGGGGGCAAGCGGTCAAGAGGGAGGGAAATGGACTTGTGCTGGTCTTCCCAGGTGGCGAGAGTGGCAAATGAACCCTCCTGCCAATGCAGGAGACATAAGAGATTCGAGTTTGATCCCTGGGTTGGGAAGATCCCCTGGAGGAGGGCATGGCAACCCACTCCAGTATTCTTGCCTGGAGAATCCCATGGACAGAGGAGCCTGGCGGGCTGAAGTCTATGGGGTCACGAAGAACTGGACACGACTGAAGTGACTTAGCATGCATGCATGCAACCCTTTGGAGAAGGAAATGGCAACCCACTCCAGTATTCTTGCCTGGGAAATCCCACAGATAGAGGAGTCTGGTGGGCTGCATTCCACGGGGTCACAAAGAATCGGACAGGACTGAGGCAACTTAGAACGCATGGAGTCTTGTGGCGGGAATAGGACCAGGCGCTCTGTGGACAGTACCTTATTCATCCTCAAAAATAATCATGCAGGGAGGTGCTGCCCCCACCTCATAGGTCAGGACACCGAGGGTCGCAGACAGTAAGCCACTTGCCAGGGTTTTACCTCCAGAGGCGCCAGGACTGGCATTTGAACCTAAACCACTCTCTACCTTTGCTTGAACCCGCCACTTGTGGCAGGATCCGGAAAGGGGCAGCAGCTGGGTGGGGGCCCTGGTATAGCACCGGCTACCACGATATCGGGTCAGGATCAACCTATAGCCTCACGGGGACCGTCACGGCTGGCAGGAGAGGAGGAGGGAAGAAGGCCCCTCTCCTGGGCCTTCGATCAAACTCCTTTCTCCAGACCCCGCAGCCCATCCATCAAGCCCTGCCAGCACCCTGCCATCTCCTGGGTACCCACTGGACCAGCATCTTTGAGTCCGCAGCTGGGGATTCTCTTAGCACACGCAGGGTCCAAGGTCAAACGGCTGGGAGCTAATGCCCTTGGGAGTAGCCCAGCCAATAACAGCTCGGAATCCGAGGACAGAAGTTCTAGCTCCCTCGATCCTTGGGGCGGAATGACTTTGGGGTGCTCCTCACCATCTCCTCACTTCCGCCGTGGAGTTGAACGCCCTTTGTTCATGGCAGTGACCTTCCCGACAGCATAGCACCCAGTATCGGCTCCCGCCCCTCCTGGTCCTGGGGTCACCTCCCAGAGACGCTCCTCGAACTGAGTGTCCTGTCCCAGGCCAGCTTCTGGGCGACCCGCGCTAAGATCTCCCCTGAGTGTGTCCTTCCCCACCCCCAGCCTCCCGCCCACCCGGCTCCCATTTATCAGGAGAAAGAGGATTGGTTTTCTCCTTGAGGAGACATAACTAATAACCAGACACACAGACCAAAGACACAGGCATCAAATATTACACAGGCCCGAGCGAGATCCTTATCTGTATCGAAGCCCCGTGCTTTATCGTTCCGGCCACGGCCGCCCGGCCCTCTCATTGATGAAGTGCGTTATAAGTGCTAAGTAATAATAATACCGTAAAATGCCTGGGTGCTCAAGCATGGGCTCTGGGCTCCAGATAAAATGCCAGACAGATAGATTAGCAGGCGGAGGAAATGCTCTGGGAGCCGTCTCCCCACAGCTCCCCGGGCCTAATAGATGGGTCCAATCAGACCACTTCAATTACCACTTGGGGACTAATAGCCGAGAGTCTGATTGCATCCCCCGTCCGGGCGCGGTGTGACTGTGCTGAGCCGGTGACGGCGGGTGGTGGGGGGTTGTGGGGAGAGCCTGAGCGCCTGGAGGCTGGGAGGTGTGCTACCCCGTGGGCCGGGGGCGGAGTGGGAGCATCCTCTGGTTTGATCCGGGAGCACCCTCTTCCCAGATCCCGAAGCCCCCATCTGGTCCTTTCTGAGGACCCAAGGCCAGAGCACCACCAGCATCCTCTGCTGGCCTCCCTGGTCTCCTCCTCTCCGTGGGGCTCCGGGGGGAAAGGCAGGAAACCCTTTCAACCTCTTTGAAACTTTCCATCAAGGGAGATGGGAGTTTCTGTCACCTCTAATGAAGGGAGAAGGCAGGGGCCTGGCCAGGGTCAGGCAGAACCAGGAGGACAAGCGGTTTGCTTCCCTGGGGAGGACAGTTTAGGAGAAGGTGGTGGCTTTGTCTCTGTGGAGAGCCACTGGAGCCACATCCAGGTGGAGGGGCACCCAGGGGGTGAGCTCGGAGCTGAGTCAGGAGGAGGGGGTGTGTGCCAGCAGGGTCAGAGGTCAGAGAAGGGCCCAGTGGGGTTTGGGCTCCAGGGGCCAGGACCTGGGCCCGGGCCGCGGGCTATGAATGGGCGGGAGGGCTCTGACTCGCGGGGACAGAGGGACAAGTGGAGATGCCCTAGGGAGTCCAGGGGGCCCAGGGCCTGGGTCCGAGCTCCTCCACCACCCTCTTCCTCTGCCCTGCCCCCTTCCCTGCAGGAAACATCGGAATGACCGCAACTGCACGTGTTTGAGAAACAGATGGGAACCTATAGTCTGTTTGTTGAACTGGAGACTCTCTTTTCCATATGAGGCCACTGACCTTCAGAATATCAGAAAAGAGAAGGAGCAGGAGGAGGAGAGGAAGGAAGACGGGGAGGCTCAGGGAGAGAAGGGAGGGGAGAAGGAGGACGAGGAGGAGGAAGCGGCGAAAACAATTTACACAAAATTTATGTTCGAGAGAGAAAATAAGAAAATGTTTGATTCCTTCCCAGTCCTGCAGAGAACAGAGCGGGGAATGTTGCTGAACACGTTTTTTTGTTGTTTTTTTTTTTAAATAAATGAGAAACAGAATCGAAAATCTCATCCAGTCCACATAAGGACTAATATTGAAGTGCTCCCAACTGGGTTGTTGATCCTAAGAGACAGGCCGGGAGGAGACAGGAGTAGGAGGAGACGGGAAGGGTGCCCCATAGACCCCATCAAGGAGCACCAGGCTCCACGCACAACCGAGCTGGAAGAACTCGCCCCGAGTCCCCACGTGCAGGAGGAAGACGGGCACATTCCCCTGGAAGGAGACGGAACTCCTACACTCGCTTGTGAGTCAGAGATGAACCGATGGGAGACAGACTCACCAGGGGACCAGGGGACGTGACATGTCAGGGATGTGGATGGTGTGGAAGGTGTGGATGAGCTGGACGGGCTGGACGAGATGAGGGGACAGGCTCGAGCTGGAAGAGGACGCTGAGGGAAGGAGGAACCAGAGCTGGGTTGGCAAAGGCCAGGGGTACGGATGGAGAACGGGCATCTGGAGGAGGCGCTGTCTAGGAAAGAGACCGGCAGAGCCAGACAGCTAGCCCCTCAAGATGGACATGGAAGAAACGGGAAGGAAAGGTTTTACTCCCTCCTCCTTCCAGAGGGTCTGAGAGAGGGGAAGGGAGGTGTGGTGGGCTGGGCTGAGCAGACCCTTCCTGGCAGGGTGAACCTAGGCAGGGTGCGGGCTCTGGCATCACACGACAGTTTTCCAGCTCCTGCAGACCCTGCCCAAGTCCTAATTCCCCACCAGTCCTCTTCCGGTTTTCATTCCGACCCCAGGAGGAACCAAACTGGCATCTTGCTAGGAGGGCGGGCCGTCCCCTCTCCCCACCTGCCCTACTCTTCTCTCTCCACCCACTTGTTGCAGCCCACCAGCCCAGCCAGCTGTTGAGACGCTGGGGTTGATAACGGCTGCCCTGACAAAGCACCACGGGCTGGGCCACCTAAGACGCCCTTCCTGTCCCCTCCTACTCCTGTCTCCTCCCAGCCTGTCTCTTAGGATCAACAACCCAGTTGGGAGCGCTTCAATATTAGTCCTTATGTGGACTGGATGAGATTTTCAATTCTCTGTTTCTCATTTATTTTAAAAAAAATGCATTGTAAGAAATGCATTTTCTCACAGTTCTGGAGGCTGGATGTCTAAGATCAAGGCGTCAGCAGCGCTGGTTTCCTCGAGGTCTCTGTCCTTGGCTTCTCCTTGTGTTTTCACAAGGTCTTCCCTAGCCCGCCAGGCTTCTCTGTCCATGGAACTGCCCAGGCAAGAATACTGGAGTGGGCTGCCGTTCCCTTTTCCAGGGGATCTTCCTGACCGCCCAGGGATTGAACCCATGTCCCTCGTGTTGGCAGGTGGGTTCTTTCCCACTGAGCCGCCTGGAAAGCCTCAAGGAGCCAGGACTGGGTGCAAACTCAGGCCACTCAGCCCTGACCTGGGGAGCCACTGCCCTCGGAAGCGATGCCCTGTGGGATGGCTGGGAACAAAGTTCTTAAATTGGAACCAGGATGTGACTGGGGTCTGCCAGGGTCTCTTGCCTCCTCTAGAAGGGGCTCCCAGGGCGCTGCTGGCTGGGGGAGCACTCACAGGGGCCCATCTGCATCCAGGGTAATGGTCATGACGGGAGGACCTGAGGCAGATGTCTGGTTCACTGTGTGACCTTCACCATGGGACTCAACTCACCTGTGGCTTGGTTTTCTCCTCTGCAAAATGGGGCAAGGAGAGGGCCGTGTCACCGAGAGGACCAAATGGGTCCCTACGTGAAAATCCCGCACAACCGCGCCTGGCCGGCGGCAGGACAGCTGCCTGCATGTTAACTATTAGATTGTACGGCAAGAGGGGTGCTGTCTCATTCTCTGAGCAGTTGGCGGAAGAGTCCTCTTAGAGACCTGCCTCTGTCAGGCTGCTCGAGATAGAAGCTGGGTCCTGGGAGCCTGGTGGGGGAATGGCCGCCTCGTAGAGACACAGGAGGAGCAGTCGGCTGCAAGGATGGAGGAGAAAGGCAGAGCCGGGGTCAGCGGGGTGGCATGACCCAGGGAGCCTGGAAGCTCAAGAGGCGCCCCTACAACCCCTCAAGTCTCACTAAACTCACAAGATGCCTGACGCCAGTGGATTGGGTTTAATATCCATTTCTGCGCAGATTATGTCCCCAGGGATGGCTGCAGGCACAACACTGAAGGTTTGAGCCAGCGTTTTCAGAATCTCTGAGGGGTTGGGGGTGAGGTATTCACCGTGGCGGCTTCCCCGGGACCTGTCCCCCGAGGGATGGCTCACATCTCAATTACACGGAAGAGACTCCAGCCCCGAGGGCCTGGCCTCCTGGGCTACTGCAAGGCCCACCGAAATTGCAAATGGAAAAGACAATTGGGTGTCAGAGATGGTTTGAGTCTCTGCTCAGACCCAGACAGGTGACTTTTACGGAATTCTGGTGCGAGAACCCCCGGGCTCCAGGACCGTTTCCCCAGAGGCAGTGCACTCCTCCCTACATGCCTCTCGCCTCCCCAGTCTGCCAGGCGATTGAAACCAGCCTGTGTCTCCGGGGCCCGGAATGGAATTTTATCAGGGATCCCTGGAACTGGAAAGCTTATTTGCAGCCTCCCGCCGGCGGCTCCAGATAAAGAATGCAGCCTCTGTGCTGCGGTGTCGAAAGCCGTGCCTGGTCCCCATCCATCATGCTGTCACAGCATCACCCCGGACAGCTCTGCTTCAAGCAGAATCAGGTGGAGGACTTTCTGCCCAAGAATAACAAACAGCAGCAAAGTCAGGTGAGGCAGTCTTTGCTCCCACCATCCCTGCACTACAGGGGAACGAACGTTATGGTTTCCCCGTGTCATCCCCCCAGCACCCCCCTCGCTCCACATCCCCAGAGGCTGGGTGGCAGGAGTCATCAACCCTCATCTGGTTCTAGAAGCCTCTAAATATCACTGTGGGTTTCTATCTTAGCGGGTAGGAGACAGAGATTGGGACGATGGAAATGCTTTGCATGAAGAGAGCTTTTGTAAAATTCATCCACGTGCCTTCTCCCATTGATCTTTTATGGCCACCCTTAATGGGGAGGTATTTTTTTTTAATCCTTTCACTTTCGGTGGCATAGCATGTGGGATCTTCCCCAGCCAAGAATTGAACCCACGCCTCCTACAGTGGAAGCATGGAGCCTTAACCACGGGACCTCCAGGGAAGTCCCTCAGGGAGGCACTGTGATTTGCCAGTTGACAGATGAGGCAAATGAAGCTCAGAGAAGATAAGTGACTTTTCCAAGGTCACACAGAGAGTCCCCAGGTGGGGAGGGGAGAGGTGGAGCTTGAATCCCATCCTTTTGACTTCAGATCACGTGCTCTTTACACTCTTTATGCTACAGCTGTCCTTTCCTCAATCCCGGTCTCTCTCATGCTGCCCTTGTTGCTGTTTGTCCTGCCAAACCTAGTCCCCAGACGTGGAGTGAGGTTCGCCCTCCCGGGTAGGGACACTAATCTGCAGCCCACCTGCCCTCCCTGCTCTGAGGCACACCTGGCTGGAACCAGGGAGGCAGGGGCCACGGAGCCAGCGGGGTAGGGGACAGTGGTCCAGTAACTCTCTTTGATCTGATGGATCCAGGAGCCCAAGCCAGCACTGTTTCCTTCTTGATGAACAGGCAGGGAGACTAGGAGGCTGGGACCTGGCTCCCGGCCCTCTTCCCACAGCGGGGATGTTATCACCCCCGACCAGGAGACTCAACACCTGAGGAAACTGTGACTCATCCATTTGAAATGGTACCAGCTGCTCCAATGGGAATCCTTTTGGTGGAGCGACGGGATGGACCCGGTCCCACACTTCATTCCAATGACAAGGAGCATCGTTTTTAAACCCAGATGGTACCATGGACCCCAACATGAGGGAGAAGAGGAGGAAAGAAGGAAACAGGAGCACCCCAGCATCCATCTATCATCACTGAGCAAGAGAGGGTACCAGACACATCACCTCCGAGAAGCACCCGTCTCATAACATCCGTACGGGGCCAAAGGGGCAACAGCAGGCAGCTGGAGCATGGAAGGGGAGGGAAGGACGGCAGAGAGGGAGGCCTGGAGCCCCTGGAGGAGAGTTAAAACACAGAGAGAAGCCACCTAGGAGTAAGAATAAGGAGCCTACACAGTGGCAGCTGCCTGGAACAGAAGAGTTAGTCTGTCGAGGAGGAGATGAGCACACAGAAGCTGAGCAGCTCCTGGGCACTTGGTGCCAGGCTGCAATGGTGGAGCCTGAGCCAGTTGGGAAATGGAGACACAGCATAGAGAAGCCTTTCATTCACTCACTCACTCATTTATTCATGCATCCAGTGAAACAGTCGCAGAGTCCGACTCTGAAAGACGTGGGGCTGAACTCTGGAGATGTGCAGCTTAAGAGGTTCCATGGGGAACTGGGCCAGGGAGCAATGAGGGGTAGATCCTGATGCCATCAGCCTTCACGCTATTGCAGAGGAAGAGGATGTGGCTGAGGTTCCCCAGGGGCAGGTGTCGTTCAGTTACTCAGGTGTGTCCAACTCTCTGCGACCCCATGGACTACAGGACGCCAGGCTTCCATGCCCCTCAGTATCTCTCAGAGTTTGCTCTAACTCATGTCCATTGAGTCGGTGATGCCACCCAACCATCTGATCCTCTGTTGTCCTGCCTTCAATCTTTCCCAGCATCAGGATCTTTTCCAATCAATCAGCTCTTCACACCTGGTGGCCAAAGTATTGGAGCTTCAGCATCAGTCCTTCCAATAAATATTCAGGGTTGATTTCCTTTAGGATTGACTGGTTTGATCTCCTTGCAGTCCAAGGGACTCTCAAGAGTCTTCTGTAGCACCACAGTTCAAAAGCATCAAATCTTTGGGGCTCAGGTGGACTATGAGAAAAATAGAGAGCTCAGGCAGAATCCCAAGGAAATGCCACTTAAGGACAAGCATGAAAAGATGTCTTCCAAAAGGCGACCATCCACTTCCAAAAGGCGACATCATGAATGAATGAGCGAATGGAGAAACTAGGGCCAGACTGTATCCCAGGACCTGTGGAAGGAGAAAATAAAATCCAGCAAAAACCCAAAAACCCCTCTCATCCCAGACTGGCCCTGTATGAGGCTGGGCTCCTGGGGGAGCCCAAGGGGCATAATCATGGTATCCACCTCCAAGGAGATCACAAGAGGGCAGGAAGCCACAGGGTAAACAAGCAAAATTTAAATGACCCCCAAAGAGTTAGGGGCTTCCCTGGTGGTTCAGACTAGGTAAGGAATCCACCTGCAATGTGGGAGACCTGGGTTTGATCCCTGGGTTGGAAAGATTCCCCTGGACGAGGGCATGGCAACCCACTCCAGTATTCTTGCCTGGAGAATCCCTGTGGACAGAGGAGCCTGGCAGGCTGCAGTCCATGGGGTCGCAAAAAGTCAGACATGACTGAGTGACTAAGCCCAGCACACACAGCAAAGAGTTAACTCTCAGTGCAAGGCTAGAAGAGAGAAAAAAGAAAAAAAAAAAAAAAAAAAAACAATGTCTCAAGGCTGCACAGTGCATGATTAATTAACAAATGAACTGCACAGGCTAAAATTGCATCAAAGTTCAGAGGAAAGAGGACGCGCTTAGGGCTTCAAATGTCAAGGTTGGATTTGCTGAGAGGTCAGATTTGACCTGGGTTTTGAAGGAGGGGTGGAATTTGTGCAAGAAAGGATGCCAGCTGAGGGCTGGTGAGGATCTCCCAGGCCACACGGGAAGTGTGGGAGAAGACCAGAGCTCAGCGTGCGCTTGAGGGGGTCACGGGGTGAGCGGTGGTGCTCAGGGGTATGGGCCTCACAGGCTGTGGTTGAAAGGGCTGCTCAAGGGCCTGGGGTCTGGCCAACACTCTTGGACTTGGGGTTCCTACTGGTGCTTTTGGACAAATGGAAAATTTCTAACCAAGAAGTGATCTAGGGAGGCAAGATCCATCATAAATCCACTGAGATCACTGGAAGGGGAGGTGAGGCGCTGTATGCAAATGGGGTGCTGGCAGCAGGAATGCAAAAGACGGGGGTGGATGGAAAGAAGATTCTGGGGGAGACGTGGATGCAGAGAAGGACCAGCAGTGCCCGCTGGATTCTGCTGGCTCTAGAACTAAGGCTGTCATAGAGAGCGCCCCAAACGCTGCCCACACCTGTGGGGCACTTTGTTTGCTTTTATTTCATTTCATTTTACCTTATCTTTGATTTTTGGGCTTCCCCGGTGGCTCAGCGATAAAGAATCTGCCTGCCAGTGTAGGAGACGTCGGTTCAATCACTGGGTCGGAAGATCCCCTAGAGAAGGAAATGGCAACCCACTCCAGTATTCTTGCCTGGAGAATCCCACGGACAGAGGAGCCTGGCAGGCTACAGACAATGGGGTCGCAAAATGTCAAACATGACTTAGTGACTAAACAACAAAAACAAATCTTTGATTTCTGCCCCGGTGTGAACCATCAGGGCTGGTTCAGAGTTCTGCTCAGTAGCTGGGATCCGGGATGCTCTGGGGAGAGGCTCCAAGCCTCAGGAGCTTCATGAAGAAGGCTGGCACCCAGGGCCAGGTGGTTCCCATCCCCAACCTCTCCAGGTGACCCCCACGGAACCACCTCCGCTCAGAGCCCGCAGGGCACGAGCCTCCCACTCCTTATCACCACAGCACTTTTTGCACTAACCATACCGGAGCAGGGACGGAAAGAAATTTCATTCTCATTTTCTCTCCCCACTCAAAGCAGTATCTTGCCCACAGCCCGATTTCCCAATCTCTCTTCTGGTGCCTTTTAATATTTATAGCTATGTGGACAGAATGTGGAGTGAGAGCCAGCTGGCCCCGGGAGCAGAGATTTAGGAGAGCCATCCCCCACCCGAGGACCCACAAATCCCCAGAAGCTGCCCTCAGGGCCGTTCCTAGGGGCCCACGTGAGAGGGTGCCTGGCAGGATCCAATCATTCATCCAAGGTCCCCCTCCATTCTCTCCACTTCCTGCAACTCCACCAGCCTACTCACTGCACTGCTTGATTGCCAGGACCAATTTGCCTTCCTTCATTAATCTTTTTCCCCTGTGGACATATTGTTCAGTTGCTAAGTCATGTCTGACTCTTTGCAACCCCATGGACTGCAGCATGCCAGGCTTCCCTATCCTCTACTATCTCCTAGAATTTGCTTAAATTCATATCCATTGAGTCAGTGATGCCATCCAACCTCTTCATCCTCTGTCATCCCCTTTTCCTCCTGCCCTCAATCTTTCCCAGAATCAGGGTCTTTTCCAATGAGTCAGCTCTTCACATCAGGTGGCCAAAGCATCCGAGTTTCAGGAATGAATTCCAATGAATATTCAGGACTGATTTCCTTCAGGATTGACTGGTTTGATCTCCTTGCAGTCCAGGGGAAATCTCATGAGTATTCTCCAACATCACAGCTGGAGAAGGCTCCAACTGTGGCGCTTGAGTCTTCATGGACGATAAAGATGGACATATTCATTATCTATTGATGCATTTTACAAATGCCCCCAACTTAATTTTTAAACCAGCGCATTTCTCTGGGTCAGGGTGCGACTTAACTGGATCCTCTGTCTCTGGGTCTCACAAGGCTGTGGTCAAAGTGTCAGCCAGGGCTGGGGTCTTGGCTGGAGCAGGAGCCACCTCCAAGCTCACTCTGTGGCTGGCAGCAGGAATCAGCGGATGCAAGTTCTCAGGTTCTGAGAAGGGGCGTCTTGCACGGCCGCCCAGCCCCCAGCCCCACACATGCCCTCCTCCTGGTAAAGCCCCCACACCGTCTGACTGTCTCACTAGCAAACGAATGGATCACTGGGCTTGGGGTCCAAAACCCAACTGTAGGTCTGGCTGCTGCCCCTCAATCCAGCTTCCAGGTCTTACTCTAGTAGACGGGGTGGGGAAGCTCGGTGTGGGGTGGGGTTTGAGCTAAATGACTTCTAAATGCCCCCTGTGTTTCTCACCATAACTAACTCCAGCTTTGACTTTGCACCAGATGTTCTTCTGCAGCTGCTTCCTGAAGCCTCTGCTTCCCTCCCCCATGCTCTCACCCCCCACCCCGTCCCAAGTTCCCACACATTTGTCACTTGCACGTTGGCCATACATGCCACCCTCCCTGCCACCCAGAGAGGGAAGCTGCCATTCAGTGAGAGCAGGGCTGGGTGGGGCACCCATCACCTGCGGCCACCCAATGACCACTGCGCCCACACTGCCCCGTAGAATGTTCCATGATGATGGAACCGTTCACTCTGCAATCGCCACTGGCCACCTGTGGCTGCTGACCACTGAGACCACTGAGACATGCCTTTGTCACTGAGTCACTGTATTTTGTCTCCACTGGTTTGTGCTGTTGCTGTTCAGTCACTCAGTCGCGTCCGACTCTTTGCAACCCTGTGGACTGCAGCATGCCAGGCTTCCCTGTCCTTCACCACCTGGTTTGTATTTAACTTTGAAAAATTTTTTTTCTTTCTGTATTTTTTTGGTTGCACTGGGTCTCACCGCTGGGCGTGGTCTTTCTCTAGTTGTGGCGAGCAGGGGCCATTCTACAGTTGGCATGTGCGGGCTTCTCACTGTGATGGCTTCTCTTGTTGCGGAGCGGAGGTTCTAGGGTCACAGGCTTCAGTAGCTGTGGCTCACGGGCTTAGCTGCTCTGCAGTGTGTGGGATCTTCCCAGACCAGGAACCCGCATTCCCTGCACTGGCAGGCAGATTCTTAATCTCTGGACCACCAGGGAAGTCCAGCCTTTAGCTTTAATGTTAATAGCCCTGGGCAGCTAGTGGCTGCTGCCTGCATGGGACAACGCAGCCCTCAAAGGTGGGGGCTAGAGCTTAGCCATCTGACTTGCACCTGAGATTCTCTCTCTCTTGAGTTCTGAAACCTCCATAGAAACTCTACACAGCCAGAGGAAACCGGAACCTCCCCAGGCCGAAGAGGACCAGGCCAAAGCAGCTTCTCAAACATGAATGTGGAAATGATCCATTAAAGCAGATTCCGATACATAGTCTGGGGCAGGCCTGGGGGGTCTGCGTTCCTAACAAGGTTTCCCGAATTGGATAGCCAAGCTCGAAGGTCTCCCCCTTTACAGCAGTCAAACAACCCACCTCCTTCAATCAGTCCACCTGCCAAACCACCTCCTTCTGCATTTTCCCGTGTCTCCCTTTCAAAGAAGAGAAGCCCAAACCCTCAGCACTCCACCCCTGGAGGCCTTGACCCAGGCGGAAACAGCTGGAGAAAGACCTCCAGGTCATGTATCCCTGGCTTGGCTCAGATTGGCAGCGTCAGCCGGGCTGTTTAATAACAGTGCCGGGTGGCCTCACCAGCTCAGCGTCAGCCAGGTGGTCCCACGGGGTCTCTGTCTTGCTTGCAGTCCTGGCTGTGAGAAGGAGTGTTCACAGGAGAGTGCTAGAGATTTCCATGGAAAGGTTTATCCAAAGTTTCCCAGCACACGGCTATGGGCTCTGGAAACCACTGGCCTGGCTGCTGGATTGAATCCAACGGTCCCAGAGGCCAACCCCAGATCTTCCTGCAGCACACCAAGTGGCCACCTCTAGCATGTCACCAACATGTCTCAGCCTCACCACACCCTGTGCTTTGGGCACCGCCATCAGCTCCTCTTACAAACACAGAAGCCAAGGCACAGAGAGGCTGAGCGTCTGGCCTGAAGTCACACAGCAGAGCCCTGCTTCCATCCCACGCAGCTTGGCCCCAGAGGAGGCCAGTGTACCTGCTATGTGGTACCTCACCTGTTGAAAGGAGATCCGCAGGGTAACAGCCTGACTGCTGCCCAGGAAGATGGGGAAGATCCAAGGACATGCGACATGGAAAGCCTTGTGGTGTAGAAGCACTAAGGAAATCCTGGTACTGCTGGGCAGGCCTTGTTAGGCTCTGCAGGTTAGATGTTCCCAGGGAACAAGGGGACTCCCATCCCCCGACACCCACTGCCTCCCATATGATGCCCTCCAGAGGCGGCACCGCTGTGCTCTCTCTGAACAAATCCTCCAGCGTCTGCCTGTCCACACCTGTGTATTCCCCTCCCTCCCTCGGCCCCGGGGGCACCAGCGTCCAGACACACCTCTGTCCAAGAACTGACCACGCTCTCCCTCCGGGTTCACCCGGTCCCAGTTGACGTGCAGGAATGGTTCCTTGGGCCACCCACATCCAATCTTGGGTCTTGGGCACCATCACCCTTCCCCCATCCCGTCTCACACAGGACTGATCCCACCTCCAGCTTCAGGAAGTTGCACTCAGTGGACACAGGCTTTCTTCCTGAGTCACCATGTAACTCAATTCAGGCCAAAGACAATCAGGCTCGGAACTTGTCTTTTCTTGGTGGAGGAGAAAAAACTTTTTTCCCAAGGTGGGGAGCTGGGAGCCACCATCTTGCCTCAATTCCCTGAGCCAACACAGAAAGAAACAGAGCTAAGAAACGGGGACACACCAGCATGATATCATCCTGGTGACAGCATCCAGGTTCAGGTCTGGGTGTTTTAGTGAGAGGAACCAGGAAGAGACATCCCGTTCCCTCTCTTCTGGTTTCTCTTAAGTCCCAGGTTGGACCATAAAGTTGGACCATAAAGAAGGTTGGATCATAAAGAAGGCTGAGTGCAAAGAATGGATGCCTTTGAATTGTCCCTTGGACTGCAAGGAGATCCAACCAGTCCATCCTAAAGGAAACCAACCCTGAATATTCATTGGAAGGACTGATGCTGAAGCTGAAGCTCCGATACTTTGGCCACCTGATGTGAAGAGCTGACTCACTGGAAAAGAGCCTGATGCTGGGAAAGATTGAGGGCAGGAGGGGAAGATGGTGGCAGAGGATGAGATAGCTGGATGGTATCACAGACTCAATGGACATGAGTCTGAGCAAACTCTGGGAGATAGTGAAGGACAGGGAGGGCTTGGTGTGCTGCAGTTCATGGGGTCGGAAAGAGCTGGACATGACATAGCGACTGAACAAGTCCCAGGCAGCGCAGTGGTAAAGAACCCACCTACCAATGCAGGAGATGCAGGAGACAGGGGTTTGATTCCTGCGTAGGAAATGGCTCCCCACTCCAGTATTCTTGCCTGGGAAACTCCACGGACAGAGGAGCTTGGCAGGCTACAGTTCATGGAGTTGCAAAGAGTCGGACAGGACCGAGCAGCGCAGAACAACAAGCCATTACTAGGAGGGTTTCCTGTCACGTCTGATCAAGTTGTCTGATAGAACCTCTTTCTCCTCTCCCTGCTCTTCTGCCAGCTCCCACTCCCAGCCCCATGCCCAGCCGCCCACCCGCTTCTGCTGACCGGGGCTCCGTGGAGGGAGGCCTGAGCCAGCAGAGTTTGCCATAGTTCAACGGGCACTGAAAACGTGGGGCCCCAGGAGCTGCCCGCTGCCCTGCTGCTGTCCACTTGCTCTAGCCAGGTTCAGCCACTCGCCACCAGAAAGCTGATTTTGCACTTCTCTGCGGAAAAAAAAGCATGATGCCTGCCCTCTGCACAGATGCATGCCGCCCACCTGGCCAGCTCCCTTGTGCCCAATGCCCTGGCCTGCTGCATCTGGTCAGAGAGCAGTAACCCCAGAGGCCCTGGGCACCAAGCAGGTTAGTTCTTTCCTCTTGCTGGGACCTTAATGAAGGCAGAGCTGCTATACTGATCCAGCGATTGGACAGCTACCAAAAACCCTCGGGCTGGGAGTCAGGAGCCTGCTGTGTTCTGTGTCCGCGTGGTCGGAAAGACAAAGACCTGCCATGCTGCCGTGTACCCCAAGGCCCACCCTGCCTCCTCTCGACCTGGAAAATGAAGAACAGCCCCGGGTAAGGAAATCCACCCTCGCAGCAGCTTTCTTAGCTTCTTCAGTGCCGAAAACCCACTCATCAGGAAGTTTGTCTCTGCCCAAGGGTAACAGGTCCGGGGAGCCCCAAAGGCAGACAGTAGCCTTCAATCTTCATGTGTTACTTACCCACTGAGGACCTTATGAATTAACCTCTCTGTCCTCAGTGTTCGCATCTATAGAATGGGGCCATAGTAGCAGCTGCTCAGTAGGAGTGACTGCAAGACAGACCAAGGGGAAGGAAGGCAGCGTCGGGCCTCCTCCACGGGCAGGAGGAAGACGAGGGCTGTAATTTGTACGGTTATCAGGCATCCTCGTCTTCATGGTTGTCACTGGGCTGGACCTCCGTTTCACCCGCCTCCCATCTGGAGCCAGGCGGGTTTGGGAGGGAAAATCTGTTGAAAATTGGAATCCTAACGCATTCCAGAGTATTGGCCGTCTGGGCAGAACAGCACGACCACCGCCCGGCGCGGGTCAGGGCAGACTGGGGCACGGGTGTTCCGTGTTGGATGCTGGCTGCACGTGGATCTGTTGCAGAATCAGCACCCAGCGTCTCAGTTAAGAGGCAGCTTTAAGGGTACTGAGTTACCGGGGGCTCCTCCGGGGGCTGCCTGAGGGCGGCCTGACCCCCACCCAGTGCCTGAGCCCTGCCCCCCCGAGGGCTTTCCAGTGATCAGTTTCCATGCAGTGGCCCCCAGATTCCATGGGCTACACTCACTTGGTTCGGAGAGTCTTGGCTTTTCAACACGGCTTTAAGCTCTGCCGTTGCTGGTGGAGCCCGTCCCTCTGTCCTGGATCTGGCCCTCTGTCCTGGGGGCCCCCTGCCAGCAGCAACAGCATCTGGGTCTCTTCTATCCGTGGTGACATTTTCCAGGATCAGAGCTGGAGCTGACCAGAGGGCTGCCCTTCTACCTCCCCTCACAGGAAACCTTCTCCCCTAGGAACTTCAGTTGAGCTCAAAGCTCTCCAGAGTCCCTTCCATTTGCAGCTGTTTGAATTTCATTAGCGCAGAAGATCTGAAAGTGGGCATATCCGGGAAGAAGCCGCTGGACGGAAGCGTCCCTGGGGATGGCTCAGAATCGGGGACTTTTGCTGAATGGACCAGCATTAGCAACTTGCCAGCCCTCCTCTCCCAGTGCTGAGCAGAATCTTGACTTTGAGAGAAGAAATAGAGCTACTCACTCAAGTGGCAATTGAAAAGCCCTTAAAGAGGCCCGAGGTTGTGCTCAGAGCCGGGCAAGGCTCAGTTAACTGCTCCAGCCTCCGGGAGCCTTGTCAGTTCAGCCAGGGTTTGCATCCATCTGTATCCATCCATCTGTCTCACACCTGAGAGCTGGCAAGAGGAGCCAGAGGGCACAGGGCAGCTGGGGGAGGCTGGGCTTTCTCTTATTGCCCCGGGGCACATGCAGCTATCTGGAGTAGGAACCTGCAACCCACTCCAGTATTCTTGCCTGGAAAATTCCAGGGACAGAGGAATCTGGTAGGCTGCAAAGAGTCGGACGTGACTGAGCGCTCATGCACATCCATGCATCACACACACACACACACAAATATGCATTTCCATACAACAGTATAGGAACTAAGGGCATGGCCGTCTCTGTTTGCTGGGACACCTTGCCTTTATAGCTTTCATTCACTGATGATTATGTGTCTTGGTGTGTGGTTCTGGTGCGATTATTAATAGTGGTCCCTCCCAGTCTGGATTTCCTGGTGGCTCAGATGATAAAAAGTCTGCCCACAATGCGGGAGACCTGAGTTCGATCCCTGGGTCGGGAAGATCCCCTGGAGAAGGAAACGGCAACCCACTCCATTATTCTTGCCTGGAAAATCCCATGGAGACAGAGGAGCCTGGTGAGCTATAGTCCACGGGGTCACAAAGAATCAAACATGACTAAGCGACTTCACTTTCACTCCCCGTTCAGATGACAACTTACAGGGTCACTCTCCAAAGTGGAGCTCAGGAGAGAAATAGAAGGAGGAGGAGCAGACTGGAGAGATGCTACTGAGAACCGAGACACGGGTCTCATCTTCTTCACTCTCTTTCCAGAACTTATAAGCTGGGTGGGGAGCCCAGGACCCCTTGGGGCGGGGCTGGCAAAACTTGCTTCTAGACCCTCCCAGCTGACTCAAGGATGGGGACGTCTCTGCCGGCCCAGTGGCTAAAGAATCCGCCTGCCGGTGCAGGGGACACGGGTTCAGTCTCTTGTCTGAGGAGATTCCACGTGCCAAGCTGCAGGGCATCTAAGGCCGTGTGCCGCAACTGCCGAAGTCCGTGCCCTAGAGCCCAGGGTCGGCGGAGGAGAAGCCGCTGCAGTGAGAAGCCGCTCACCGCAAAAGAGTAGCGCCCCTCGCCACAACTAGCGAAGGCCCGCGTGCAGCCATAAGACCCCGCTCAGCCAAAAATAAAAAAGGAAGAATGGACCTCGGGTCAGATTTGAGGTGGATCATGTGTTACTCTGACATAAAGCCTCGTGGTGTGGCGCAAACCCTCACCTTTTAAGCAAGCTGAGCAATCGATTCTGCTTTTATGATCATTAAGCATTTCTTATCAAAGTATCTGCATACCTTTATAAGTTCATCTGAGTCAGCAAACGGGTTTTTTTTTTTTTTTAAGGATAAGGATTTATTTATTTATTCTTGTTTCTTTACAGCTGCACAGTTTATTCTGCTGAATGAGTTTTAAACTGACACGGAAAATGAGTTTCATCTTCAGTGCCAGCTCTGGGCCTTAGCGTTAGTCCTGGCCCAGGTCGTAGTGTGAAGAAGAATTCTGAGGTCACATCCCAGGTGAAGGTCGGAATACCACAAGCTACACCCACTCGGGACACGGGAGATGGAGTGGCGACATCCCGTCTGCTATCAGCCACTCCTGTCTCAGAGAGTGTCAGGGGTCTCGGGGGCTCTTTCTGTACAGACGCTGAAGGATAATGGAGATTCTTTGAAAGGCCTACAGGAAGGCCTTCCTCCCCTCTTCTCTCTCCAACCTCAGTAAAGCCTTATTGCAAACAGACCGCGATGTCAGCTGCTTCTCCTGGGGAAGAAAACCGGACAAGTCCGGGACCAGGAGACCACTGCGTTAGGCAAGACGCTTTCTCAGATCAGCGTCAGGCCTTGGAGAAACTTCCTCCCTGAGCCCATCGCCATCGTGGCAGCGAGGCATCCTGGGCCTGGACATCTTGCGCATCCCTGTTTCCTCTAGGTCCCTCCAGACCTCCGCAGCCGCGCCCCTAAGGCAGGTCCCCAGGGAGCCTGGCAGGGGGCGGGGCTTCCCTCTCAGGGACTCTTACAGGTGGCCCACTCCTTAAAGGAACCGCACCCTTAGACAAAGAGGCAGCCACGCACGCCAATGCTTTCTGGGCTCTGCACACGGAGGTTGCTGCTCTTATGACAGGTGTTCTTGGAGGTCTGTTCGGCCCCTTGTGTCACAGCCACCCACCCAAGACAGGATGTTGTGTGTTTAGGGGAGAATCTAAGGAAGTATATTTGCCAACAGGCCCATCTGCTCAAACGAGAACCAGGCTCCCCTCCATGCCTTTCAAGGCCGGAGGCCCAAGGGATCAAAAGCGGATTCTAAACGGTTTCTCATGTGTCCTTTCAACCAGCTGCACGCGTGTCTCAGATGGGTTTGCACTATTGTGAGCCCTCTTTTGGATCACGGGGGTCCTGTCACTTGGCCTGGAATGGGGTGGCCCTCCGTGTTGGCGTGAGACAGAATATTTCCTGCTGTGTCAGTAAACAAGCATGTCACAGCCCTCAGGGATTCCGGCCCTCCACATGTGAATTTCAGAGCCCAGGAAGAGCAATACCTGCTTCCCGGCTGCCACCGAGCTGCTGCCATCCCCACCGGTGAGCAAGGAACTAAGGATGTGAAAAATCAAATCTCAGGATGCTGACCCCAGAGAGCTGAGGTGCGTATGAAAGGAGTGACTTCAGTTGAGCCCAGACTCGCTTTTTCCCATAGAAAAAGCACTGAATTCCTTGAGATATCTGGTCTCCCCTAATTAACAATAATCTTCTGATGTTCAGACTCACTGCCCCTTGTTGCAAGCTTCTGTATAACCCGACTCCTCCCCACACCCCCGCCTCCTCCAAACAGTTCGCTCAGGGTCACTTGAGATGCTGTCTTCGGGGCTTGAAGTCCTAAAAATTTGCATCAAATAAAACATAACTCTCAACTTTTCGGTTGTGAGTACTTTTTGAAAGTCAGCATTGGCCATCCCTGATAAACTCCATAAAGGATGTGGAGACAGGCTGTGAGGACGGAAGTAAATTATAAATACTTGCGAAGCTCATTCATAAGGGAAAATGAGAGCAGGGTGGGCCTTGAGGGTGTAGGAGAGCGTCACTGAGGCTCAGTTCTCCTATTTGTAAAATAAAAAGATTGATTCTGGAATCACACTATGGTCAATGTCAACATTACCCAGGACGCAACCCCATCACCTGAATTATGAGGCTACGGGGTGCTGGGGGCTTTCTGGTAGCTCAGTCAGTAAAGAATCTGCCTGCAGTGCAGGAGACCCGAGTTTGATCCCTGGGTCAGGAAGATCCCCTGGAGAAGGAAACAGCAAACCACTCCAGCATCCTTGCCTAGAAAAATCCCATGGACAGAGGGTCCTGGTGGGCTACAGTCCATGGGGTCACAAAGAGTCAGGCATGACTGAGCGACTAACCCGTTCACTTTCTTTCATGGGGTTCTGGACATCAAAAGTCCCACTTCACTAAAGGCAGCAGCCAAAGAATGACCCCCTTGCCATCTGGCTGATATGAAACCCGTCACTTTCTCTTAATACCATGCTGTGCGTGCTAAGTCACTTCCATCGTGTCTGACTCTTTGTGACCCTCTGGACTGTGGCCTGCCAGGCTCCTCTGTCCATGGGATTCTCCAGGCAAGAATCCTGGAGTGGGTTGCCATGCCCTCCTCCAGGGGATCTTCTCGACCCAGGGATCAAACCCACATCTCTTCTGTCTCCAGCACTGGCAGGCATCACCTGGGAAGCCCCATGCAATGTTACACCATGTCAAAATGAACCAGTTAAACCCAGCCCAAACGTCTGACTCAGAGAACAGAGGTCTACATGGCTTGGAGTCTCAACAGGGAGGCATGATCATGCTTTTGTGGGAGATGGAGAAGAGGGAGGAACTCTTTCCTGCGATGGTGGAGTCATGCCATGTAAAGGGCTGGTTTTATGAGCCTGGCTGGGTTTCAATCACATCACAGCTGGGCTGAGGGAATCCTGCTTACAGTGTGCTCACCCCAGCCCCAGGGCATCTCTCCCCTCTTCTGAGGCCCCAGAACATCCACAGACTCTTGGTGCCTCTTCGAACTGTCTTAAAAACAATCTGTAGGGCTTCCCTGACGGCTCAGTGGTAAGGAATCTGCCTGCCAATGAAGGAGAAGCAGCTTCCATACCTGGGTTGGGAAGATCCCACAAGCCTCAGGACAACTAAGCCCGTCGCCACGACTGTTGAGCCTGTGCTCTAGAGCCCGCGCTCTGCAGCAAGAGAAGCCACCGCAGTTAAAACCTGCACGCTGCACATACAGAGTAGACCTGATCGTCAAAAGCAGAGGAAAGCCCGCACAGCAATGAAGACCCAGCCAGCCAAAAATAAATAAACAAGCACTAAGGCCCCCTCCCCTAGCCCTTGGCACTCATCGGTCTACTTTAAAAACAGAAAAGAAAAACCGTAAGGCCACAGATGCTGACACTTGCCATCACTGGTCTCAGTTTGGGTTCACCCAAGAGCTGCTCCTGAGAGGCAGATCTGGTACACCTGTAGGTAGAGTGGGGGGTGGGCAGAGGGAGGGGAGGAGGGAGATGATACAGGGGAGGAGGGAGGGGAGGAGAGGAGGGAGGTGATACAGGGGAGGAGGGAGGGGGAGGGAGGGGATGCAGGGGAGGAGGGAGGGGAGGAGGGAGATGATTCAGGGGAGGAGGGAGGGGAGGAGGGAGGGGAGGGGAGGCGAGGAGGGGAGGGGAGGGGAGGAGGGAGGTGATACAGGGGAGGAGGGAGGGGAGGAGAGGAGGGAGGTGATACAGGGGAGGAGGGAGGGGGAGGGAGGGGATGCAGGGGAGGAGGGAGGGGAGGAGGGAGATGATTCAGGGGAGGAGGGAGGGGAGGAGGGAGGGGAGGGGAGGCGAGGAGGGGAGGGGAGGCGAGGAGGGGAGGGGAGGGGAGGAGGGAGGTGATACAGGGGAGGAGGGAGGGGGAGGGAGGGGATGCAGGGGAGGAGGGAGGGGAGGAGGGAGATGATTCAGGGGAGGAGGGAGGGGAGGAGGGAGGGGAGGAAGGAGGAGGTGTAGGGGAGGGCAGGAGGGAGGGGAGGCAGGGGAGGAGGGAGGGGAGGAGAGGAGGGAGGTGATACAGGGGAGGAGGAAGGGGATGCAGAAGAAGGGATGAGGGAGGGGAGGAGGGAGATGATTTAGGGGAGGAGGGAGGGGATGCAGAGGAGGAGGGAGGGGATGCAGAGGAGGGGAGGAGGAAGAGGAGGGAAAGGGAGGAGGGAGGGGAGGGGAAGGGAGGAGGGAGGTGATTCATGGGAGGGGAGGGAAGGGGAGGGGTTGGGAGCCCACCAGAGGAGCAGGTCATCACAATTGCTCCTCCGGGGGCAACTGGAACTTCTCCTGGGCAGATCTCCAGGAGACCTGTAAGAGTGGATACCTCCGAGTCACCCCCGCCCAGGGGCAAGGCAACTGGTCACTTCTACATTCCCTCCCCTTGGCCGCTGCTGCTGCTGCTGCTGCTAAGTCGCTTCAGTCGTGTCCGACTCTGTGCGACCCCATAGACAGCAGCCCACCAGGCTCCCCTGTCCCTGGGATTCTCCAGGCTAGAACTGGAGTGGGTTGCCATTCCCTTCTCCAATGTGTGAAAGTGAAGTCGCTCAGTCATGTCTGACTCTTAGCGACCCCATGGACTACAGCCCACCAGGCTCCCCTGTCCATGGGATTTTCCAGGCAAGAGTACCGGAGTGGGGTGCCATTGCCTTCTTCTGGCAAAGCAAGCTTTCAGGACGTCAGGAAAAGCCCGTGAGCAAAGAGATGGCCCTCCTGGGGGACAGACGGTAGCAGGAGACCCTGGAAGCAGTGAGGCCAAGGGGTCCACTGGGCACCTGCCGTGTCACCTCACCTTCTCCCGTGGGTGTCTGTCCGTTTCCCAGGGACACCGGGGACCGAAGATTTGCTTCAGTCCTCTTGTTCCACCCTGGAGCCTCTGCACCCACTTCCTGCCGCCACCTGGACCATAGAGCCCATAACCTGCCCCTAGAAACAGCTTGAATGTCCTTAAATCCAGAGCCCAGAGGCGAGAGCCCCTGGGGCTGGAGACAGTTAGGAGTGATTACAAAAGGGCTGCTGTCTCCGCTTTCTGGAGGCAGATGTTTCGGTCACGCGGTCTGATGAGTCCAGATGTGTTTGCTCAGGAAGCAGAGCCAGGGTTCCCTGGGGATGGGGGATGAAAGAGCAGAGACCCAGCAGCTGGTCCACACCAGAGGCTGGTGCAGCCATGCTGGGGGCCCCGGGGGTTTCTGTGGAGGAAGAGCCCGAGCTGCAGGGCGAGGCAATAAGGCAGCAGTGCCCGCAGGTGCCCGGACCCCACCATGGGGTCCGGGCAGCAGGACCAGAAGGTCACCTCGGGCTCTGGGCTGGAGCCCACTATCCTGGGGTTCACAGCAGATGGAGGTGTCGGGAGAGGGGAGCAAGAGAATAGCGATTCAGCGTGCGTGTGCGCTCACTCGGTCATGTCCGACTCCATGCGGCCCTATGGACTGTAACCTGCCAGGCTCCTCTGCCCATGGCCTTCTCCAGAGCATTCTGCAAATGATGCCTCAACCAGGGAAGGCAGGCAGATTCAGGAGGTTGACCAAAAAGACAAAGTGATGCATCAGAGCCCTGGGTCAGGGGGCTGGCACATGGGGAGCCACTGGGACGGAGCTGTGGATTAGAAGAGACATTTCCCCAGAGGTTCTCCTCCAGCTTCCTCCACCTCAGTAAACAGCAACTGTGCCCCACCCTGCCCTCAGTACCTAAGAAAGAAACAGGGAAGCAGCCTGCACACCTCTCGTTTCCCCCCACCCCTCATCCTGAATGCTCTGCTTTCAAGGTGCCTCCATGACAACGTCCTCTGTTGTCACCCCGGTCCATGCTGCCATCAACATAGCCCCTGCTCAGTATCGCCAAATGAATGAATGAATGAGTGAATGAAGAAGATCAAAAGCAGGTGGTGGATCCCAGACCAGCCTCCTAGAACCAGCTGGGCACTCGCTACCCACCAAAGCTGGGTAGGATGGGATGATGCAGGGGAAAGACGCACCCCTGACCAGATAACAGGAGAGGCAGGCGCCCACATCGAGGATGTAGGTGGGTACTTCAAATAGCCTCATCAGAACACAGACATGACCAAGGGCAGCTTCCCAGAACCAAGAGCATCTTGGAAGCCCCGCAGGTGACAGGCACGCCAAACCCATCCAGAAGGGCTTCCTGAGCCCTGGCTGGTCCAGTGCAGGCAGAGCCCTAACTCTGCTCAATTGCGATCTGTGTTTATGAGCCTATAATCAAATGGAAACTGTAAGTTTCTCATGAGAATCATCTGTCAAAATTGTGCAGTGTCCAGACCCCGAGCTGGGAGACTGGGTTATAAATACCAAGGTTTCTCCAGCTCTGCTCTCTCTCCAGGGACTCGTGGGTCATTTTTCAACCCAGCATTAATCCGAGAAACTCGATCTTCCATCAAACATTGTGTCTAACAGGCTGGGTATTTGGGATACTGATTGTCCCCCGTGGATCAGAGGTAAGAGCGATCACAGGCGATGAATCCAAAGGCCAGGCTCACCTCTCCCAGGCACACAAGCTCGCGCGGCCACCCGCATCCTGAACCCAACCGGGTGGCTGCCTCGCTCTGAAACACACATCCGCAGACAGCCAGCAAAAGCACCTCTCCCAGAACCATCTTTTTAAAATGGTCTTCCTTATGACAATGCAGTAAACGTGGAAAGCCAAAAAGCATGAGGAAAAGAAAAATTGCCCGCAAATCCATCACCTGGAGGGAAACATTTTTGGTTCACAGGCTTTTCAGACTTCTTTCTGTCTCCCCTGCCTCAACATTTTTCATTATTGGGATACATTGTACATCTTGCTTTCCGGCTGGTTCTCCCGGCCCGGCCCACTAACGGTCACATAATGACCTTCTGCCCCATCATTCTCTTTCCTCCAGCACAGCTTTTAATCACCACATTAATTTTTTCGGTCAGTCTCTTTTATTGAACACTAGTTTGCTTCCAATCTGCCCACAGTATAAAAGATGCTGTGAAGAACATATTGTACATAAATCTTTGAACAAATCACATTATTTCCTTAAGATAAATTTGTAGGAGTACAATTTTGCTGAGTCAAACATGTACATT
Organism: Bos indicus; assembly: GCF_029378745.1. Classification (NCBI taxonomy): domain Eukaryota; kingdom Metazoa; phylum Chordata; class Mammalia; order Artiodactyla; family Bovidae; genus Bos; species Bos indicus. Next base: position 58,909,474 of record NC_091778.1, read on the forward strand.
TTTTAAAAAGGCTTTTGATACATTCTCTCTTGGGCTTCCTGGATGGCTCAGGGGTAAAGAATCCACCTGCCAATGCAGGAGACCCAGGTTCAATCCCTGGGTCAGGAAGATCCCCTGGAGAAGGAAATGGCAACCCGCTCCAGTGTTCTTGCCTGAGAATTCCCATGGATGGAAGAGCCTGGTGGGCTCCAGTCGATGCGGTCTCAAAGAGTCAGACACAGCTGAGCGACTAAACAACAACATTCTCTCTGATTGTGCTGTGTCTTTAGGACTCACCAAATAATTTTGGAATAACCTGGACCAGAATCGACTCTGGGATAACAACAGAGCAGGGGAAGTGAGTTACTGTCCGTCACAGACGTGGGGGAATGATTCATCTCTCTGCTTACACCGGCTGTTTCCAGAACCATCATTTATTTCCTTTGGCTACAGCAGAGCTGAGACACGGTGATAGTGGAGAGAGTGATTTCTCTTAGAAAATTAACTGAGCCTCCAAACTCCTTCTGACTTGTTGGAGCTTTAGAATTTATTGGAAAGGTAACATCAGACCCGCCCTTTTTCTCTCTAAACCTGTGAGCTGAACAGGATTCCTTAATTGGATGATCTAGGGAGGGCTGGTCTGGGCAAGTGTGAAGGAAGGATGAACTGGCTTTGCTGGGGGAAGAACCCCATAGAAGGGTTAAGAAGAACAATTAGATGGGCAAGGGTCTGGAATTCCCTGGGGACCACGGAAGCCTCCTTTGTGTTGCTCAGCTATGTGTAAACTTGTGTACACGTGCTGGTGACTGGAAGCTTAGGTCCTGCATGGGTGGCCCATTTAAATGCACCTAACGAGTCAAGGTTGGGAGCAGGCAAAGCAAGACTGGTGACCTCACCATGCCCTTCACTATTTCATATCCGTCCACCCAGTCCTTGTCCAGAACTTTCCCTGGAGAGCTACACCTCTGGGCAGCCAGGAATAGGAACAACCTTCCAGAAAATCTTTAACAGGAACAGCACTGTCTTTGGGGTCCTCCCACCTCCCTTTGTTGCTGTTCTGTGGCTCCATAGCGTCCAACTCTTTGCGACCCCATGGACGGCAGCACGCCAGGCTTCCCTGTCCTTCACTATCTCCCAGAGTTTACCCAAACTCATGTCTATTGAGTCAGTGATGCCATCCAACCATCTCATCCTCTGTCGCTCCCTTCTCCTCCTGCCTTCAATCTTTCCCAGAATCAGGGTCTTTTCCAATGAGTCAGCTCTTTGCATCAGGTGGCCAAAGGATTGGAGCTTCAGTTTCAGCATCTGTCCTTCCTATGAATATTCAGGGTTGAGTGACTGGTTTGGTCAACTTGCAGTCCAAGAGACTCTCGAGTCATCTCCAGGGGACTTTCTTCCTTCCTTGACTCCCCAGCCTCCAGCCAAGCCACCAGCTACTGCCTCTGATGGGCAGCTGGCAAAGCGAAAAGAACACAGACTCTCAAGCTGGAGAGACCCGCGCCTGCAATCCCAGCTTCACTGTGCAATCTCAGGCCAGTTACTAAACCTCTCTGATCCTCAGTTTCTTCATCTCCACAAGTGGGGGGGCGGGGCAGGGGAATGCTCGCCTCAGTTCTTAAGGCTGTCTCAGGGTGAAACAAAACACCTAATAAGTGTGGAAATGTCTGCTGCGCTCCTTGGCACATAGCAGATGTTCACGGAACATTATTTAACACTTTTTAAAAATCTCCAAATCCAGGGCTGCCATTCCCAGGAGGGCTCTGAACCCGGTACCATGGCTCCAGCTCTGGCCTGTCGACTCGCATCGCCTTAGAGGTGGTCAGATCTGCTAAAAGATGCTAAAGGCTGATGATCCTTCTAGGAATCCGTCTTAAGTAAATAATCACAGATTTGCTACAAAATTGTTCTTGACAACATTGTCTGTTGAAAACCAGGCACAATGTAAATATTACAATGCAGCAGACCAAATAAAATATAAAACATCCATGTTGTAAGATACGATTCGATATAAATTTTGTTCAGTCTTTGAAGGTAAAAATGGTAATCCCGTTTTGGGTACCGATTTGTATTTCTGTAATTATTTAATGAATTTCTGGGCATTTTTTCCCTTTGTTCCTTGGTTCATTGTGTTTCTTTTCACAGACGCTGCTTGCCTATGTCCTGTATACCTCTTTATATGTGTTATTTTAATTTTTTGTCTCATGGATTGCCCCAGCTCTCTATACGTTAATAAATTGCTTTCTTGTCCTTTGCCTTGTGCTGTAAATGTTTTCCCCTGTTTGTCCCTTGTGTTTTGACCTCAATATGTTCCCTGTTTTCTTTTCCTCACCCTAAACTTTGGCTTCTCTGTGCTACATTCATCAATCTTGTCCTAAATGACTTCGGAGCTCATGTCTTGTTTTGAAAACTGGTTTCTAACACTAAAGTTATAAATCTATTTACCCAAATTTCATCCATAACTTTCACTGTTTCTTTTTTTTCTGTAACATTGAAATCTTTGCTCCATCTGGAATATATTTTGGTGTAAAGAGGTGAGAATCCAGCTTTACTTTTCCCCCCAAAGGTTCGCTTGTTATCCCAAACCATTTATAGGATAATCCTCCTTACAGACAAATACTTTAAATAAATCCTCTTTCGAGGGGGTCACAGAAGCCTTTGAGAATCTGACGAGTGCTATGAACCTTCTCCCTAGGAAAAGAAAATGTACATAAATACGCACTGAATTTCACAAACAATTTCTACAGAGCCCATGGACCTTTCAAAGCATATTCACTGACTCCCTAGGCATCTGTAATGGCTTAAAATCCCTTACTTCAGATGAAAGAAGCAGTGTTTACATGGTGAAGGCCCCTCAGCTGATCCTCAGGGCTGGGGGACAACCCAGGATGCCACCAGTCCCTGTCCTTGGAATTCAGAACATTTCACCTTCTCTTCTTCCAGCTTAGAGCATCCATCAGATGCCATAAACACCTCCCTCTTGAACCCAAGACTGCAAGGACATTAAACCAATCTTAAAGGAAATCAGCCCTGAATATTCATTGGAAGGTCTGTTGCTGAAGCGCCAATACTTTGGCCGCCTGATGCGAAGAACTGACTCACTGGAAAAGACCCTGATGCTGGGAAAGATCTAGGGCAGAAGGAGAAGGGGGCAGCAGAGGATGAGATGGTTGGATGGCATCACTGATTCAATGGATACGAATTTGAGCAAATTCCAGGAAATAGTAGAGGACAGAGGAGCCGGGCATGCTGCAGTTCATGGGGTCACAAAGCGTCGGACACGACTTGGCGACTGAACAGCAACCTGAACCCAAGGGCGGGAACATGTAACAGGCTTCACGTGGCTCGGTTTCCCTTGATTTAACTTTAAAGTCTCAACCCATGTCAGACTCTCCTTTTTTTACCCCAAATCTGTCTTCCCCTCCCAGAGCCTGCTCTGCAGGTCACGTTTTGTCTTTGCTCACAGACACCCTAAATTCTCTCCCACCCTCCCTAGAAAGCCCATGCCATTCCTCTGTTGGCCAGAAGGGGTCGCTGCTTCTGTGTCCCCCAACCATCGTGGGCAACTGGACTTCCGTCCGTCCCACCTCCATCCAGGCAGCAGGGCACCCGCCCTTCCACACTCCACAAGCTGCCGTGCCACCTCCAGAGAGACTCAGCTCTGAACTTCCTCCCGCAAGGATGCCAAGGGGCTCCCTGCCAACAGTGTTCTCATCTTCCCAAGTCATTGCCCTCTGCGAGGTCGTGGCCACTGTCTGCAAATGGAGTTTGGCCATACTCGTGGCTATTAAAAAGCATGTTTAAATAATATTATGTGATCATCTTTTATGCCATCACAATTACCACTTAAAAGAGGCAGGGGAAATGAGCCTAGCTTGTCCTCTCTCCAACACCTTCTTCATTCTAAAGTGTTAGTCACTCAGTCGAGTCTAACTCTTTGTGACCCCATGGACTGTAGCCCTCCAGGCTCCTCTGTCCCTGGGATTCTCCAGACAAGAATACTGGTGAAGGTTCCCCTTCTTCAGGGGATCTTCCCCACCCAGGGGTAGGTCCTGAGTCTCCTGCATTGCAGGCACATTCTTTACCATCTGAGCCACCAGTTCTTCATTCAAAGAGGTACCCAAACCAAGAAGGGTTGAAACCGGCTTCTCTTCTTCTGCGGGAAGGACAGGCCTGGGTGAGGCTGTGCAGACGCACGGCAAGCACTTCAACAATCCCAAGGCCTGTGCCTGTGGCAGGCATAACTAATGGAGCCCCTATCTTCCCCCCAACCTCTGAGTCCAGATGCAACCCCACACCCTTTCCAACAATCACTCCCAAAGTCATACGAGAATTCATGCTAGAATCTGATATGAAACTAATTTGCTGTCTGAGGTCCAGATGAACCTTTCAGAATCTGAAAGCAACTGTGCAACAATTTGTGGTTTTCAAACCACTAATTTGGGCATAAAGCACAGAATAGCAGGTAATAGTCTATGCAAAACACTGTGAACTATTGAGACATTGGATCTAGATATGTAAAGCCGTGCTAAATCATATCCTGTTTAACATGAGAGTCTGGTACTGATGATAGGATGATGTGTCAAAAGACCAAAAAGAAAACTGAGAAACAGGGTTTATAATTGAAAAAAATATATGCACAAATGCATTCTATCTACAAATCGAGAAGAGATAGTTGTTACTCTATTTGACCAATAGCACGAGCCCTTTCGTTCAGCCTGCAGCCCCCGAAACTGTTCAGAGCAGAGACTGGGAACCACAGCCACGTGGAGGATATAGCAGGGAATTATGAGTCAGTGGGTAGGATTCTGGTCCCAGTCCTGCCAAGAATACTATCTGAACTTGGGCAAGATGTTTCAGTTTCCTCATCTGTAAAATGGAGACCATAGTGTCTACCTTGCTTGGTTATTGTCAATGTTAAGAGCAACAACATACACAGAAGTGCTGAGTCCTGAATCACTGCTTTCCGGACCTGAGGCGGCACCTGACCCTGAGCTGTAGCAGCGAAGACCAGTCACCCCCTAGTGCAAACGAGGGAGCCTGGTGGGTATGTGCCAGGCTGACTGGAGCCCCCGCTGGTGTCCTCTCTCTGTCAGTGGAAGCCAGGAGCATAGCCCTGCACACCGCCCAGGGATGGGGTGTCTGCTCAGAAAGGGTCCCATTCGTCTTCTTAACCTTAACATCTTTGCAAGTCGTCTCTATCATCTCCTTTCTTTATATCAACACAGCAAGCAGGCTTGGGGGCCATTAGGAGGTGAGGACCCAAGAGTATCACAGATGCCTGGGAAATAGAGAAACATTTCTTGGGGAGCCTGTGGATCAACATTCATATGCATCTCATGTGATTCACATTCCAGCCTTCCTCACAGAGAACTTGAGTACACTCACCACCACCAGTAGCCAGTGGGACCTGAGGGGAAACTTTAGGGGCTTCTGGAAAAGGTTTCACTCCCTAATCCAATGACATGTGGGATTAGAAACTGCTGTTGGATATGGCTGTGTGCGAGGTCAAGAGGTTTGGAGCTATGGCAGCCACTTTGCAACCATGAGGGCACAAGGGCAGAGCACAAAGCTGGAAAACACCTCTGCCTCTGATCCCATCACTGTATCATGGCATAACTCTGGAACTACTTTGCCTGCAGACTTCATGTTAAGTGAGAAAATAACTGGCTTATAGGTCACAGACAGTTGAGTCTTCTGAGGTGGAGTTGCCGGTATCTGTGCTGATGAGTTACAAGGCAGGACTTGCCATGGTGGTGGGTCATCACTGTATCCCCAGGGCCCTGCAGAATGCGTGACATGCAGTAAGTGTGTGAGTCACTGGTGGCTCAGACGGTAAAGAATCGCCTGCAGTGCAGGAGACCCAGGTTTCGGTCCTTGGGTTGGGAAGGTCCCCTGGAAGAGGGCATGGCAGCCCACTCCAGTGTTGTAGCCTGGAGAATCCCTTGGACAGAGGAGCCTGGTGGGCTACCGTCCATGGGGTCGCAAAGCGTCGGACATGTAGTAGGTGTTTGCTAAGCGCTTGTTGACAGAATCAGTAAAGATCAGAGGGACCCATTCCACGTGGGTGAATGCCTGCGTCACCCCACCTTTCTCCCTTCCCTTCTCCTGGCGGCTCTCAGAAGCCGCCTCTCCCTGCGGGGGGACCAGGTCGGGGACTGCCAGAGCCGTCTTTGGGGGCGGTGAACACAGGAAGGCTGGGCTGCTTCACACATACAGATGACTCATAAAGACGGCTTTTTACCCCCTTCAAATGGTGATGTTCCTGTAATAAAGAATTTAATAACCCGCTGTGCCTGTGCAGGGAGAAAACTCATTTGTTTAATAGGCAGCAGTTTGGTTTTGTCATGTTCATTTAGTTTTTAATGACACACAGTTGTGCCAATATTGATTTTAGCTTATAGGGACTCAAAAATTTACTGTCTAGATGGATTCAGGACGCAACCGTTTTGGTTTTCTTTCTTTTTTTTTTTTTTTGATCTTTGCCTGCTCTGAAGACACATGGCCCCCCTCCCACCCCGACCTGTGAGGGGCCTGGCAGGCTAGGGCCAGGGATGCTGGTCCAGATTTGATACCGTCCTCGTCTCATCCGGACGCCCTGCCTTTCCCACGTTCTGCCTGCCTCACCTCTCGCCCTCATCAGACGGGAGGGAGGCGGCGGCTGGGGGAGGTGATGTGTTTTTCATCTTGGAAAGCAGAGCAGGACTGTGTCAAGGAAACAGGAGTTAGCTTTCCAGGCACACACACACTCACACACACACACAGCCATGAGGTGTGTGTGTGCACGCGCGCACGTGCCCTAGCACGTGCACGTCCACCCACTCACACTCAAGCCCCAAGCGTGCATTCCCAACAAGGGCTGGGACCCTGCTGGTTATTCCACGAGTAACTCCACATGTCACTTGGAGCCACCCGGCGGGGGCATCTCTCTTTAAACATTACTTACGGCTGTGTGTCTGCTTTTATCTTTCAGCAGGGACAGGATCTAAACAGCGAGAGGGATCATGGCGAGGAGCCGAACCTACTCTCTTTTCTGAACAGTCAATTACCCATCAAGACAGACAGCAGACCCTCGGTATCTGTGGGCCTGACACTTGTCATCTCAGTTCTGTCGTAGCTCCAGTTACCCGAGAAAACAGCTCGAAGGAAGAGGGCTGGGAAAACACGGTCAGCGTTTATGCTGCACAGACCGTGCGTGGGGCACCTAGCCTATCACCGTGCACAGGGATTATCTTGTCTCATGTCCATGTCCTCCCTTTAAGGTTGAGAGCTGGGCATTTTTATCCCTATTGTAGAGGACATTGTTGCTTGCAGAGGTCAAGTGCAGGGACCAAGGTCACAGAGAGGAAATGATGCCAAACACAGGTGCCTGGCCACTCCCTGCATTTTCAACGAAACTGAGTTGGAGCTCAACCCAGTGCTGTTGACGACACTGTACACCAGTCTCTGCCTGGCAGGTGAGCCCAGCAGACCAGGCAGTCGAGCACCTCTGGGGGAGTGAGCAGGCAGGCGGGCCCGCGGCCAGCCCACAGCCACGCACACGGCATCGGTTTTCCTGCTATGGCTTCTCACGACCAGACTCTCCCCGGGGAACCCCGGCACATTTGCTCGGTGACTGCCTTCCCAAACCCTTGTGTTGCCATGAAAATAAGGCAGACAGTAGGGAGAAAAGAGAGAGCTCTGTATATAGCACGTGCTGATAATGAATCGTATTAAATATAATTTCACGTCATTGGCCTGTTTAAGCTGTTTATGTAAGTTTTAGCAAGGGCTTTCTTCGTGATGGGAAACTCATCTTAGAAGTGATTCTTAGATTCACGGCATTTCAAAGGACCTATAAATCATCTGTGCAAGGCCGGTCCCCAGAGAGGTGAAGTGACCTACCCAAGGTCGTGCGATTAAATTTGGAGTGGCGTCCTTTACCAGAAGAGGTGGGCTTTAGGGCCCTCAGCAGGAAAGCGACCCCCCCCCCCAGGCACCTGGGTTCTGCCAGATGATGGGGATTTGCGCGCATCGTTTCAATGGACGGCACTCACCGTGGTCACTGGCCAGCCTGTGAGCTGTCACGGGTGCTGCTTCCAGGCATGGCTGTGGCCGAATTCCCATCATGCCGAGACTCTGCCCGGGTTCCTCTCTGATGTCCCCTGCTCCCCATCCTGTAGCATCCGTGGCCTTCTTGCAGCATCTCCTTGCTGCCCCAGGGACTTTGCTCAGGCCAGAATATTCCTCCTCCTGGCCCCATGAAATCCCTCCTTCTTTTAGTTCCCAGTCAACCCTTTCCCAGGGCATCTTCCCTGCCCTCCCTGGGCCAAGGCACCCTCAGAGGTTTTCGAGGTAGCACTAACCTCAAGCATAATTTCATGCTAATTTGGAGGAGACTTTAACACCTGGACTGTAACATCTGTCTCCTACTGGGCTGTAATTTCCACGAGAGCATGTCCCAGTCAGTGAGTGCTGTGTAACAAATGGCCCTCCGGTTCCGTGGTTGAAAACAACCACTGCATTTCATCGTGACTCGTGGGTCAGAAATCTGGAGAACGCTCAGCCAGGTAGCTCGCACTTGGGTCTCTTAGGCGGCGGCAATCCCTTGTCGGCCAGGGAGCGTGGTCATGTGAAAGCTTAACTAGACTGGACGTCCGAGGTTCGGGTGCGTTCACGTGCCTCCCACTTGACTGCTGCTGGAAGTTCAGATGGGCTGTTGACCAGAGCGTCTTCATGCGGCCTCCCTGACACGGTAGGCTGAGGGCACCTGAGCTCCATGCGGCCCACAGATTGCTGTATGGCTGTTTCCAGTCCACTCTTGGAAGCCGTTCAGTGTCATTTGACTTCAGCTGCATTCTACCACTTACAAATGAGTCACTGAGACCAGATTCGAGGAGAGGGGCGTGGACCCCGCCTCTTGATGTGGGGATGGCAGGATGACACAGAAGAAGAGCTTATAGGATGGGAGAGATTTTTGCAGCCACTTTTGATAAATGCAATCTGACACACGGCCAGAACAATGCCATTTCCCCTCTTCCGTTGATGCCTGGTACTTAGCACAAGAATTCAAAAATGATTTGGTAAATAGGTGAATAGACAGATGGATGTATAAATACATATAGTACTATGGTCTGAAAATTTATGTCCCTCCAGAAATCATACATTTAAAATCTAATGCCCAAGGGGCTGGTATTGGAAGATGGGGCTTTTGGGAAGTGATTAGGGTCATGAAGGCAGAACCCTCATGAATGGGATGAGCGCCCTGATAAAAAGAGGCTCAGGAGTGATCCACAGGCCTTTCCACCAGGTGGAAATGTGTGAAGTCTGCAGCCTGGAAGATGGCCCTCACCTGCCATGCTGGCACCCTGATTTTGGACTGTTAGTCTCCAGAAGCATAAGGAATAAAGTTCTGCTCAAGTCACTGGGTGTGTAGTGTTTTGTTATAGAGGCTCCAAAGGACTAAGACATATGTATACATGAAATCAGGAAGGAAAGGATGGAAGGAGGGAAGGGAGGAGGGGAAGAGGAAGCGGGGAAAGGATACTCCAGAAGTGCAGATAAGGAAGGAGGTGTACTTAAGCACAAGAGCACGGAGACTCCTGGGCCTGAAGGAGCACTGACTCTCTGGAATGGACTTCCCATCGTCTTATTCAAGAGGAGGCTTCTCTCTGCCCCACCCACACACCCAAGGACGACTCCTTGTCGACTGCGGGTTTGAACCCAGAAAGGGAAACTCATTTCAACATCATCAGAGCAAAGAGCACAGCAGATCCGCTGTGACACAAACTCCCAACAACAGCGAGACACCCCAACAAGCTGCCAGTGCCTTTCAGGGCCCAGAAGAAGTATAAGGTGATTATCTAAGTGTCCTGAGTCTGCACCTGTCACCACTGAGAGGCGGCAGCCTTTGATGCTGCATCAAGCAGCCTGAGGCCAGCGGTTCGATAACGTGGGCTTCTTTGATTTACTTGCCTTGGTGGGTGGCAGGTTAATAAAACCTCAGCCAGCTTGGTAAATGGCCCGTCCTGGTTCTCGGGACCCGGGGAGTTCATGTGGACATCTCAGAGGGCAGTTGGGGGCCGGCCATGTCTCTCCTAGAAGCTCCTGGACCCGCCTCATCGACCCAGAGTCCTCGCAGCTCCTGGGCACCATTACTCCGGCCAGAGCACTGCTCGGTTGAAGACCCGGCCTGGCCTCCCGGGTCATCAGGACGAGACAACCCCTCTGATCCCCCAGGTCAGCAGCCCCATGGCTGTTGCTCAAGCAGGCCCAGCCTCCACTAAGCTCCCCCCAGGGCCCCTGAGTCCACTCTGCCTCCCATGGTACAAAGTGACAATTGACAGAAAATTATATTTGCAGGCCCTTATTGAATATAATTACCCACCAGGAATTTTCCTGAATCCATCAACCAGAGTAGAACTCAGCTGTGAATGTGCAGGACTCCCAACGCTCAGGAAGACGCCCTGTCGGCCGTCAAGAGTTGTTCTTTAAAAAGGCCCCCAGCCTGGAAAAGGGAACATCGGAATCACACATTTCCCATCTCATATGTGTTTTACCTACTTTTAATAGAGTATTTAAGAACCAATTCTTATCTGCTGACTATCATTATTATTATTAGGTACTATTATTTCACCTCTATTTTCAATCCTAAAAGAAATTAGTCCTGAATATTCATTGGAAGGACTGATGCTGAAGCTGAAACTCCAATACTTTGGCCACCTGATGCTAAGAACTGACTCATTGGAAAAGACCCTGATGCTGGGAAAGATTGAAGGCAGAAGGAGAAGGGGATGACAGAGGATGAGATGGTTGGATGGCATCATCAAGTCAATGGATGTGAGTTTGAGCAAGATCCAGGCATTGGCAACAGACAGGGAAGCCTGGCGTGCTGTAGTCCATGGGGTGGCAAAGAGATGGACATGACTGAGCGACTGAACTGAACTGATTTCCTCTCTACTAGAATCTTATGAGGGGCTGAGTGTCATCTTTCATGGATAGATGAAGACACCGAGGGTCAGAGAGCTAAACGACAAACGCAACACAGCGGGCGAATGGCGGGGACGGGGCTGAAGCCCAGGTCTGTGACTCAGAAGCTGGGTCTCCTCCCACTTTATGCAGCGGCCTCCTGCCGAGAGGGTTTGCCCTGCCCCTGGGGGCAGGTGTGTCCCCCGGGCACCAAGGTCGGCCGGACAATTCCCCGGCAGTGGACCAGGCTCACTGGTGGGTGAAGGGTGGTACAGGGTCCACGTTCATGCCCAGCCCATCGCCCACACTGGGGCTGTTGTCGCTGAGCCGTCCAGTCGACTGTGACCCCTGGACGGCGGCACGCCAGGCCTCCCCGTCCATCACCACCTCCTGGAGTTTGCCCACGTTCATATCCATTTTCCTCGGTGATGCTGTCCCACCGTCCTCATCCTGGGGCTCAGGGCCTCCAAATTCTGTTTCTCAGGACTGAGAGGGAAGTAGTCCTCAACCTTCCCAGAGGCCACCCAGGTCAGGACTGATCTGGGGGACAGAGAGCCTGAGCTTTCAGGACCTGCCGGTGTCTGCTGATGAGGTGGGGCTGGGGGCTGCCTGGTGCCAGGGACCATCCATTCCAGGTGCTTCGTGAGCGTCCGTGCCCCGCATCCTCGTGACCGCCAGGAGAGGTAGGTATTGACACCGGCCAGGGTTCTCGACCTTCCGTAATCAATAGCAATGGACTAGAGGCTAGACAAGAAATTTGGTCAGGGTTCTTTAGGGGCCCCAGGGGCTAATTTGTTAAAAAAAAGGGGGGGACCCAGCCCCTCCCCGGCAAGTCAGCAGTGGGTTATGAGCCCTCCTGTCTGGGCAGGACGCTGCCCAGAGGGAAAACCAAACCGAGAAACAGATAAACCAGGCTGCGCATCTTCAAAAGTCACACGGCAGCACTGACTCTGAAGCCAACTTCTTCCAGGGCTGCCCCTTCCCCGTGATTCCAGCCGCCGCCACCCTCTCCACCTGACGAGGGTCAGTGAAACAGGTGCTCCGTCTTTGCACGCCCTGGGTTGGGAGCACAGGGCATGTGGAAACTGAGAAATCCATTTCCAGCCTTGAGAACTTCCTCGGGGAACTTCCTTCTCTCTAGAAGTGTGAGTGCTGCGGAGAGAGGAGGGGCTGAGCCCTCACCGGGACCTTGGCCCTGAGCCGAGGCCACTGGGCTTGGTGATCAGCCGAACGTAAGCTCCTCTGACCTTCAAATACCCCAGAGTCCCAGGATTCACGGGGAGGGGAGACCAAGGTCCCCCAAACCCAGGACATGTGGTGTGTGTATGTGTGCACATGTTTGTGGCTGTGCGTGCCTGATGTATGTGTGACTTGTGTGTGTGTGTGTTGTGACTGTATATGTACCTATGATTGTGTGCGTGCAAGTGTGGCTGCGTGTGTGATTCTGTGTACATGTGTGTGTGGCTGTGTGCTTGTATGTGTGTGTACATATACACGATGCGTGTGCATGCATGTGCGTGTGGATGTGAGTGTGTGAGCATGTATTTGATTGTATGTGCACATATTGATACATGGTGTACATGCATACATGTATGGCTGTGTGTGTGATTGTGTGTTCATGTATGTGTGTGAGTGGCTGTGGGTCGCAGTGGGCAGCCGGGGCAGACGAGGGTCAGGCTGGTGAATCCTGAGATTCTCGGCTCCCTGGAGCATGTGGGCAGGGCTCCAAGCCTGTCTGCCTGCCTTGACCATGGGGACTACAGTAGCGGGATAGGAGCCTTGGTGGGGGGCAACAGGTGTTGGAGCAAAGACAGTCAGGGGGGGCGGGGTCCTAGCCTCAGCTGCCCTCATGGGACTCTCTGATGTGTGAACTGAGCCACAGACAGGGGCTCTGGGCCACCCTGAAGGGGGTCGAGGGGAGAACAAGAATCCAGAGAGCCTCAGGGAGAGCCCTTCACATCAAGCTCCTGAGGGCACCTGAGGTCTGATGGGGAGACCCAGTTCCGACACCCACAGCTTCAGCGAGAGATGCTCATGGGTGCGTTCCGGCCGTGGGAGGGGGTCCGTGTGTCCCTCGGCTGTGAGAGGGGGCAGCAAGGAGCAGCTGGAGAACGTCTCCAGCGGTCAGGCTCCACCAGCAACCAGCCCCCTCCTCCTAGAAGGGGACTCTCCCCCAGCCCAGACCTGCTCTGGGAGCTGCACAAAATCATAGACTTAGATTAGATGACTTCAGACTTCCTCGTCCCTCCCTGGGTCCATGCTTGGACACTGGTTGGGGGTCCCGCAGACGGCGGGAAACCGGAGGGAGAGGCGGGGGTCTGCACTGTGGACACAGCTTTGGGACCTCTCTGTTCACTAGGGGACGGAGCAGCTGCTGCGGATGGGGGCTTCTCGTCTGCCCGCCTCCTAGGGCCAGAGAGCCCTGTCGGCACACCCCAGGGGCCAGGCGCGTCCAGGTTCCACGCAGAGGGTGCCCTCCTGCATCTCCACCTCCAGAAAGAGAGGAGGAGGAGCCCAGGCTGGCTCTGCCCCTCCTCACATCCGTGGGCATCACCGGGGTTTACTGTCACCTGTCCAGCGTGGACTGCACAGCTGGCACCATACGAGACGCACAGAAGACAGAGGCCCACTCTGCGGGCTTCACCGTCCAGCCAGACAGACCAGCAGCTCCAGCAGCAAACGCTTGTGAGACTTGGGCGGAATCTGCCAGGTGGGCCCCTCGGTGTTCTTTCCACAAACTCTGTGAGAAGCTTGAAGAGAAGCCCCACTCCGACACCCAGTTCTCTCCCTGCACCATCTTGAACCGAGAGCAATTTAGCGAGGGGGCAAACAACCCCTCAAGGACAGGTGGGAAAGCGGGGTCTCAGGCAGAGAAAGAATGTAATAACCAGCCGTGGCCCCCGGAAGGACAGCGTGATCCTCCACCACGGGCAGGACAGGACAAGAGAAGGAAGCGACAGGGGGCGGGGACTCAGGTCAGGCCCAGCAGAGGGCTTAAGTGGGCTTGGAACCGCACATCCTGCCACACCCAGCTCACCAGCCAGGTAAGGATTGTGTCTTCATCTTCGTTTTCCATGGTGGGATGAGGGTAGACGCTAGAACGGTCGCTCCAGACAATGAACAGACCACAGATGGATTATTGAGATGGCAGTGAGTGATGGAATAATAGTCTACATTTCCATGTTTCAGCTCTATGGCCACCCCTTCCCCTCCCTGCTCCCCAGCTTGTCAGAGGAGGGAAATCAGACAGTGACTTGAACAGGATGCCCCCAAGGGTCAGACGCTGTCCTGATGACTTTCTATGGGTGAGCTCATTTGCTCCTCACAGGAAGCGCAGGAGGCAGCGCTTGTTTTGTCCTCAGGGATGGATGAGGAAAATCGAAGCATCAAGATGTTGAGTCATTCAACCAGGATGACCTACCTGGCTGGTAAGTGGAGACTGCGGAGGTTTCAGGATGTAACCTACTGGTCCTTGGGTGGAGGCTGAATGAGACCAGCTCTGTAAAGGGCGTAACCAGTGTCCCTCCCTGGGGCTTGTCATGGAGCCCCAGGACAGATGGATGGGCTTGGGATTTTGTGGTCCAGGGAGCTCCTGGCTCACCTAAAGTCACTGGGGGCAGTCTCCTGTACAGCTGATCGAACAGCGGGACAGCCATGCTTCTCAGCTGACTTTCGATCCTGTGTGTGTGTGTGTGTGTGTGTAGTTTTGAATGAATCATTTTTCCCATGATGGAGGGTGAGATAAGACTTGAACTGACCAGAGTGTACGTGATGGTCCCCCGGCTAATGCTCCCCAACTGCTGCTGAGGTGCGATCAGGACCCAGCCAAGGCAGGGAGACAGACGCGTCAGCACAGGACCCAGAGGCGGTGTTGGACTCCTAGCCCTTCGTATCCCCTGGTTTCACAAAGTACAAAAATAGGCAAGCTCGAGACGGCTCAGATGCCTGGCTCAGACAGTCTCAGCCAAGGCAGAGAAGGGGAGGAGGGAGAGGCGGAACACGAGGGAAAGGAGAAAGAAAGGAAAATCCACCACTTAAGGTCAAAGCAGTGAGAATAACACGAAAGCGCTGCCAACGGAGCGGAAGCAAGACGGCTTCCAGGTTGGAAATGTGACAACTGAGCTGCTGTTGCCTCTGAGATGGTGTCACGGCCATGGCTGCTCTGAAGACTCGGACGCCGGCTAGAGGGCTCGGTGGGGGAGGTTTGCTGGGCTGGGAGGCTGGGATGGACGATGCCAGGGTCCTCCCAAGGAGGTGTGGGCTACTCGCCACGGCAGCCCCAGGACCACAGAGGATGCTGGCACTCTGGAGCCCTTCCACTCTTGAAGGCTGATGGCGCCGAGCTCTGATGGATGGCGTTGATGGGATGCATGCAAATATATGCAAATGAGGCCTCCGAGAACCCGGTGATGCTTTTCTATTTGTTTATTTAGTTGAGACGGAAGAAATATCTGCTCATTGTAAACGAATCAGGAAAGACGGAGATGCACAAAGAAGGAAATCAAAACCCCTTGTTAGCCCACCACTCAGGAAGAAAAAACAAAACCCGCTGCTAACATTTTGGTGTATATTCTCCCAGACAATCTTCTTCCCATACAAATATAGTTGAAGGGGTTTTTTTTTTTTTTCTATCTAAAATAGATTCTTACTTTACATACTGTTTTGAAACCTTCTTTTTGGCATCGAAAATATGTTATAAATGTGCTCATGGCACTGTAATTTAACAAACTCCCTATTGTTGGAAATACAGATTGTGTTAGACCCTGTGACTCGAGGGCTGAAGGCAGGCTGAGCGTTCAGAGATGTAGGGGAACCCTGACCTTTAGGGAACTGGGTGTGTGGCAAGGCACTGGGGTGCACAGAAGCAGCTCAGACCGGAGGGTTGGGGAAACAGAATTAGCTTTTTTTTTTCTCTTGGGGGCTCAGGGGAAAATATGCTGCCCCCAAATCAGGCCTGAAGACCAGAAGCAAGTAACCCAGACCCCTTTTGCCGTCCTTGCAAGCAAGTCTGTGGGAGCACCAGGCAGCTGGAGGCCAGGCAGCTTCCCAGGGACAAGGAGAAAGGGGGCCCATCCTGGTGACTGGCCATCAAGTCAAGAGCATCAAGAATTCGGCGTCCCCAGCACATAGGTCCGTCTGTCGGCTCTTTAAGGAAGGACAAGCAGAAGCAGGGGTCATCCCCAGTCAGATGGGAAGACCCACTGAAGGGCCAGAGAGCATACCCCCGGCAACTTGAGGACGAGAAGGTTCCATGTCAGCTGTCCAGATAAGAGGGTTGCCCCATTGACTTTAGTTGAGCACCCACCGTGTACCAGACCCCTCTGCATATCAGTTCAGTTCAGTCGCTCAGTCGTGTCTGACTCTTTGTGACCCCATGGACTGCAGCACACCAGGCCTCCCTGTCCATCACCAACTCCTCATTTAATCCCCAGAGCATGGGTGTGAGGAAGCTGCCCCGCGGATGGGGACCTGAGGACCAGAGAGGGGGCTTGACTGGCCCAGAGTCACACAGCTCACTGGGGGGCAGAGCTCAAGTGCAAAGTTGGCTGCTCCAGGACCCGTGCGGGGTCCGCAGGAAGGAACACACAAACCTACAAAGGGAAGGAGGCAGAAGGAGAGGCTACTGGGAAGGGGCGATGGGAGGCCGGCCTCGCAAAAGAGGAAGAGGCACGGAAGAAGAGAGAAATAGGCGGATGTGAGTGAGGCAGGAGGCAGACGGGCACCGCCCCCCACCCCCGGGTAAAGCAATTGGAGATTCATGACCGGAAATCAAAGACAAAAACAGCAGGACAATTAAGGGAGGAGACTGGGCCCTGCTCAGACCACATATTTCTCGTTCCTGAAGTCGGGAGACCTCCCCGACCACACAGGCACAGAAAAGGCTCTTTGGAGGCCAAAGGGGAGTCATGTCAAGGGATGCCTTCCCAGATACCTTTAGGGTAGGATCCATCTTGGCTAAGAGACTCGTGCGCACGCATGGGAGGATCCTGACATGCACCAAATATGAACTGTGAACCAGGCAAATCAGAATGATCGGCCAAAGGAAACCAGGAAGAAGTGCCCCATAAAAGTTACTCAGACTGCCACGAGATTGACTCAGCAGCCCAGGGACTTGCCCTCTGAGTCTGCCGGTGTGTCTATCCACCCGTACTGCACTCTTTCTCCTCTTCATGACTACTTTACTTGCTTCACTACTTTCCATGTGAAAAGTCTTTGTGGAAAGTCTTTCTATGTGGAAAGTCTTTTCCGCAAAGCCGGAGGGCCAGGGCCCATGTCTCTGACCACTGGTCTAGTAGCTAGGATCTGGCGCTCTCACCCCGTCCCCCAGCCCACCGGAGATCCTGAGAAGAGGGAGGGGAACAGGGGTGTGAAGGCCACAAACCGCCCAGACGGGAGGGAAGGCAGTGGTGGGCGGAGCTGACGCTGAAGGAAGGGCTGAGGCTGGAGCGAGAGCACGCATCGAGAGCTTGGAAGCAGCAGAGACAAGGCTGCCCTGGGAGCCCCAGAGGGCAGGTCAGGGTGAGATGGGAAGTAAGTGAGGGGGAGCCGTGGTGCCCGCCCTCCCCGTGGCGGGGGCCCAGGGGTCAGCACTCAGAGCAAAGGCAAAGAGTGAGCCGGCTTCCAGAGCAGGCTCCCCGCAGCCCCACCCCACCCCCCAGTCACAGCTCACGGCCCCAAGTGAAAGCTACTTTGGGCAAGATTTATTAGGCTTCTCCCTTGGCTTCGTTTGTTTTGTTCGGTATTTGCTGGTGGCTCCAGCCTGGCATTAATGGCCTGTTTGGAGTCCACGGGCCTCCTGTGTCCTCTCTGTGGCCGGAGGGGGCATCAGGCTTTCCATGTGCCCACGTGGCTGGCTTTTTAATTACGCTGCGTGGGCAGAGCTGGGGCCCTGGGCAGAGCACAGAGCCACAGCCAATATTTATCATCAGAGTGAGTATTTTCACTACGCATAACCCTGGCAAATGAGAAATTGGATCCAGAGGATTGGGGTTGTTAATTGAAACATAACACTGAGCAAAGATACGATGTGGGTGGAGCCGCAAAGGGGGAGAGAAGTGCCAGCTGGCCTCCTCCTTCAGTGGGGACGGGATGTGCCCTGGGAAGCCAGAGGACACTGTGATGCTTTCTGAGTTCTGGGGATGGGGAATGGGTTTGGGCGGACTTATGGGCTGCACGGGGCTTCCCTGGTGGCTCAGTGGTAAAGAACCCACCAGCATCAATGCAGGAGATGCGGGTTCAACCCCTGGGTTGGGACGATCCCCTGGAGAAGGAAATGGCAACCCACTCCAGTATCCTTGCCTGGGAAAATAAGAGTCGGACACGACTTAGCAACTGAACACCAGCAACAACGCCTTGTCAGAGTTCAGCAGCACTGATCCGCTGAGCCAGACATTCATGATCATCATGGCGGGCAGCACCAATAAGGTCACTGGTGGTTTTCACGAGCCTCTCTGGGCGTCAGGCTTCCTGTTCCCCAAGCTGTGCTTCCTTCCGAGTTCCCAGTGCTCAGCCCGGCTCCTGAGCCAGCACCAGTCATTCCCTGGGCTGTCTCCCTCCCCACTCCCAAGAAAGGGCAAGGATGAGGCCCCGTCTTGCTCCGCTTTGGGTCCCCAGGCTCAGCCGAAGGCGTGGTGCCCAGTGGTGGCTTAGTCGCTCAGTTGTGTCTGAGTCTTTGCGACCCCACGCAGCCCGCCAGGCTCCATGGGATTCTCCAGGCAAGAATACTGGAGCTGGTTGCCATTTCCTCCTCCAGGGGATCCTCCCTGCCCAGGGACTGAACCCACATCTCCTGCCCAGCAGGCAGATTCTTTACCACCGAGCCACTTGGAAATGCATGCTCGTTACATAAATGAAGGCCTGCAGATCCAGCTTCACCAATCAGGCCGTGAGAGCCGGGCTCACCCATCAATGAGACAGTCCTGAGAAAAGCTGCGAGGGGTTTACAGCTGGGATGCTAAATCAACTGAGTGTTCCTAATGATCTTAATGGGTCTTTTTATTTGTAATTAACTAATTAATCTGATTTGAATGCACTCTACCACTGTAGATACCTCCTCATCATTTCATAGCTCTGATGAGTCTTATGAATCACTGCAACCACCCTGCTCAGCTGGTGTATGACTGTCATTGACGATTTGAATGCAAATGTCCAGATTCCATTACAAACACCTAGGCTTTTTAAAAACATTTCTTAGTGAAGTATAGTTGATTTACAAAGTTCTGTTAGTTTCAGGTGTATGGCACCGTGGTTCCGGTTATAGACATGTGCTTTTTCAGATTCTTTTCCATCTCGGTTATTGCAAAAGCTGAGTATAGTCCCCTGTGCTGTACAATAGGCCCTTGCTGGTTATCTATTCTGTATATAGTGCTGTATACACACTGCTGTATGTCCCGGTTTATCTCTCTCCCTCATCTTTCCCCTTTGGGAGAAGGCAATGGCACCCCACTCCAGTACTCTTGACTGAAAATCCCACGGACGGAGGAGCCTGGTGGGCTGCAGTCCATGGGGTCGCTGAGAGTTGGACACGACTGAGCGACTTCACTTTCCCTTTTCACTTTCATGCATTGGAGAAGGAAATGGCACCCCACTCCAGTGTGCTTGCCTGGAGAATCCCAGGGACAGAGGAGCCTGGTGGGCTGCCATCTATGGGGTTGCACAGAGTCGGACACGACTGACTTAGCAGCAGCAGCAGCAGCAGCAGCAACCATAAGTTTGTTTTCTGTGTCTGTGAGTCTGTTTCTGTTTTGTAAATAAGTTCATTTGTATCATTTTCGTAGATTTTCTCATGTAGGTGATATCATATGATATCTGTTCTTGTCTGACTGACTTCACTGAGTTTGATCATCTCTAGGTCCCTCCGAGTTGCTGCAAAGGGCGCTGTTTCAGTCTTTTCACGGCTGAGTACTATTCCATCGTGTGATTGTACCACCTCTTTGTCCGTTCATCCATCAGTGGACATCTGGGTTGCTTCCTCGTCATGTTTCGTAAATAACGCTGCAGTGAGCATTGGGGTGCGTGGATCTTTTCAAATTGCGGTTTTCTTTGGATGTATGCCCAGGAGTGGGATTGCAGGATCATATGGTAGTTCTATTTTTAGTTTTTTTTAAGGAAACTCCATACTGTTCTCCACAGTACAGATGCCTAGAATTGGCACTGATAACCTGCTAATAGCCACCGGACTACCCTAATATGAAGGTCGATATTCAAATTCCACTGTCTGGAACTTCACTGAAAAGCCACTCTCCGTGGGGTACGATGACAACGAAGGTCTGTATTTGGGGGATCCTGAGATATACCAGGTAAGTTCTCTCTGGGGTCTCTCTCCCATCTGCTTTATTCTCCACCCTCTCTGCTCAGGGTGAGGGCGAGCCTCCTCACCAATGCTGGGGCTGCTGGCATCCTTGCCAGGGGTCTCCCTGCCCCCAGCCCCCCTCCTCCTCAAACACGAGACTTGGAAGTCCAGCTTTGCTTACCCTCTTCTTTTTCTTCCCTGCCGCTCATTCCTCCAACCATGCACCCTGGCTTCAGCCAAAGTGCTCCCAAGAAAATGTCTGCTAAGTTCAAGAGTGACGGCTCTGTGCGCATCCCACGGGGGTTTCTCAGTCCTTGACGCGCTTATCTTTCCGGCAGCGCTTTAGCCTGTCGACCGTGAAAGCCTCTGCAATCGCCCACCTCACTCCTCTCTCAGTGAACTCCCGTGCATCCCTCAGGTCTCTATTCAAGCGTCACTTCCTCAGGGAAGCCCTCCTGGACTACCCTTTGTAGGTCAAGTTCCACTGTACAGGCTCCCATGTGTTGAAGCATGTAAATGTCTGTGAAGTAAATAGAATGAATGGAGAGATCAGTGTGTCCCTCTCTCAGAGCCTTTCATTCACACGTTAACACATGTCTCCCCCACTTGACTGTGGGAGCCTGGAGAGCAGGACCCACAGCTGGTTTTCCTTCTGCTGTTTCTCCAGTGTGCACCCCAGGGCTTGACGCTGGGAGGAACCCCTCCAATATGTGTTGCACGGATGAAGACTTGGGATCCACACCCAGGTCGCCAGTTCCAACGCCCATGCACTCAGCAAACTGATTGACTGACGGTAGGTGACCCTAGCAGCCTATATTAAATCAGCCTTCAGAAATTTTAATGTGCACAAGAGTCATCCGGAAATCTTGTTCAAATATAGACTCTGATTGGCAGGTCTGGAGTGAGGCCTGAGAGTCTGTATTTCTAGCCGGTCCCCAGAAGATGTCTGAGATGCGGGTGCCTGAGTCCTGATCTGAGCGGCAGGGGCTGGTGCAGAGTGCTAACCTATAGGCAGGGAACTGGGGGTCTTCTCAGAATTGCGGCAAGGAGCCGGGGGCAGAGAAGCTGACTATGAATCCACAAGGTGCCAAACGTCGCCTGAATCAGAATCAATTACATGCCTCTTAGATATATGTATCAGTATTCCTCATGCTGGCGAGGATGAATAAAATACATTAAAAGCGTTACTGAATTCACGGTAAGTTTTCATTGTTATGCATTTTCTCAGCTGATAGATGCTAAACGTATGGGGGATGGTGGGAAGAAGATCTAAGAGACCTTTGAACATAAAAGAAAGGGGCGGCAGGGGGCTGGGAGGGATCTTAAGACCCGTCTGGAAGACTTGGTGGCCTTCTGTCCTGCTCTCTTGGGAGCTGGTTGGCAGGAAACAGGTGTTAAACCTAGAAAAGCATCCTGCGGGAGGGAAGGAAGGAGAGAGGGAGGGAGGCGAGGAGGAGGAGGCATGGGCACGGGCTTAGGGCCTGGAGAGAGAGGCTGAGGAGCAGCTTCTCCTGGAGCAGGGCAAAGGATGCTGTCACTTCAAGATGCTCTCCAGGTTGGCATGGCAACAGTTATCATTCATGTAAATAGCTGACCCACATTTAATTAACAAAAAGAAAACAAAGGGATGGGAAGGAGATGCAGATAGACTGGGCTGGCCCCTTGCCTAGCACAGCAAGGACTGGTGGGTCTGTGCCTGGACAGTGGATGCTGGTGAAAAACGAGACACTTGACATACAAGAGCTCCAGTCAGGGAGCCCTTTCTTTCTGGTTGGAGGAGAGCTTCCTTCCGCAGAGTCAAGCCAGGCAGGGCACAGGGCAGGGCGGGGGCTCAGTCATGAAAACACCAGCAATGCCATGGTGACAATGAACACGTGCCAGTCTATTCAGTCCTGGCCAGAACACTGAGGTACATGCTAACATTACCCGCACTTTAAAGATGAGAATACTGAGGCTGGGAGAAACTAAATGACTCATCCAGGGTCATGGGCTTGTGCAGCTGTGGTCATCTCTACATCAGACTTCCATCCCTGGATGGAGGTAGGAGCGCTGCTGCCGCTACGTCGCTTCAGTCGCGTCCGACTCTGTGCGACCCCATAGACGGAGGCCCACCAGGCTCCCCCGTCCCTGGGGTTCTCCAGGCAAGAACATTGGAGTGGGCTGCCATTGTCTTCTCCAGGAGATAGGAGTGAAGAGAGAACTAGTTAGTAGAGAACCCCAGAAGCAGTATATGGTGCGTGGAGTTAATAACAAGTGCCGTGAATGAAGCACTAAAACTGAAGAAGGAAGCTGGAGAGTGCTTCTGTTGCATGAGATGACCAGGGAGAACCTCGCTGATACGGTAACATTGGAGCAGATATCTGAAGATGAAAAAGGCGGTGGAGTGGGTGCCTAGGGCAGAGGTTGGCATGACAGATGCGGAGTGAGAACGTTTGTATGGAAGGGGTGGGGGGCGGAGCCACGGCAGGGACATGTGAAGTGTGGAGGTGGATATTACTCAGGGCTGTGTTTCTTAAACCTTTTCTCCATCATCTACTGGAAAAAACACTTGCATGCGCACGCACACACACACACACACACACAGAGACACACACACACACACACACACAGACACACACACACACACACACACACAAGCACATACTCAAACAGAACGTTTCATGAAGCAGCACTTGCCATGTGTTACGCTGCCCAGTAGTTTTTCTTCTTTACTCTTCTGTTCCACTGTGTTCCCTTTCTCGTAATAAAAATGCTGATGGTGATCCACTAGATTGACTTCATGACCCGTTAATAGATTTCTTTGTACATGGAGAAGTTTTCGGATTCCATTCTGAGATGAAAAGCTGCTAGGGGGGTTTTCAACAGAAGAGGGGCATGACCTAAGCTCTGGTTAGTTTCTTCACTTACATTTTATTTCTTAAACATTTTTATGGAAAATTGGAAACAGACACAAAAATAGGGAGAATAACGTAAGCCATGCACACTTTTTGTTCAGGTTCAACAGTTGTCAACATTTTGCCTTCTTGCTTTCAGCTGTCCCTGCCCCCTCCCCCCCCCTACTTTTTTTTTTTTGCTGAAGCATTTTCAAGCAACTCTTACACACACGTCATTTTGTCCTTATATCCATCCATAGGTATTTCTAACAAATAACAATAATAACAGACATTATCTAGTACTTTCTATTACCTAGTTCATGATCAGTTTTTCTTGATTGTCTCAAAAACGAGTTTTTACAGTTGGTTGGTTTGAATCAGGTACCAAACAAGGTCCAAATATCACATCTGTTTTTCTTAAGTTTATATCCAGTGACTTCCGTGGTGGTCTAATGATCAAGACTTCCCTTCCGGTGTAGGTGCTGTGGGTTCAATCCCTGGTCAGGGAACTGGGATCCCACATGCCTCAGGACCAAAATATAAAACAGAAGCAATATTGTAGCAAATTTAATGAAGACTTAAAAAACAGTTTCTATGCTTCTTCCCCTCTACTCTTCTCCTTCCCCCTTCTCTGATACTGGGGTTCAAGCTACATCAGATGAAATGAACACCTTGATGGGGGTTGACAGTCGTACCCACCCATGACTGTATCATCGCCCTACACAAAATCAGCTCAGGAATGAAGGTCTCATGCCAGTCGATCCATACTATCCTCACCCAAAGCAGCTGCTCCTCTGACTTCTATGGCCCTGCGCTTGCTTTTCCTGTTCTTGAAGGCCTTAACACGTGTGGGATCATACACTGTGTTACATCTGGTCTTGTTGGT
The DNA here is from genome assembly GCF_029378745.1 of Bos indicus. Taxonomy (NCBI): domain Eukaryota; kingdom Metazoa; phylum Chordata; class Mammalia; order Artiodactyla; family Bovidae; genus Bos; species Bos indicus. The sequence goes on from NC_091778.1 coordinate 58,933,448, forward strand.
TCAGATAATGTCTCGGAGACTCACCCTGATGCTGTGTGTCTCAGGAGTTAATTTCTTCTGACGAATGAGTTGTACCCCATTGTGAACACGTATGTGTAGGTCCCTCAGTTGTGTCCAGCTCTTTTTGACTCCATGGACTCTAGCCCTCTAGGCTCCGCAATCCGTGGAATTCTCTAGGCAAGACTACTAGAGTAGGTAGCCATTCCCTTCTTCAGGGGATCTTCCTGACCCAGGGATCCAGCCCAGGTTACCTGCACTGCAGGCAGATTCTTTACCATCTGAGCCACAGAGAAGCCCATGCCACTGTATGGATATACTATAATTTGATTTGAGAGAAGTAACCAATGAAACTGTTTTCTTTGTGAAAGGGTTTATTTTTTTTTTTTATTTCAATGTCTATAATTGATATAAGGTTATCTGGGTTTTCTAAGTTTGCTTAGATTGTGTTCTTCAAATAATTTGTCAATTTCACCCAAGTTGTCAAATGTATTGGCATATGACTTTTGTAATATTACCTTCTCATCCTTTTCATGTCCATGGGATTTGTATGATGGTGCCTCTTTAATTCCTAACACTGAAAATTTGTCTCTTCTCCCTTTTTCTTTCTTTTGTAAGTCTTGCTAGGCTTCTTCAATTTGATTAATCATTTCAAAGGATTGATTTTTTGCTTGATTTTTATCTATTGTTATTCTTATTGATCATCTATTATTTTTTAATTTCCTGTATTATCGATTTCTCCTTTTAACTTTACTATTTCCATTCTTGTAGTTTGGGGTTTAATGTTTTTTCCCCCTGCCTTCTTAAAGTGAACTCCAATCTTTCTTTTTTTCTATAATAAGCATTTAAGGCTGCAAATTTCCCTTAGAGACTGCATCAGCTTCATTTCATAACTTTTGATATATTACGCTTTACATGTAATTTAAAATATTTTCTGACTACTTTGAGGATTTTTTTCTTTGACCAGTGGATTACTTAGAAATACATTGTTTAATTTACAAGTATTCGCAGATTTTCTAGACTCGTCTTGCTATTCATTTCTAATTTAACTAGGCAAAGCTTAAAGAACATACTCTGCGGCATTTAAACTTTTTAATCTTTGAAAGGTGTTTTTGATCCAGCACGTGGGCCGTCTTGATGAATGTTCGTGTACATTTGGAAAGCATGTGTTCTCTACAGGTGCTGAATGTAACTGCGATCTGCTCGTGTTAGTTATCCATTGATGGTTAAGTACTGCTCAACTATAATTTGTCAGTATTTTTCCAACCCTCTACGTCTGTTACTGATGCTTTGCCTGTTTGTTATGTCAACTAATGATCAAAGGGCATGAACATACTCAATGATTATTGTGTATTTCTCTAACCCCTCTTTAGTTCTGTTGGTTGTTCACGTATTATTTATTGTTATTATTACACAGTTCAAGTGTAAGGCTGTTAGTTCTTCTTGACAAATTCATCCTTTTATCTACATGAAATGTCATGTGATGGAATGCTTTCTGTGCTCCTCATTTTGAATTCTACTCTGTCTGATCACCTCTAGACACATCCACTTTCTTATGATTGGTATTTGCACTGACACTGCTTTTACTCCTTTCAACTTATCCCTGACTTTACATTAAATTGTGTTTCTTATAAACAGCATATGGTCAGATCTTGCCTTTATCCATTCTGACAATCTCTGTCTTTACATTTCAGAGTTCAGTCCGTTTACAGTTTTAAAATTATTGATATTTAGCTGTCAATAGATAAAAGTTGAATTTATCTACTTTCAATATTCCTATTTGTCCTGTTGCTATCCTGTTCTGCACTCCTTGCTTCCTTTTTTGATTAATTACTTTGCAATGATTCATTTAATCTCCTCCAAAGTAATACCTCTTTGTGTTAAATTTTTAGTACTTACTCTGGGTTACAATACCCATCTTCAACCTAACATCATTTACCTTTAAATCATTTTGCATTGCTTTACTAACAATATAAAAATCTTGCTACTGTATAATGTGCTCTCACTGTTACATATTTTACTTCTAATAAGGTATAAACCCACATTGTTATAATTTTTGCTTTAGTCAATAGTCTTTTACAGAGATTTTAAAACATTTTTCTCATCAAATGTAAAGATAATCTGCCATTACCCTCAGGTTTACACTTTTTGGATCTTCATTTCTTCCCGCAGATATAGGCTTCAGTCTGGTATTATGTCCTTTCAGTTTGCTGTTTTTCTTACTGTAGCATAATGGTTTGCATGCCTGTCTTCTCTGCTGAACTTTGAGTTCCTTGTGGGCAAGAATCCTGTTAATAAATTACACACACACACAATATATACTAATTACTATATCAATATGGGGTTTCCTAGGTGGCTCAGTGGTAAAGAATCCACCTGCCAATGCAGGAAATGTGGGTTCAATCCCTGGGTTGGGAAGGTCCCCTGGAGCAGGAAATGACAACCCATTCCATGAATCTTGCCCGGGAAATCCCATGGACAGAGGAGCCTGATGGGCCACATTCCAAGGGGGTCTCAAAAAGTTGGACACAACTTAGGGTCTAAACCACAAAAAGGCCTCTATATGTGCTTGCTGTACCAACTAACACATGAATTTTCATCTTTTGTGTCCAGATTCCGGTTCCTAGTGCCCTGTCTGACACATGGAAAGCACATAATTCATATTTGTGGAGTTGATAAATCAATAAATGAAAAACTCCCTGCTCTCTGCTCTGAAGCCCCATCCACAGAAGACATGGTTACCACCTGCTCATGTGTGATCTAAATCCTGCTTGGTTGTGAAGGGGACTGTTGTGTGAGGACAAGTGTTGGTTTGCATATGCAAATTAGTAATTCCGCCTGAGTACTCTGAGTTTGGGGTGTCTGCTTTAAAGATGAGATTTCTGGCAGCATGAATCCAGAGACAGCAATAGGCGAAGGGCTTTGGAATCTGCCCAAAGCTGGCCTGTGGTTAGTGAAATCTACTTTGAAAGGGAAACTGGGCTTTGAGGGCTGAGGTTTGTGCCAGGAATGGCCTCAAGCAAGGCTGGCACTGCTTACTTCTATTCTTAGAATTTCAGACCCATGGCAGGATAAAGGTATCTCTTCTAACTTTTTAACCAAATCAGATGCTTAACTGTCTCCTTCCTATTTCTCCTCTGCCCCCAGAATCCTTCAAACACAACTGCTTAGTCATACATGGGATTTTCAATCAGGCAGCATGCATGCGTGCACGCGTGCTAAGTCACTTCCATTGTATCCGATTCTTTATGACCCCATGGACCATAGTCCACCAGGCTCTCTGTCCATGGGTTCTCCAGGCAAGAACACTGGAGTGGGTTGCCATGCCTTCCTCCAGGGGAATCTTCCCAACAAAGGAATCAAACCCATGTCTCTTATGTCTCCTGCATCGGCAGGCGGGTTCTTTACCACTAGCACCACCTGGGAAGTCCCTGGAATCAGGCAGATATGAGTTCAAATCTCAGCTCTTAAACTCTGCAAGCCTCTGTTTCCTCATCTGTAAAATGGGGATATTGAGGCCTGTCACTCCAGATTGTTTCAAGCACCCCGTGAAGTCCTGTTTGTAAAATGCCTGCCCTGGTTACTTCTGTTTCTCGGCATCTTCCACCTGCCTCAGTCTAAGCATCTTTCCATTATCACCAGGACAACACCACACACTGGACGGGGGAGAATCAGTGCTGCCCAGTGGAACACCACTCCCTTCCCCCATCCCCGGTCCAGAGAATTCACTCCAGGCTCAACCTCGCCTTCATGGAGCCTCCAAGCCAGGACAACACACCAAGGTGGACAAATAAGTGAACTAATATCTGGAAGCATGGCCCATAAACTCAAGTAAACACATGATCTGATAGTAAGAGAGTGTTTAGTCTCAGTCACATATTCATTCTTTTTTTTTGTAATCCTCCTTTGAATGTGACACAGGAGTAGGTGAAGAGCGGAGACCATCAGAGAGCTGAGACTCCAAGTGGAGAGTGCTGGTCCCCTACCAGCCCCACTTAGCAAGTAGAATCAAAACCAAACAAGAAGAACTTGGGTTTATGAATTGCCTAGTAAGTACCAGGCACCTACTGGCATTAGAGAGATGAGGAAACTATAGCTTGTCAGTAATAAAACCTAGATTTACTGCTAGGAGGGTCAGATGCCAACACGTGAGCTCTTTGAACTGTACCAGCTTGCTTACTCCTCAATCAGGTCAGCCTGGGTGGGTGATGGGTTTGGAAGTGTGGGATGCAATGGGCTCCTAGTAGCTGTGTTAGGCACCATATTTCTCTTTCCAAAGTGTTTTGGATCTTATGAGAGTGAGTGTGACAGTATGTGTGTGTGTGACAGAGACAGAGAAGATAGAATGCACATGGGTGTTTCTCTCCTTTCATAATAATGGATAGTAATTCTGAGAAGGTTCCCTTTATAGGATTCAGGCTATGTTGGGGAGTTTGTTTTTCTACTCCCTGCAGAAAAGTTAATCAATTTCAGAACAGCCCCCTTCTGTGTGAGATGACAACAGGGAGAAAAGGGATTGGTTTTTTAGCTGCTGGGTTGGCTGGACAGCCCCCCTCCCACTTCCATGGGGCCACTTATTGACATTGAAATATCTGAACAATAAGCAGCTATTGATGGCCCCCGAGGTCAATACCGAAATTCATTGACCCAGACTGCAAATATGGAAGGCAGTGTGTCCAAGGTCACTACTTACCTGAAGGGATGAAGAATAAATCTTGATAAGAACCAAAAATAGAAATCAATGTGCGTACCATGGTACGCATTGCATTCCTTCTTTCCAGAAAGAGGCTATTTCAGGAGGTTGCAGGGCTTCTCTGCCATCAGAAACTGCAATCAGGGGCTGAAGAGGAAGTCAACAGAGAAAATGATCCTTTGCTCATTGCCCTGGCCAAGGAGAACGGGCAACCTACACCACGGGTGGGGATCAGCCCCGTCTCTGCAGAGAATCTCAGCTTCTGTGACTCCAACCATTCCGGCCACATCCTTTAGAAAGAGTGGAATTTCCAAACCGCAAGAGCCATGATGGGCATGGCAAGGTGGTCATCTCCCCAAAACATATTTAATTGAGTGGTGCTAGGAGGAGCACCCATCAGAGTGATAAGCATGACCTTCACCTCTTGGGAAAACTTCTGCATCTCACCTGGTGGGCAAGGGGAAGCCAAGTTCTAACTGCTGGAGCCAGTAAAGCAGGTTGGAGGTGGCTACCTGGCCAGGATGCAGCTCTCTTTTTACAAACATTCCAAAGCTTTCCATTGCTCAGCCGTGACATTTTCTCTCCTTTCAAAGCTATTTTTATTATAATTATTTGTTGAAGCTTAATTAACTTTTTTCCCCCCAATTACAAAAGAAATCCGTATTCTTTGTAGGAAATGTCAAGCCTGTTTATAATGATCCTTTTAAACTCATTCAGAATATTCAGGCTCTCCTGATTATGAGGAAAATCTGGATTTTGAATTCAGAGAGACCTGAGTTCAAGTACCATTTCTGCAACTGAGTAAGTATGTACTCTTGGGCATAGAAAGGAGTGATTTTCTGCTGCCATCTCTTGATATAGAAACCTTTTTTTGTGAAGTCGGTAGGAAGATTAAATCAGGATTTATGTAACGTCCCCATCAAGATGCTAATATAAAATAGACAAACGCCTGACAAGTTTGATCACAAAATATACAGACTTGCAAGTAAACAACTTTAGAAACAGAAGTGGAAGCATAACTACTGAAATTGAGACAATTTTTTAAAGCATAGCAGTATATACAACTTTACTCAGCAAATTTTTAAAAATCTACATGAAATAAATGACTCCCCTCCCAAAAAGTAAATAATCAAAACTGACTAAGGGAGTATCAAGTCAATGTCTATATGAGTCAGGAATCATTCAGAATACAGATATCATGCTACCTGTTTCAAACCAAGGGGGCTGAACACAGGGAATTGGTTACATAGGTGAGAGAAGAGTCCAGGCACATCCCAGAGTTGCCTAGCAACAGCGGGAAGCGGGCAGGATGAGGGAGGAAGTACCACCAGCAGAGGCCAACCTGGTCTTTGAGGGAAGGGCTGAGAATGGAGACTGAAATTACACCACCAAGGGGCTGGGGCTGCTGGCAGGGATGCTACCCAAACCACGGGAGAAGGGGAGAAGGGACCCCCTTGCATATCCCAACTTCTCTTCTTTCATCTTTCCAACCAGTGCCTCCCATTGGCCAAAAAACCCAGAAGCAGAGGACAAGTGAGCCTGGAAAGATTCCTCCCTGAGACACAGCGCAAGGCAGGGAAGGACAGGAAATGAGTCTGATGACAAAGAGGGCATGTCTGGCTCAAGGTCTGGTCCCAAGGAGCCGATGGGCAAAGTCCACTAACCCTTCAAGGCACAGTTGATTCCTACGATACATAAACTATTCAGGAGCACAGAAACAAATGAAAATGTTTCAAATTAATTCTACGAAATACCAGGACTCAGATACCAAACCCAGAGTAGCACCAAAGGCAAGAAAATACCTAAAAGCTAATTTCATTGTTGAAATTTAGAGACAGAAAAAAGTTATGACTAAATCAAATTCATCAGTGTATTAAAAAATTACCGCAGTTTAATTTGCTTTAGGAATGAAAGGATGGTTTGATATTAGCAAACATATTAATGTCATTTTTCACATTAACAAATTACAGGGGGAAATGTTCTGATCATTTCAGTGGATACTAAAGAGAGATTTGATAAACATCTAACACCTTATCTCATTAAAAATGAAAAGTGTTGGCAGGTATGACAAGGTTTTATTTTGCAGAATTCAAGGCTGTGGTGGGGAGTAATTTTTTCCCTTCATTCTCAAGAGGAAAAATAAATCAGCTTTGCATCCAGCCTCATCTGGTGCTCAGACAGCCCCAGGAAGGGTAGTTTGGGGTTTATCTTCAGGCTTATCAGGCTAAGATCTCCTGTTTTCACCAAGTCTCTTGCTGATATTGAACCATCTCAATAATGAAAGATTGATGGACTAAACATTTCTCAACCTGGTAAAGTTTCCTTTACAGTATAGCAAACCACCCACTAATCTGGTACTAAATAGTTACATATTACAACCATCCCCACTAAAAACAGTTTCAGTTTAAGTTTAAATGCTACCACAGGTACCACTTACTACTGTAGGTGATGTACAGACCAGCGCATTTAGGAAATCAAACAAAATAAGGTTTTTGCTATTGTTTAGTTGCTCAGACTCTCTTGTGACCCCATGGACTGTAGCCCATCAGGCATCTCTGTCTGTGGGATTCTCCAGGCAAGAGTACTGGAGTGGGTAGGCATTTCCTCCTCCAGGGGATCTTCCCAACCCAGGGATTGAACCTGGCTCTCCCACATTGGCAGGCAGATTCTTTACCACTGAGTCACCAAAATAAGGTACAAATACAGGCAAAGAAGAGACTGGACTGTCATTACTTCCATACAGTGTGATTATCAACTGAAGGTACACAGGAGGGTCAACTGAAAAGCTATTAGAACAAATAATATTAAGTTGAATTTTAAGATGCCATTCCCAATTACAACAGAAACTTTATAGTTTATACTTTATACTCAGATAAAACTTTATACTTTACACTTTATACTCAGATGCTTCTGCTGCTGCTAAGTCGCTTCAGTCGTGTCCGACTCTGTGCGGCCCCACAGACGGCAGCCCACCAGGCTCCCACGTCCCCGGGATTCTCCAGGCAAGAACACTGGAGTGGGTTGCCGTTTCCTTCTCCAATGCATGAAAGTGAAAAGTGAAAGTGAAGACGCTCAGTCGTGTCGGACTCTTAGTGACTCCATGGACTGCAGCCCACCAGGCTCCTCGGTCCATGGGATTTTCCAGGCAAGAGTACTGGAGTGGGGTGCCATTGCCTTCTCCGTTATACTCAGATAAACCTAATAAATATGTACGTGAAAAAATGATAAAACTCACAGGACACAAAAGAGGGCTTAGAGAGAGTATTCCTCTATGGAAAGACTCAACCTTGAAGATACATTCGTTCTCTTTATGTTAATATATACGTATAATGCTATCTCAGTTAAAATCCAGACAAGAGATTTTTAAGTTGATGAGTCAATCCTAATGTTGAAAAATGTTAGGAAATTTGGAAAAAGCAATGTCCAAAAATAGCTGAAAAATTTTTGGAGAAAGCACAACATATAGGGCCTTAAACATTTAATAGGAAAACATAATACGCAGGTGTTTGTTAAGATATCTTAGTAACCATACAAGAACAGAAAAGCAGATCAAATAAGCAGAATGGAGGCCCAAAACAGATACCTTTATACAAAGTGATTTAGTTTAAGATTTAGGTGAAGGTGAGCAGGGAGGTCTGGCGTGCTGCAGTCCATGGTGTTAGAGTCGGACGTGGCTTAGCGACTGAACAACAGAACCAGGAAAAAGGGTAGCGTAGTCAGTAAATTATGTCTGCTCCCTTTTGGGCAGGGGAGTTACGCCCTTCATCACATCTTAGGCAAAAATATACTCAAAATAAAGGTCCAAATATAAACAAAATCTAACCTTTGAAAACAGTGTTAGATTAATACCATTATTTGAAAACAAAAAAAGAACATTCTTATGGTAGAGAAAGCTTTTCTAAGAAAAAATGTAGTAGTCATAAAGGGGAAAAAATGTAATCCAACAAATATTTTTTTAAAACAAAACACACACACACACACAAAACAACCAGAACCAAAGTGACAGTCTGGGAGAAAATATTTACAACAGAATTACCCACAAAAGAACAATTCGTAAAAGAGACAGAAAGCATCTTTCCACAACTCTAGAAGAAAAGCTAAAATATTCAATTGACGAACAGAAGAAAATATACAAGTAATTCACCATTTTAAACAATACAAAAATGGCTAATATCTATTTTTCAAACTACTTATTAACTGGTAATCAGAAATATGCAAATAAGAGTGGGAAGGTTTTGTGTTTTTTTTCGCTGATTCAGTTTCATTCAGTGAAAACTGTAACTCTCGGCGTCCGCCCGCTCACCTTCTGCAGGTCTTGAGCTTTGTGTTTATTGCTTGGTCGCTCAGTCGTGTCTGACGACTCGTTTTTCGACCTCGTGGACTGTAGCCCATCAGGCTCCTCTGTCCACGGGATTTTCCCAACAAGAGTACTGGAGTGGTTGCCACTTCCTTCTCCAGGGGAATCCATCCAACCCAGGGACCGAACCTGTGTCTACTGGCATCTCCTGCATTGCAGGTGAATTCTTTATCACTGAGCCACCAGGGAAGTCCTCTGCAAGCCTTAGGTTAGGGGCACCCCACTTGTTCCCACTGGTGTCCCCAGTTGTAGGAGTGGCTGCTCTTTCCTACAGTTACTGTGACCTGAGCTCAGGTGTGCATTAATATCTGAGCTGCCTCAGTGTCCCCTTCTGCTCTTTTGAGCCTCCCAACGAGTGTGAAAACAATTCCCTCTATTGTCTTCCTTCTACTTGAAATCTTTCATGAAATCTTTTGTTTTCCCACAGGGAAGTTATCCAATAAATTGTGATACAATGCATCTGTATATTCTATACTATAGAGCCATTTCAACAACAAAAACTCGGTATTATCATGGAAAGGTTTCTGAGACATTTTGTCACATGAAACAAGTCACAGAAAATATATGTATAAAATTATCCAATTTACTTTTAAGTATACACACAATGCACACAGAATTGCACAGCAAAGTTACAAAGTTGGTACATCATCAGATTGCTGTCAGTGAGGACCCTCAGGAAGGGCAGATGGAGTGACAGTTAGGGTTGGGGGAGTTTCACTATTTTCTGTATATTTTCCTGCTAATTGATCCTCGAGAAATATACTTTAAGAGAGAGAAGCATCTTTTATTGTATTTTCTGGAAGCAGAGCCCAAGAAAAACATTCTTGTGCAAGTGGTTTCTGTGGGGAGATCTTCTGCACGACAAGCCTGGAAGGAAGCGGGGAACATGGAATAAGGAAGGCGAGGAACTTGAAGCAGAGATGTGGCTTTCACTAAAGCCCAAGCTCAGCTTGATCCCGAGAGGTTCTCTGGAGTGTGAACAGTACCATAAACTGGCCCTCCTCAAGGCAACGGGGTTAGGCTTTCGTACTCCAGTATCGGCATCGTTGGCTGCAGTGTGAAGTGTGACCAGTGTACCATGAGTGTGACATCCAGGCCCCCCTGAGCCAGAGCAGGAGAATCCACAGCGCCCTGGGCCAAGACTGTGGGCCCTTGGGAATGCACGCTGCTTCCAATCCTCCTTCTCGAGGGGTGTTGAAAAGAACGAATCCACCCGATTGGTAGCTGCACATCATAGACCAGAAGCTGTGTGGTTTCTTCTCTTAAAGATGCCGCATTTTTATTTTACAGATACTGCATGAAGCAGAGCAGCCACAGTTGGAGCTGTTGCCGCCGCAGTTGGTGGGAGTCCACGGTCACCTGCCACGATCCGTCAGGCCTTCCAGGGCTCAGACGACATGAACAGGATGAAGACCAGCACCCCTGCACCTGCGAAGTCTCTGGGCCCTGCTCTCTGCCCTCACTCTCCGTAAGCAGTATCACTTTCGATTTACGACATTGGTCTAGTGGGGGTGGGTTGGTCAGTATCAAGGACTTCCACTTGGTCTCTGCCACCACTATCACTCTTTCCTACTAAATGTAATAGCACGTATTCCGTTGCTCAAGGAATGAAGGTGAGGATGCTCCAGCTTCTAAGTATATTCATCATGATCACACATTCATGAACCTGAAAAGTGACCGCCTGTTGGGTCTATGGACCTAGTGGGGCTGCTGTGAGATGACCCCAGCCCAGAACTCCATGCACTGTCTGACCCCTAGATATGCCTCTACCAGGGGAGCCGTGGTAACACTGGGTACCACTGCCAACTCAGAATTTGTTTCTGACCATTGAAGGACCTGGGTGTTCCCTTTCCATGAAGGCATAGTTGCCTTAGTTGACGGACTATCTTCTAACAATGGGGACTGGACTCCTTCTGAAGGGGCCTGAGGGTTCAAGGTCCTCCTCCAGGACTCCTAATACCAACCACATGGATATGCCATTCCTCAATCTCAGGTCCTTCCCCGTCCCACGAGGGCCCTGACTTTGGCACAGCAGACCCTCTGAGGCTGAGAATTCAAACTTCTCTGAGGATCTGCATCTCTTACTAGTAGACGCTAAACCTGGCTTTCAGCCTAATCAGTCTTTCTGCTCCAGGAAATTAGGCCCTTCCTACCAAAGCGTTCCTATGACTGCCACACTCTGCTCTGAATTGCAGATGAAACCGCCTGGGCCTCTCAGGTTCTTTCTTTGATACAACAGTGGCTCTCGGACACAACCTCTTGATTCCACGGTCTTTAGCATTACGATCTCTGCTCTGTGGCTCCAGAGCCAGACATACTGTGAACGCCAGTGTATCCCCTCCCAGCTATAAGCGATCACAGAAATTGTATTTCCCACAAGCCAGAAACTAACACTTCTCCTTCAGCCACTGGGGTTGGGGTCCTCCTTGCCAGCAAGTCACCCAACTCCAAACCCCATCCCTAGTGTCTGTTTCTTTTGATATCAGCTGTCTCAGGTCAGGCCCCTAGTATGGCATGGCACGCTTCGTCGCTCAGTCGTGCCTGACTCTTTGTGACCCCATGGACTGTGGCCCGCCAGGCTCCTCTGTCCATGGGATTCTCTGGGCAAGAATACTGGAGTGGGTCGCCATTCCCTTCTCCAGGGGATCTTCCTGCCTTAGGGATCGAACCTGGGTCTCCTGCATTGCAGGCGGATTCTTTACCATCTGAGCCACCAGAAAAGCCCAGCCACATCAGAAATGCGAAAGGGGAACGTCCCTGGTGGTCCAAGGGTTAAGACTCTATGCTCCCACTGCAAAGGGGATGGCTTTGATTCCTGGTCAAGGAAATAAGATCCCACATGTTGCATGGTGCTGCCAAAAAACTGATGAGAAAACAGGCCTGCGTGTGAGCTGGGACAGAACGTGAGTCCTTCTGAGCCTTGAACTCCTCCGTCTAAAATAGGAGGGACAAGGGACCTAGAGATTGTCATCCTGGGTGAAGTCAGACAAAGAAGGAGAAATGTCTATGGCGTCCCTTACACGTGGAAACTAAAAGGAAATGGTACAAATGACCTTACTTACAGGAACAGACCTGCAGGCTTCAGGAGCAACTTAATGGTCACCTGTACACACGGCTGTATTTAAAATGGGTAACCAACAAGGACCTCCTGTACAGCACACGGAAGTCTGCTCAATGTTACCTGGCAGCCTGGGTGGGAGGGGAGTTTGGGGGAGAATGGATACATGCATATGCATGACCGAGTCCTTCACTGCTCACGTGAAACTGCCACAGCGTGGTTAATCGGCTATACCCCAGTACAAAATAAAAAATTTAAAGTTTGGAAAAGGGGCTTCCCTGGTGGTCCAGTGGTTGAGACTCCATGCTCCCAATGCAGGGGGCGTGGGTTCAATCCCCGGTCAGGGAACTAAAATCCCACATGCCACACAGCACAACCAAAATAACAAAAATAATAATTTAAAAATATGAAGCTTGGAGAAAAAGAGAGAAATATAAAGTCTGGGGCCCTCTCCTAGATCCACAGAAAGAGAAACTTGGTGGGTGAGCCATCTGTGCATTAACACAGGCCTAAAGGCGATGGCACCCCACTCCAGTACTCTTGTCTGGAAAATCCCATGGACGGAGGAGCCTGGTAGGCTGCAGTCCATGAGGTCGCTAAGAGTCGGACATGACTGAGCAACTTCACTTTCACTTTTCACTTTCATGCATTAGAGAAGGAAACGGCAACCCACTCCAGTGTTCTTGCCTGGAGAATCCTGGGGACGGGGGAGCCTGGTGGGCTGCCGTCTATGGGGTCGCACAGAGTCGGACACGACTGGAGCGACTTAGCAGCAGCAGCAGCAGAGGTGATTCCAATGCTGCTAAGCATTGAGAACTCCTTGCCCTGGAAGCAGAGCCTGGGATAAGATTTTGTACAAGTGATCTCTCCAAGATACGCTGTCAGGAGGAGGTGTAAGGAGTGAGGAGGCAGAATAAGGCAGAGCGAGAAACGAGGCTGAGAAGTGGGTTCAGCTGAGACGGTCTGCCTCTGTCTGCTCCCGGGGGAGCTCTGGAGCATAGACGCCAGCTGCGCACCCCCGTGTCGTGGGCCATTGGCTAAGGGACCCCCACCGAGGGCGGTGGAGGAAACTTTCCAGGCGTCTTCAAGTCCGTCCCTCCAGATGGCTGTGGGCAATTCTCTAAAGAAGGAGAAGTTGTGAGCTGGTAGCCACCAACGCTTCCAGTCCCCAGGGTGTGAGTCCAAGGCCTGGCGGAAGGCGTCTGGCTGTGGGACCAAGAGCATCTCCGACAAAGGACCTGGAGCTTGTCTGTTTTTTTCGTCGCACGAGAACACGGTGAGGCCGTGTAGGGCGGTTGTAAATGCACTGGGCAGGGACTTCCCTGGTGGCCCAGGGGTTGAGAGCCTGCCGGCCAACACAGGAAGCATGGGTTCAATCCCCGAGCCAGGAAGACTCAACATGTCTTGCTGCAACTAAGCCCGTGCCCCACAAACAGGGAAGCCCACACGCTCTAGAGCCTGTGCTCTGCAACAGGAGAAGTCGCTGCAGTGAGAAGCCCGCACAGCCCAACTGGAGAGCAGCCCCTGCTCGCTGCAGCTAGAGAAAGCCACACACAGCAACAAAGATCCAGCGCAGCCAAAATATAAACAAATAAATTATTTAAATATATATAATATACATGTAAAGAAAACACTGGGCAAAAAGTGAAACCATTGGATTTAAGCCTTGGCACCAAACTACATTTAGCTGCCCTTGTATTTAGCCCCATTTGTAATAGGGGTTATATACCACACCCTTAGGGTTTCCCAGGTGGCTCAGTGGTAAGGACTCTGCCTGCTAAGGCAGGAGGCTTGGGTTCAATCCCTGGTCCAGGAAGATCCCCTGGAGGGGGAAATGGCAACCGACTCCAGTATTCTTGTTTGGGAAATCCCATGGACAGAGGAGCCTGTAGAGTCACAAAAGAGTTGGACACTTGGCAATCGAAACAACAAAAAGAAATCCATGCTTCCACAGCTGGGAGTATCAAATTAGGTTAACACATGTGCAAATGCATTGTCAACTCTGAGGCATAGAGGATTATTACATATAGAATGCTTTCTGTTGAGTAGAAAAGAATTCCATCATTTAGCTTTGATGATAAGGATTTATTATAAAAGGAGAATTGCTGGGCTGCAAGGTTGAGTGTTTTTATCCTAACCAGGTATTGCCAACTGGCTCTCTAAAATGATCGTATCAGCTTCTGCTCTCACCAGCAGCAGCATACAAGAATGCCCATCTCCTTGTCACATGGCCAGCCCTCCATCATTTATTTTGGCCAGTCTGATGGCAAGGAGGGGGGCACCTCTGCCTAGCGAGATGCAAGTTCAAGCACATTCTTCCCAGAATTCTTGTCAGAGATGAAAGTTGGAGATGAGCCAGATGTGCCTCGTTAAGGGAATGAATAAATAAATTGCAATGTATTCATACAGTAGATGGCTGTCTAGATGTTAAAATGGATGAGCTGATACATAATATATATGCATACACACATATATATGACAACACTGAGTGAAAACCACGAGCAGTACAACATGATGTAGCAAATTATGTCATCTACACGCACTTTTAAAAACACATAAAACAATGCCATGGATTCTTTATGGATGCACACATTTGTAATAGAAATATAAAAAATATACACTGAATCCATGCCAGAATCATGATAGTAGTTACTTAGGGGAAGAAAGAGAGGGGGCTGGGTGGGAGAGGATGGGGGGAACACAGGGGGCTTTAATCTCATCTCCCAGTTTATATTCTTCAATGAAAGAGAAAGTGATCATAAAAAATGAAAAGCATACTCATCACTTTGTTAACCTGGCCCAGGAGATACCTGAATTCTTGCCTCCCAGCTACTGTATTTTCATTTTAATTATCGTTTTCATGGCTGAGGCTGAGCTTCTTTGAAGGGGACTGAGGGCGTGGCGACCCCCTCATCTCATTTTGCAGCGCTGCGTCGGTGGACACCCACGTGAAAAAACAGAAGTCATGAACTGGGCCCTCAGAGAGGTCATGGCCTGGTGAGGAAAACAGACTTAAACCGCGGTAAGTGCAAAGATGGGAAATTACAGGGTGCAGGGATAGAGTGAACCGGGAGGTTAAATTTAAATTGGGGGTTGGAAAGGGCATTTCTGAAAGACTGGTTTTAAAAGAGGCCTGGCGGGAAAGGGGGGTTAGCAGCAAGTGGCCGATGGGGGTTTTGGGAGATGGGCTGGATGAGGGGTCTTGGGAATGACGGGAGAAGCTTCCAGGCCCATCAGAGAAGACTTCGTTGGAAGGAAAGGAGGACGCCACTGGGGAGGGTCACAGGGCAGAGCCTCGCAGAAGGATGCTCATGGCAAGAGACGGAGCTAAAGGCTTCAACAGGCCGCAGGCAGGCTGGAATGTGCAGGCCATTGGGAGGATGTTTTCCGGGTTAGTTTGAATTTTATGAATAATGGAGTATCTTCACAAGCAGGGTTTGTTTTTTCGTTTTTGGCCTTATGAGTAACAAAATAACCTTGCAATTTGTTTGTATAACTTCATTGTAAAAATGTTCAAACACACAAAAGTAAAAGATCACAAGGAAACCCTGGGTACCCGGCTTCAACAGAACCAATCTCACCTCCCTGATCCGCGGGGTAGCACTTTGGAGAGAATCCGGCATAGCACATCATGTCACTTAGAAATATCACAAAACATACCGCTAAAAGGGGAGGACTTTCTTTTGGGAAAGAGAACCAAACCTACAATGTCCTATCTAAAAACTGAATAATAATTTCTGAATGAGTCTGTAAGCAGGAGAATGACATCGTGTGATTTACTTCTAAGAAAACATCGTGGGCACCCTGTGCTGGAACGGAGCTGGGGGCTGGAGAAAGGGAGGCAAGGCATTAGGAGCCCACAGTAGAGGCCGAGGTGGGACCTGGTGGAGGCTGGACCAGGGCGGCGGAGGGGGACACGGAGACAGTGCGGACATTGGTGACCTGGGAGGTGGACGCAGAGACTCGGTGACCATGGATGGAGAGTGAGGATGAGACGGGGAGGTGCCCAGCTCTGACCCTGAGGCTCCCTCCCAAGCACCCAGGAGAGTGGAGGTGTGCCACTGAGTTGAGGACACTGGGTGGTGAGTGTGGGCAGGAGAAGGGGTGAAGAGTTCAGCTTTAAGGATCCCTGTCCACGCCGAGGAGTAAGCTCAGAGGAGTGATGAAAGGTGCCGGTCATACGCCCAGACCCCTACTTCTCTGCCTCCTCCTCCCCCACCCCAAGGTGTCACAAAAGTCAACAGAAAGGCACGACCCAGAACGGCCACAGCCACCAGCCACGGCCAAGAAGGCCTTTCAGAAACGTTTTTAAAGGCAGTGAGTCGACAGCCAGATTTCAAGGGGTTAAGGAAGGGAGATGCAGAAAGACACAGCAGAACTTGCTTGGCATGAATTCAGGAAATTTGGCAGGAAAAGGCAGTTGAGAAATGGGATGGTAACTGGAAGAGGCATAAGGGTCAAGGGAAGCTTTTTCTCTTTGGGAATACCTGCTTCTATTTAAAGATGTTATGAAAAGACTCCGTGAAAAGAAAAGAAAGGAAAAAAACCCCAAGCATATCAGAGAGGGACAAGCGCATAAAGGAGGAGGCTCCCTTGGGAGCTAGGAAGTGTCTGACCTCAGAGAAGAGGGACACCTGACTTCTAAGCCTGGAGAGATGAGAGCACGGGGCCGGGGAGAGAGGCGCTGATGAGTGATGCACTTCGGGTGTGCAGCCTCCATCGTTCCTGTCAAACGTGAACTGAGAGTGAATTAAAGCAGCGTGTCTCAAAATGTGATGCACATACACGTCACCTAAGGATCTTTCAAAAATACAAATTCTGGTTTAGTATGTCTGGGGTGAGGCCTGAGAACCCGCACGTCCAGGTGGTGCCCTTGTTCCTTGTCTTTGTCGTGTGTGTGTGTGTGTGTGTGTGTGTGTGTGTGTGTGTGTGTGCGCACGCGCGCCCAGGTGTGTCTCACTCTTCGCAACCCTTATGGACTACAGCCCACCAGGCTCTGCTGTCCATGGGGTTTCCCAGGCAAGAATACTGCGGTAGGTTGCCATTTCCTCCTCCAGAGAATCCTTCCCTGGTGCGATCAAGCCCTCATCTCCTGCTTTGCAGGCTGATTCTTTACCACTGAGCCATCAGGGAAGACCCTTGGTCTCTGTGTACAACATCCAGCTACTAAGAGTCTTAGGATGGGGGAACAGAGAACCACATGGAATAGAGGAAATTATCAAAAACTTAACGGAAGGAAACGTCCTTGAGCTGAAGGAAGGTCTCCAAAGAAAAAGGCTCACAAAACGGGATGAATGAAACAAGACAATCCAGAGTGAAACAGGACATGCTGGAGAAATTTCAGAATGAGGACCACAAGAAATTCTCTGCAGAGATAACCAACAGGTTGTCTGCAAAGCTAGGAGAATAAAGCTAGTGTCATATGTTTCATCAGAAATGCAGGGGCTCCGATACAGACAATGTTCTAAGGGAAGATTATTCTGAACTTGCATCTTAATACACCCAGCCCAACTATCACTCCAAGAGGCTACTCAGATCAAAAGCACGACTTACTCAACAAGAACCTGTGGGTTTGGCTTCTCAGCGCTGCTTCTCATTTCATCTTTCCGTGACTCTACCGGCAAAATGGCAGCATGGAACTCAGTCAAAACAAGGCAGTGAAAGGAGTTCAGATACACGGATCTGATTTTCTTTTTCAAAGAATTACTTTTGGCTGTGAGTCGGCTTTCTCCGGTCATGATGAGCTGGCACTGTTCCTCATTGGGGTGCATGGGCTTCTCATTGCAGTGGCTTCTCTGGTTTCAGAGCACAGGCTCTTGAGCACAGGTTCAGTAGCTGTGGCACAGTGCACGGGCTTAATTGCTCCTTGGCATGAGGGATCTTCCTGGACCAGCGATTGAACCCAGGTCCCCTGTACTGGCAGGTGGATTCCTAACCGCTGGACAACCAGGGAAGTCTTACTGATCTCATTTCCTGAATTTACCTAGAGGAAGTCAACCGAATGAGAGAGAGTAAAAAATGAGGGACAGTCATTTAGGAACGAGGGAGTAAGTTGTGTCATCAAGAGAGGCAAGGAGAGGATGATGGCAGAAACTTGAGCCAAAGAGGTCCGTCCACTCCTCTGTTGATGGACACTAGGCTTGCTTCCATGTCTTGGCTAAGATTAACAGTGCTGCAATGAAGATTGGGGTGTGTGTGTATCTTTTCGAATTAGAGTTTTCTCCAGATATACGCCCAGGAGTGGGATTGCAGGAAATCATATAGTAACTCTTAGTTTTTTAAGGAACCTCCATACTGTCTTCCATGGTGGGCGTATCGCTGTATCAATTTACACCCCCACCAACAGCATAGGAAGGTTCCTTTTCTTCCATACCCTCTCCAGCATTTATTAATGTTATTTATAGGCTTTTTTTGATGACGGTCATCCCGACCAGGCTGAGGCGATCCCTCGTTGGAGTTCTGATTTGCATTTCACTAGCAGTGAGTGATGCTGTTGTCTGGCCCACTCTTTATATTGCATCAACTCCTACCAGGTGCCATTTTTAGCTAGAGAGAAGACAGGTGTAGGGAGACTAGCAGCAGACCACATCCCTGAACTGCTGCCCTCAGATAGCTTCAGACAAGGTCAGGGAGGCAGGCTGAAAGCCAGGCCTGAGAGAAGAGGGTAAGAGCAGAGATGGACACTCTCAGAACCCCCAGATCTAGGACATATATGGAATGACGAATCATTTTCAAGTGAGCGTTGGCACATTTTTTCTGTAAATGGCCAGTTAGCGAATATAGCAGCTTCCCAGGTGGCCAGTGGTAAACTATCAGCCTGCAATGCAGGCAACGTGGGTTTGATCCCCAGGCTGGGGAGATTCCCCTGGAGGGGGAAATGGCAACCCACTCCAGTATTCTTGCCTGAAGAATCCCATGGACAGAGGAGCCTGGCAGGCTACAGTCCATGAGGTCGCAGAGAGCTGGACATGACTGAGCTACTGAGTACGAATGCACGCAACTAATATTGAAATTTCCAAGCCATACGGTCTGTGTCCCAACTACTCATCTCTGCTATTAAATAGTAACTGCAAGGAACCACAGACAATAGGGAAGTGAATGGGCGTGATGGTGCCAATAAAACTTTATTTACAAAAATTGCTGGCAGGTGGGATCTGGCCTGAAGGCTGTAGTTTGCCAGCCTGCCCTGGAGCAAAGTCTAGTTCTATTATCTGAGGAAGTAACTGCAGGATTGTTCCAAAACTCTAAGCGATCTGTGGAATGATTTCATTATGGATTGCACAGTAATGAGAAGCAGCCTCATGCGTAAAATCCACGCAGCTTTTCAACATAACTAGTTCAGTAAAACCTATTTCTTAGAAATTAAATGAATGAGCGTAATTGTATGGGCTTTCCTGGTGGTTGTCAGTAAAGAATCCATCTGCAATGCAGGAGACCCGGGTTCCAACCCTAGGTGGGGAAGATCCCTTGGAGAAGGGAATAGCAACCCACTCCTGTGTTCTTGCCTGGAAAATCCCATGGACAGAGGAGCCTGATGGATTGCAGTCCAGGGGGTCACAAAGAGTCAGAAATGGCTTAGCTACTAAACCACCACCACCACATGTGATTGGATAAGTTACAGGCATTAGGCGGAGATTGAGTTAATCTTCAGGCAGTAGTAATGTTTGCTGTAAATATGGGAAAATACACACTTGAGGTGTAAATAGCCCAATTTGCAAGGTCAGTGAAGGAAAGACACAGTAATGAAATTGAAAAGCTGTTCACACTTCATACACATTTTCCCGTGGTTTTGATTTCCTTGAATATATATTATCGCTGGGTCTGACTATGGTTCTTTGACATACACAGAGCAAAACTGGTGAAAATCCCTGCCTTTAAGATGCTTATATTCCAGTGGGGAAAGATGGGCAATAAAAATACTGCTGCTGCTGCTAAGTCGCGTCAGTCGCGTCCGACTCTGCGCGACCCCATAGACAGCAGCCCACCAGGCTTCCCCGTCCCTGGGATTCTCCAAGCAAGAACACTGGAGTGGGTTGCCATTTCCTTCTCCAATGCATGAAAGTGAAAAGGGAAAGTGAAGTCACTCAGTCATGTCTGACTCTAGCGACCTCATGGACTACAGCCTACCAGGCTCCTCCATCCATGGAATTTCCAGGCAAAAGTACTGGAGTGGGATGCCACTGCCTTCTCTGAATAAAGATACTAACAACTATTTTAAATCTAAGGTATATCGGATGGTTGTTGTTATTGTTTCGCTAAGCCATGTTAGACCCCTTTGCAACCGCAGGGACTGTAGCCCTCCAGGCTTCTCTGTCCTTGGGATTTCCCAGGCAAGAATACTGGAACGGGTGGCCATTTCCTTCTCCAAGAGATCTTCCTGACCCCAGTGATCGAGCCTGAGTCTCCTGATTGGCAGGTGGATTCTTCGCCGCTAAGACACCTGGGAAGCCCGTATCAAACGGTCACACGGTGATGAAAGTGCTAAACGAAAGGAAGTGGGAGGAAGCACAGGGCGTGTGTGTGTGTGTGTGTGTGTGTGTGTGTGCGCACGCGCACACATGTGTGTGCAGGGCACATGTGCTGGTCATGTCGCCCTGCCAGCGACTGTGCTGACCAGTGAGTGTCTCCCCCTCACCAGTAGGGACTGTTTTTGAGCATCACCCTTCGGGTGGGTTCCTTTTTCAAAGTGGTTGGCTGGCTGGGTACCATTTAAACAGAGACACCATGAAGGCGGAGGGGTGAGCCCTGCGCACATGTGGAGGAAGGGCGTTTCAGGCTCAGGGATGGGCAGCCCCAGCCTTAAGGCAGCCATGCCCTGTATAGCATGGCTTCGAAACAGTCAAGAGGTGAGTGTTCCTGATGCCGACGGTGCCCAATCAAAGGCACTCACCCTTTAAGTTGGGAGAGCTCGCCTTTGATGGCTCTGAAAGGCAGAGTCACAGTTTCCTCTCGTACTAAGCAGATGAAATAAACCCCGCTCAAGTTCGAGTTCGTTGCTCTGTGATTTTGAATGGCCTTAAACGATTCTAAATCCTTGTCTAATTTAAAGATCAATGTTCCGGCCACCCAGAGGCGGGCATCTCTGTGGTGCTCTACACTGCATTGTAGACACATTAAGGACATTCTTGAGTACAATATATGCTGGTTTTGTTCCTGAAACGACCACAAAGTGCACACTTGACCTCAACCCACTTCCTCCTTCCTGGGCCTGCCAGCAGTGTGTGTTTATAGCGCCCTCTCCTGTCCAGTGTGAGCACTGCTTCTCCACCAGACGTGACTGCACCTCCCAACATGCTGAGCTGGGGGCTCAGAGTGACTGAAAATGGCCTAGATACAGCAGATGCCTGTGCTTCCTCATGCGTTCACTTCCTTCCCCAGCCTAGCCTACATTTAGCAGTTTTATTGTTTAAAAACGCTGTCTCCTGTGGTCTGTTAACCTCCGTCTCTCTGGCTCGCATCTGGCTCCAGACCAGCAGGCCACGTGCATCTCATTTCTGCACTGGTGTTGCTGGGTTTCTCCTCCATCTCTCTGTGTCTCTTTCTATCCTCCTGGAGGGCGTGGAAGAGGAAACCCCAGACCATTTAGGTATATTCGCAGCCAGTCAGATCCTGGGTTTGGGAGACGAGTAGCTACCCCCACGGTGGCTCTGGCCTTGGCACGGGAAAGCCAGAGAAGCAGGCTGCCCCAGCCCAGCCATGAACATGTGCTGTTTTCTTAGGCCCTTTCTCCTAAGGAAGTGACAGTAAGTTACAGCACGTAATTGAGGATGGGGTGGATCTTGGGTTAGGGGACTGTAGCGATGTAAACTGTCTTCTCCCCCAGTTTTCAACCTTCACAAACGTGACAATATTTGGAAATGGGGTCTCTTGGAGACATGAATAATTGGGTTTAGATGGGCACACACGGATGGGACACCAAAGGTGGGATTGGTGTCCTTATAAAAAGAGGAAGTGGGGGACTTCCCTGAGGGCCCAGCGGTTAAGAATCTGTCTTCCAGTGCAGAGGATTCAGGTTCGATCCCACGTTGGGGAGCCAGGATCCCACGTGTCTCAGAGCAACTAAGCCCGTGCGCAGCAGGTACTGAGCCCACAGGCCTCAGATAAGGCCCAGCACAGCCAAAAACAAACCACAAATACTGTTTAAAAGAAAGGGGACGTGAGCCCAGAGCTCTGTCCCTTCCTCCAGCCTCCCCCTCCCCGGCCCCCTCTCTCTCCCACATGAGGACACAGCAAGAAAGTGGCCGCCTACAAGCCAGGGGGAGAGCCTTCCCCAAGAGTTGACTACACCAGCCCTTTGACCTTGGACTTCCCAACCCGCAGCCTGTGGCATTTGGTCAGGGAAGCCCCAGCTGCCTGAGACAGGACCCCAGAGCATCCCTCTTTTCCGATGGAGACTAATAAACCTCTCGATCAACTTGACTCCATCCCTTTCTCCGTCCTCCAAACAGAACAAACAAAAAAAAGAATGCCATTAATTATTTACCAGGAGCCGTGTTTCAAGGCAATTAGTTGTCTGAGTTCCCTTCAGGTAGAGCAGAGATGACTCTGCTGAGGGGCCCTGCTCTGGGGGACCTTTCCCAGCTGTGCCCATGGCAACCCCAAGAACAGCAGGGAATGAGATGCTGTGGAGGAGGGGAAGGGGGGGAAGGAGTGGGGAGGAAGGGGGGGCGGGGAGAGGGAAGGATGGGTCTGGGAAGTATTTCTGCCCTGAAACCTGTAGTCTAAGGACCACTTCAGGGACTTCCTAATGGTCCAGTGGTTGAGAATCTGCACTGCAGCCGCAGGGGGTGAGGGTTCAATCCCGGGTTAGGGAAGTAAGATCCCACGTGCCACAGGGTGCTGCCAAAAATAAACGAAAACCATTTCAACCCTAACTCTCTTCTGGTCTCTCTTTCTTCTTCCTTCTAGATGGCCTGTGTTCTAAGTTGCTCAGTCGTGTCTGACTCTTTGTAGCCCGCCAGGCTCCTCTGTCCATGGGATTCTCCAGGCAAGAACACTGGAGTGAGTTGCCATGCCCTCCTCCAGGGGATCTTCCCCACCCAGGGATTGAACCCGCATCTCTTACATCCTGCTCTTTACCACTAGCGCCCCCTGGGAAGCCCTCCTTCTAGATGGAGTCCTGTCTAGTCCTTTCCTCTCCTCTTGAGGCTCACTCTTCTACCTCTCATCCTCAGCAAACTAACCCCTGGAGAGGGCTTCCCAGCTGCGGGTGGCCCCTGGAGCACCTTGGGAAGCAGGGATGAGGGAGTGGGGACAGGGAGAGGGCATACGTGTCTACCTCTGCAGGATCACTGCCTCCCGCCTGGTCCCTGCGGGTGGAGGATTTGCCTGGCCCTGCAAAAGAACACTCTGTTCTCGTTGTTGTTACATTTGGGATAATAGAAAATAAGAAAAAAAAAACAACTATAATAATCTTATTGAAGAGCTGACCCAGCCTACCCTTTGGTTTCTGTGTGTACGATGAGGCGGAAGACAGGCTGGAGGTTGAGGGGTGGTGGGGCGGATCTTAGCCTTCTGTGAGATTGAACAGCTCCATCTGACCGTCCTGGGCTTGGTCTCCCTGCTCTTGGCTGGCACACGGTGTAATTCACCTCCCACACCGAAGGCTCCTTGGCCAAGTTCTGCAGTAATGCTCATGCACGGGCTGGGATGTGTGGGATGGGAGAAAGCGTGGTCCTGTTTGGGGCCCTTGCAAAGGTTTTTCTACAAGAAGGATGACGTTTTAAAGACACAGCATCCACCTGGAATGGGAGAGGGGGCGGGGGCAGCGGGGTGACCCCGGGCTTTCCTTCTCGTTTGAAATGAATTGTGCTCAACTCAGTGGCTGTGCCCACCCGCCACCTCGAATTTACAGACTGGAATGGATGGGGAGAGCGTCGCCAAGAAAGAGCCTTCTGCGGGCCTGCCTGCTCTGGGGATGTAGGGAGGTGGGATATAAATGAGGGGAAAGCCCCAGATCCTGTGCCACTGAGCTTTTCGGGAGAGCTGTACCCACAGACTCAAAAGGGGCCAGGGAGGCAGCAGAGAGCCTGGGGCAGCCACGCGGCCCCTCCTGATGGGGTCCCCACTGTAACTGCACCGCTTGCAACCTCTAATTACACCGCTGCTGGCAAGAATGAGGTCATGGTGTCTGCAAGTGACTTTCTGCGTAACTAGCCCCTCTCACCGCAGCGGGCTCCCTGCTCAGCCTCCTCCTGGGCCAGGGAAACTCTCAGAAGCAAAATCAGTTCCCTTCCTGTCTGTGTGCACACAGGCCGAGGCGGGAGACAGCCTCAGATGGACGGACACAAAGGTTTGCTGCAAGGGTACCGTCCTCTTCGCTCTCTAACAAGCAGGCACGCCTGGAGGCTTCCGACACAGAAGGACGCCTCCTCCACCACCAGCCGCCACCGGTTCAGGCCCGGCCCTGGCCTGTGGGGATTAAAATCCCAGAAGAAGGTGCGTGGGGCTACACACAGTTGTGCAACCATGTCTCTTTTGACACAGAAATAAACGCTGTTCAGAGCTCCTAGGAGCATCTGGTTCAGACTCCTGGCAGCTGAAGTCTGGGACTGGACACGAGGAAGGTGGCCGTTCGGGTGGATGGGAGCACCCACTCTCAGAACAGAGAACAGCCTTTCTGCTGGTGCTTCGCTGGCTGAGCAGCAGAGGTTTCTGCAAATCCGGCTCTCAGGCCCCCTCTGTGAGCAGAAAGTGTAACAGCATCATGTGGACAGCTGTTCTCCGAGGTCTGGGAAGGGCCTGAGCCCCAGGACGGGGCGGTGAGCGCAGGCAGGCGTGTGCGAGGCCCCAGCTGGTCATCCCCAAGCAGCCAGCAATGACGCGGCCAGTAAGACGAAGGCGGGCTGGCCACACCTAGGCCACCTACCCTTCGAAGCTTCCCCCCCTTTACTTGTCAGCCAGTCAGAAGGACTTCAGACTGGGATGAAGCACAGGCTTCCATGGGGGGCGGAAAGTCATGAAATAGTGTTTGATTAGGCAATGGAAGCACGTGGGTAAAGCAGGCTGGCTTCTCAGCCGCTATCAGAGGAGGCCCAGGGTTCTTTTTCCGAGGCAGGTGAGACGGGAATATAAAAGTGATGAAAGCTTGGCAGGGCTGTGTCTGCTCCACAGCAATCAGAAAGGATGCCCTCTGGGGTGGAAAGGGCCGCCAGGGAGACAGAGGACAAAAGCGCAGTGCCCGCAGGTGGCATCTCCGAGGCTCTTTGCTCTCAGCGGAAACACCAAGGGGACAGGGAGACGCCACGCAGCTCCGCCGCTGCAGCACCAGCAACACGACAGGGAAATGTTTTCCTTTCTTTTAAAACCAGGAGAAACCGATGAACTTTCAGGTTGAAGAAAATGGTTTCAATATGTAATATTAATATATTCGTCTCTGTGCCAAAACAGTCATAAATATTATTTTCAACATACACAGATGGGTATTTTCATGGAGGAAGGGGTCTCTGGAAGCAAGGCTGTCTAGTACCCAGGACTGTGTAACTGAGTCCTGGAATCCCGTGCTGGGCGTCTGCCTCAGGAATGCTGGGCTCAGTTCCTGAGTTCAGCTGACTTCTCTGGTCCATCACGAAGGAAACCTCCGAGCTTCCTTTTTATAGCTTCTTCTCTAATTTACCGTTCTTCTACTCTTTGCAAGAAAGCTCAAAAGGAAAAAAAAAAATTTTTTTTTTTTTTTACGAAGAAACAAAGGATGCAAGCGCCTTGGCACCAACTTCACTTTCTGGGCCATCTGTAAGTCCCCTGCCTCTCTTTCGTCTTGCTCTCCGCCCTGAGCGGTTTCAGATTTTGAAAGCCTGACCTGGGAAGGGGAAACTGAAATCAACCAGTTGACCGAACCCCCGTTCCCGGCTCTCCGTCCACCCGTGTTACTCAACGTCTGGGAAGGGTGTCAGGGTTCCCAGCTGGGAAAAGAGGTCGAATGAGACCTCTGAGATGGGGGTACCGGTTCGAGGCTGGAAGAGACCCCAGGGGCTCTGAGCGCATCCCGCCTGGCTAAGGTTCCAGGTTTCCACTGCTGCCCTCCGGCGGGTCCCGGAGACGCTGGGCGCCCGCGGCCGCGCAAACGGCTCGCGTTTCCGCGGGGCTCGCTCCCGGGCCTGGCTCGGGGCCGCCGCCGCCGCCCCCCCTCCCCGCGCGCAGGCTGCTCTCCAGTCGCGGCCACGGGGTAGCGCTCGGCCCCCCTCGCCGCGTCTCCGCCTCCGCCTCCGCCGCGCTCGTCCCCGGCTCGCGCTGCCCCCGCAGCTCCCGCTCGGCGCAGGCAGGAGCGGCTCTCCGGACGCCGAGCCCGGGAAGCCGAGGGCGGCGGGTTCAGCCAGCGAGCGGCCGAGGCGGGCGGCGGCGGCGGCGGCGGCGCGGCCGAGGCGCTGAGGCGGGCGCGGCGGCGGCCGCTGCTTCTCCGGCCCCGGCGGTCGGCGCGCGCCGGACGTCCGAGGAGGCGCCGCGCCCCCGGAGCCGGGGCCGCCCGCCGGGCTCTCCGCGCGTCTCGCCGAGAGCTCCGGCCGGGGCGCGGCGGAGGGCAGAGCCGCTGAGCTCCAGCCTCCGGCCGGCAGGAGCCTCCGCGCCCGGGCGCCGGCCACCAGCCGGGATCGCCGAGCCCAGCAGCCGTCCCCGCCGCCCCGCAGCCGGCGCGGACATGGGCGCGCGGGGCGGCGCGCCGGGCCGCGGGACCCTCAAAGTTTGCTAGCCCGCTGGGCGCGGAGCCGAGGGCGCGCCCGGGCCGGGCGGCCCCGGAAGGGACCGAGAGTCCCCGGACTGGACGCCGGGGCGGTAGAGCCAAGAGGGGTGGCTCGGCCCCGCCAGATGCCGGCTGCAAAGTTAGAGAGAAGAAAACTTCAGCCCCAGGGAGGTTCGGACCGCTACGCTCGCTGTGCCCCCGGAACCCCGCGCCCCTGAAAGAAGCCCCGCAGCCGCGTCCACCGCCGCGCTCGCCTCCCGCCCGGCCCCGGCGGCCCGGCGCCCGGATCAGCGGTGACTGCGTCCGCGCCGAGCACCCAACCAGGGGGCGGGGAGGGGGCGGGGGGCGGGCAACGTGGCCACCGGAGGAAGTTTCCCGAAGTTGTCGGTTTATTCAGGAGACCAGCCCGCGACCCGGCGGGATCGCCGAGGCGGCCCTGCGCGGGAGAAGTCGGAGTTGGGGTGCTCAGTGGGGAGGCGCCCCGAGACCGAGAGCGGCCTCTCCTCCGTTTCATTGCTCGCCCCTCGCCTTCCCGGCGCGCCACCGGGGATCGGACTTGGACTGAAGAAGAGAAGGAACGGTCGGGGTCGCCAGCAACGCCCCTCCCGGGTGAATACCGCTCCGGGTCGGAGCCGCGGGGGACCGAACCCCATCAGGATTATAAAACAGTACGGAAGAGACCCCCTCCGAAAACAAGGCTGGTCACCATGTGGGAACTGCTCATCTGGACGCTGGTGGCCCTGCACCGGATCTGCGCGACCGGAGCCCAAGGTATGGGGGGTCACCCCCACGTGGGGTGGGGGAGAGGGGGCGGGGGGCGGGAGCCGGTTGGCCTCACGACGGCCTCCGGGACTCCGGTCTTGCCCGGGGCAGAGCCCTCTCCCGGGAGTTTCAGGATCCGTTCCCCGAGTTTGGGAGCTCTTTTTCGGGGCATGGGGCGGTCTTGTTGAGACTTGTGGCTTCCGAATGAGGGAAGATGGGGGTCCGTGCAAGGAGGCGTCGCCCGTGGAGACTGAGAAGAGCCTTAGAGGAGTGGGTGGGGGTCGCTACCCACCCCCGCCCGCTGCGAGCGCCCTCGGGCTAGCGTGGGAGGGGCGGCCCTTCCTTGGGGGGCTCAGCGCCCGGCGGCACCCAGCGGCTGAGGCGGCTCCTGGGCCCCGGCTCGGAGTCCGCGGGGACCGGCGAGGCCCCGCCGGGCACGCGCTGGCCACCCCAGGGCAAGAGAGGGAGGCTGCAGGGCGGCTGAAAAGAGCCAGAGCAGAGTGCGGGGTGCCGGCTTGGGCGCCGCGGGAGGGCAGTTGCGGGGCCTGCACGTCCCGGAGCCCGCGCCCGGCTGCCTGGCCGGCCGCCGGGGCCAGGGGTGCTTCGGGGTGCGCGCCGGAGCCGAGGTCGCGAGCTCAGCCCGGGACCCACCGGGGGGCGGTGCCCTGGGCGGTCTGAGGCCGTCTCCCCTCCCGCCCTCCCCAGACACACACTCAGCAGCCTGCCTGTGCCGCCCAGTCGTGTCTGCAGCCGCCGCTCTGACCTGTAGCTGCCGGGAGCGGCCTCCGGGTGGAGAGGGGGCCGGCGGCTTTGGGGGTGGGGTTGTCGGGCCGAGGAGGAGGCGTGATCGGCCCTGCCCCCCTCCGGAGGGCGGGTACCCCAGACACCCCCGAAGCCCCCGCAGGTCCCCGCGGGGGAGGGCGGCTGCGCCAGTGCTTCTTGCCTTTGGTGTTGGCGGATCCAGACCGCGGTGCCCGCGGTGTCCGAGCGGCGCCTGCTGGGGGCGGAGAGAGACGAAGCCTGGACTGAGCTCAGGACTCCCTCCCCGGGCTTGGCCTTGCCTCCTTCAGGCTCGGGAGGGGATCTGGACCCGCCGCTGGGGGTACAGGGCGGGGAGGGGGAGGGCTCCGGTCTGCGAAGGCTCCAACCTCGAAAGGGCCCCACCCCATCTCTGGGGTCCCAGAACGGCAGGGAAGAAGGGACCCCCATTCTCCCAGTGTCAGGCGCTCCAGAGAGCTGAGATCAAAGAGATTAAAAATAATCAGCCCTCACTCAAGGGTTGAGGGGAGGATTTTACAGCGTAATTTATGTTAAAGCACTTAGAAATTTTGTAATGGGGCCCTGCAAATGTAAGGTAATAAAAGTTATTATTATTTTTACGATCATCGTAAAATCTTCCAGCAGGCAGGGACTTCAGAGGTCGTATTGTTCTAGTAGCCATTTAACAGATGGGAAGACTGAGGTCTGGGACCTTAGGTGACTCGCCCCAAGCTACTGGGGGCAGGAGTCAGAACCCAGACCAGGTGAGTTCTAAGCCCCTCTCCCCCTTCAACGAGGACCATCTGCAGCTGAGGTGGACCCTAGGACAGGGTCCCTCTTCTGAGGGCCCGGGGGAGGATGGTGAGGCTGACAGGACAGGAACAGGTCCGTATGCCTTAGGACACATCCCAGCTCTGCTCTGAGACGCCCGTGGGGTTACTAGCTGAAAGCCAGGACACAGGGAGGACTCTGGATGCTTCCAACTTAATTACTGCACAGACTCCAGTAACCCCAGGGTGTCCCTGGGCAGCTGGCTCGCTAGCTCTTGTCCCACCCAGGACCCGGCTTGTCAAGAGTCCCCAGGGCACCTGAAGCCTCTCCTTGCACGTCACTGAGTCGTTTCCACGTCCCACCTCCACACGTGGCCCAGCCCCACCTAAGGCCAAGTGCCCTCGAATCCGCCCTGCTGAAGGCCAGGCCGCCTTGTGTCCCGTGCTTCCGATGGGAGGGGCTCGCTGTCAGAAGCAGTTAAGGTCTCTCTGATGGATTCACTCCCTCTCCCGCTTCTCTTGTTTGCTGCCCGCCTGAGTGTGGCTGCCCAGGCCCCCGCAGCGCCGTTCCTACTCTCTGGCCCCCAGAGAGTGTTTCCAGCCTCCACCGGGTCCTCTGCTTCCATTGTCGCCTGGGCGGCAGGCTGTGCAGGGCATTGTGGGGAAACCTGGCCTCGGCCCAGGTCTGGGGGCTCTGTTGCCTCGTGTGTCGGGTTAGGAGGGTCAGGCATGGAGCTCCGGGGTCGCTTCTTATCTGCTCTGGGGTTCGGAGTTTCTCCTTTGCCTCTCTTCTCCGTGCCGTTAACCCTTTGGGGGTAGCTGCCTGGAGAATTCCCATGGAAAGAGGAGCCTGGCGGGCTGCAGTCCGTGGAGTTGCAGAGACTCGGACACGACTGAGCAACTAAGTACATTAAAAGCCTCTGGCCCTGTCTGTCACTTTTGAGCCCATGAACCCCGTTCTTCGGTCGGGATATAGAGGGGAACCAAGCAGTATTCCTCGCTGGGGACAAACCTCACACTGGCCAGTGCCAGACTTTATCTCCACTGAGCCTAGTTGTTTTTTTCAGGTCCTGGCAACGTTACCTGTTTATACTGAAAGCTACCATTTGACCATTTCCCCTGAAACTCAGTGTCACAAGGGTCCCGTGTATTTCCCAAACTAAGTGCAGTGATGTGTAAAAAGACCTGAGTCCATAAGAGGGAGCCAGGCATCCTGGGGGCGCCCAGCAAGAGCCTGGTGCAGGTCCTTGTGGTTGTTGCTGTTCAGACCCTCAGTTGAGTCCAACTCTTTTGCGACCCCAAGGACTGCGGCCGGCCAGGTTCCTCTGTTCACGGGATTCTCCAGGCAAGAACACTAGAGTGGGTTGCTGTTTCTTCCTCCAGGAGATCTTCCTAACCCAGGGATTGAACCCACATCTCCTGCATTAGAGATGGGTTCTTTACCACTGAGTCACCTGGAAAGCCCTAGAAGGTGCTTAGTAAAGGGTGATTGTTATTGTTATCATGATTGTTTTTACTCTAAGCCAAGGAACCACGCGGAGAAGGCAATGGCAACCCACTCCAGTGTTCTTGCCTGGAGAATCCCAGGGACGGGGGAGCCTGGTGGGCTGCCGTCTGTGGAGTTGCACAGAGTCAGACATGACTGAAGCGACTTAGCAGCAGCAGCAGCAAGCGACCATGAGGAGTAGGTTCCTGGCCATCCACCGAAAAGGCCTTGAATACCTTTCCGTCACCCAAGACCCTTCCTTGACTCCACTCTGTGGCCACATCACCGTGACTCAAAGTGGCCTTCTGGCAGTGCTGGTCCGGACTCCCAGGCTCTCGCATTGGAGGGTGGGTGCATCTTAAGCACCCGGCAAGATGTCTCATGTGCCTCGAAGACTTGACCACTGCTACTGGAACATCCCGGGGAGGCCCGGAGGCTGGAAGCTGCAGCCCGGCCAGCTGGCCCAGAAGGTGCACGGAGGGGAGTCTGAGCTGAGGGAACCAGGCAGTGGAGGATCGGGAGGTCCAGCAGCCCTGGAGGCTCCTGGAGGCTCTGGAGGGAGAAAGTTTAGTGCTGGGAGGTAATCACAATGAAAGCCCAACAGCACTCAAGGGAACGGGATGAAAGTTTAATTACATGGTGTGGCTAAGCTGTAATTATTAATTACTGACAGCAAAAAATAACTTATTGATCAGGGCGCCTTACTAATTACCACGAGGCCGAGTGGCGTGCTTGCCTGGGGCTCAGCTGACGTGTGTCAGGAGGCCCACATGATGGTGGGCCTGGTCGGGGGGTGGCAGTGTTCCCCTCCTTCCCTTCTCCCAGGGCCAGAAAGGTGGCTCTCCGCCCCGCACAGCCCTCGCCGTCGCCCTCTGCGCCCCCGGGCTTCGGCTGGGCAGTCTGGAGCATTTCTGGCTGTGGTTGACACAGTTTGGTGCTTTGGCTTGGCCAGAGAAGCCTCGCCCCCACCTGGGACGGACAGACTCAGGACCCCCACCCAGAGAACCGAGTCGTGCTGGCAGCCTGATACCTGCCTCCGAAAAGCTCCCTTTCATGCATTTGTATAGCAAATATTTATCGACCGCCTCTCCTTTATGTCCTCTGCTGGAAGGCCAAAATAGGGGCCAGCAACCTTGTTCCATCAAGAAAGGGAGGCTGGGAAAGAGGCCAAGTCCTTTACAGCAGTTCTCTGTTTAAACAGTGCCTGAAGGGTTGACTTTAAAATAATGTGTTAAACTGCATATTGGTATGCATTCGATCTTGTACCACGGAACGCAGTTGGGCTGTAAGCTCAACAGTAATAGTGAACTTGTTCTTCGTCCTTGGGACTTACATGGATCGGTTCGTCTGACTTGAAACACGAAAATCCTTCCAGTGCTGACCCCACCCTGTCCACAAGCCTGGGGCAAGTGGCCATGTGATCTCTACTTGCATACCCCTGGCAACGGGGGCCTCACTACATTACAAAACAAGCCGGTTGTTAGACAGCTGTGCTTTGTGTTGGTGAGCCTTCCCGGGGCTGGTTTTCCTAGCCCTTGCAGGAATCCTCTGATTGACTGGAACCACCCCCTTTCCTTCCCCTCCTCCCCACTCCCTCTGACTCCAGGCCTCTTAGGGAGTTGGAAAACTGAGCTGGAATTGACACTGGGTGTTAGGGTGCTGCCTGTGGGATTTCCACCCTGGCCCCGCCTGGAGCGTGTTGCCGCAGACAGCCCTGAGGCTGGGGGAATGAGTCATCATAAATTTGGGGCCTTGGGATGTCAATAGCAACAAGTGGGCCAGCGGCGGCCCCGAAGCCTGTAATGGAAAGGAAAACGAGCCTGGTTGCTGAGACATCCCAGCCTTTCCTCAGCCTCCCACCCACTTCTGTCCACTGGGGGCGGAAGGAGGGGCCAGTGAGCCAGGCTGGTGAGTGAGGCTGAGCAAGAGACCTCCAGGGCTGCTCAGGGTCCCGGGGCAAAGCGAGGCAGGGGCTGCCCAGCTTGTCTCATCCGGTTCCCTGAGCCAGGGGTACGGAGTTTCAAGTGCGCAGCAAAGTGGTTCAGTTACACATCTACGTGTATCTGTTCTTTTTCACATTCTTTTCCCATTTCGGTTGTTACCTGAGGTTGAGCAGAGTTCCCTGTGCTACACAATAGGTCCTTGTTGGTTATCCTTTTTTGTTGTTGTTTTAAAGTCTTTCTTGAATTTGTTACAATATTGCTTCTGGGTTTTTCTGGTTTTGGTTTTTTTTTTAATGTTCTGGTTTTTTGGCCTTGAGGCATGTGGGATCTTACTTCCCTGACCAGGAATCAAACCTGCATCCCTTGCCTAAGAAGGCGAATTCTTAACCACTGGACCAGTAAGGAGGTCCCGGTTATCCGTTTTAAATACAGCAGTGTGTACATGTCCATCGAGAATATTGTTTCTCTTGAGCCAGGAGCTCGTGCTCAGACTTCCTCGCCCCTCTTCCCAGCTCTTCCCACCTCTGGCCCTGCAGGTACAGCTGCCTGTAGCATCCTGCCCTCTGGGTTGGGTCCTTGCTGAATCCCTGTCATCCAAACTCCATCTTTCTATAGGGAGGCTATTGGCAGGACTGGTAGGAGGCTTGGGTAATGCCCATCCAGGCGTGGAGGCACCTTTTGAAATACAGGAGAGGGGAAGACTTGCATCTGCAATTAAATGCTCTAGTCGGGCTCACTTCCCCTTGCAGCCCATCGGCCAGAGCTGATCACGTGGTCCCCACCCAGTGGTCCTTTCCAGGCAAGGAGCTGGGGGGTGCAGGCTTCCCTGTGCTGGAAAAAGAGCATCTCAGCCTGCTCTGGTGATGCCGACCCTTCCTCACAACCGCAGGGCCGACACTGGTCTCCAGAAGGGCATTTCATGCAGAGCAGTCACTTAACCCAAGACATGGCCATCCCTCAGGCACCCCCCATGAGCCGCCCCTAGCCAGTGCTGTTTCTTCCCTGCCTTTTGAGCTGTTTTTTTTCCTTATGCTGTTGAGAGGTGGCGTGTAGAGTGGCCAGTGGCTTGGAACTGGGCCAGCCTGGGTTCCAGCTCTGCCACTTCAGGTTAGTCTCTGCCACTTTTCGTTCCATCACTTGGACGCTCAAGCCCCGTTGGCTTGTTTGTAATACAAGGAGAAGTAAATGAGAGAACACGAGCGGAGCACTCAGCATGGAGCCTGACACATCTCAGGCACTTAATAAGCTAATTTAACTGTGTTTGCACTTCTGCGTTTGCTCTGCTGAAGGGTCTTCAGATTGGACCTCAGGTTGATTTCGTTTCCAGGCTCCCCCCGCCCCTGTGGTACCTTTTCTCTGTATTTCTCCCATGTGTTCCTCTTGCTTCACTTTTGCTTGCTTCTTGCCCAGAGTAGAGCGATTTGGCTGCTCCTTCCCGTCCTAGGTGGGGCGTGGCCCAGTGGTAAAAAATCCGCCTGCCAATGCAGGAGACGTGCATTCAATCCCTGGGTGGGGAAGAGCCCCTGGCGTAGGAAGTGGCGCCACTCCAGTATTCTTGCCTGGGAAATCCCATGGATGGAGGAGCCTGGCGGGTTACAGTCCATGGGGTCGCAAAGAGACAGACACGACTGAGACCCTGAGCACACCCCGTCCTGGGGATGTCCAGAGGCGAAGCCAGCTCACACATGGTGCCCGTTTCTCCACGTCAGGTGTATGCCAATCCTGGCCTGCCTCCACCCTCCTTCACTTCCAGTGTGTGGGTAAACAGTCTCACAGCGATTACCTGCCCAAGGCTCCACAGCTGGGAAGTCAGGATTTGAACCTGGGGCTCTGCGGGGCGCCTTTCCACTGCCCGGGCTGGCCTGTGCCTCCATAGCCTCCTTCACTGCCGTCTTCCCGATGAGAGGTGCCAGGCCCATGGTGCTGCTGGCAGGCAGGGTCTGGTCCCAGGGCGGGCGTGGCGTTTGGAAATAGCCCTGGGAGCTCCTCCTCCTGCTCCTGACCCTCCTGGCTCTCACCTCTGCCCTGGTTCCATCAGCTGGCAGAACGTGAGCCTTCAGGAGGGCAGCCCCTTCTGCCCTCGCCTCCTCTCCTGCTTTGGCCTGGCCTCCCTCCTGGGGGGTGGGAGGACCTGGACATGTTAGGGGAGTCTCCTGAGGGGCCCTTGGGTGGTGTTCATGACTGGCTGCCCCGTGGCTGAGCTTCACAGAGTTTTCTAAGCTGAATGGGGGTGGACAAGAGAAGCAATTAAAGTTTGATCCATTTAGGAAGCTATTAGTGACCCAGAGGGGTGATGAAATTTTGATGATGTGATAATCCGAAGAGGAGGAAATATTACTGGCCGCAGTGCAACCCATTCGGGGAGTTCAGCTTCTGGGGTGGACATGGAGACTCTCAGGGGCCTGCTGGAGCCACGACCCCGGATCCCCCACACCTAGACTCCTCTGTGGGAGGGGGCTGTGTTGCCCAGAGTCTGAGCCGTGGCACCTGCCTGCCTGGGCTTGTCCCCGGGTAAGGTAAGCCAGTTCTGAGTCTGGTCCAGGTGTCCTATTTCCTGCTTCGAACCACAAGGGGCGGTTCAGAATGTGCCTCCAGAGGGTCCAGATGGGATAATGTGGGCCCATAAGGGGCCTGAGACACAGAAGTCTCCCTGAATTCATTTTCCCGTCATTTACTGCTTGGGTAACCCTGGATAAGGTACACAGCCTCCCTGGGCCTCGGTTTTTCCATCTGTCAAGTGGAGATACAGCTGTCCTGAGCTCACTGGGTTGTAACAGGATTTAATGAGACACGCTAAGCTCTTAGGACAGAGCTCCGTGCGTGGTAAACACTGAGCCAGTTGTACAGCGGTGTCATTATTGGCATCTTGGTGTCAAGAAACAAAGTCACCTTTGGGGCTGCAGTTTATCTTGTGACCTGTCACCAAATACCTCCTCTCCCTTTATTTTTCACAGACCTGCCAGTTAGCATCTCAGCTTCCACTATTAGGGATCTATTTCTTTGGCTGAGACATTCCCCGCCTCCAGCATAAAATGCAGATACACCACATGTACACCCAGATATGGAGCTATCGGCTCTTCGGGCCTTGAGGTGGATGTCTTTACGGGATCCTTTCCTAGAAACTCAGTTGTCTGCGGGCGACGCTCACGGCATCTCAGTTTCCTCTTTATCCCAACCTATGAAGGGTGTGGGCCAGAAAGTATTCAGTTACTCACCTTGTTAGCAAGTTCAGAGACGTGAAGCCACTTGCCAAGGTCCCTTGACTTGTCCGAAAGAGACAGCGAGGGCGGGTCAACTAACTGCCTCTTAGGTCACAGCTTTTGATCCTGTTGAGACATCCACGTTCGGGACTCGCTCGCCTTGCCGCTCTGCTTGGGGATTAGG
The DNA here is from genome assembly GCF_029378745.1 of Bos indicus. Taxonomy (NCBI): domain Eukaryota; kingdom Metazoa; phylum Chordata; class Mammalia; order Artiodactyla; family Bovidae; genus Bos; species Bos indicus. The sequence goes on from NC_091778.1 coordinate 58,969,331, forward strand.
GAGCCGTCTCGTGTGACCCCAGGCTCTGCCCCGGCTCGGGTGGGTGCTCTGCCAGGGCACGGGCTGCAGGCTGGCATGGCCTCGCCTGTCTCAGAGAAACTCAGACCTCTTTCTAGAGGCCCCATCTGCTCTCCCATTGGGTTTTGGGGTTTGTTTCTGAGATTTTTCTATGTGGACCATTTTTAAAGTCTTCACTGAACGTGTTACAATATCGCTTCTGTTTTTTATGTTTTGCTTTGGTTTGTTTGACCACAAGGCATGTGGGATCTCAGCTCCCGGACTGGGGATCGAACCCACACCCCCTACACTAGAAGGCAAAGTCTTAACCACTGGACCGCTAGGGAAGCCCTATTCCATGGGGGTCTTAACAGTAGGATCAAAAGGCTGGGACCTCTTGCGTCTCTCCCCCCCCCCCCCACACCCTACTGATGGACCTTTGCCCTCGTGGCTTCCTCCACTGGGTACCACCAAGCCCACCCCAGTCTGCCCTCTGCACAGCTGCAGTCTCCCCTCTCCCCGACCCTGCCCAACCCCAGGCCATCAGCGCCCTTCCCTCCTCCCCCCCCCCACCCCCACCCCCGGCTGGAATACGTCTTCCCAAATGGCCCTGAGCCACTCAGATGCCGATGGCCTGGATGTCTCATTTGACACTTGGTCTTGTTGATTCTGAATTATCTCTTCATGTGTGTGTGACTGATTTCTTTAATTATAAACTCCTTGAGTTTAGATAATAACCCTTCATCAACAAGGAGCGAGGTGTTAGACATAAATTATTGTTCTCCATTAATGAACTTAACCCCTGGAAGCAGGGGTAACCGTGACGATAGAGACGGAAGAAGGCTTGTGACACCACGCGGCCTCGGAGGCCAGGGTTCATTCTCGCTCGGTCCCTCCTGGCTCCCCGGGTCCTCCGTGGGAAAGCGCGGGGGACATAGGAACAGCATTTCCAAGCTCTCCCATGAAGGGCTCTAGGGGTGGAGGAGAGTGGACGCGTGCCTTGGGACCGGCTACACCACCTTTTGCTTTTTTAATACCGGAGAGTTTGCATTCCATTCCTCAGTCTCTCTGAATTCTATTTTAACACACAAAGGGTATTTTAAAGGCCATTGATGTTGCTGGAAGATGTGGTTCGTCTGCCCCCTGGCTTCCTGGAACCCCCAGGGGATAGAAGTCAAACTTGGCTTTGAAAAATGTGAATGAGATGATCCCTCTGGTCACAGCGTCTGTTAAGAGTCCAGGATGCCTTACACATATATATTTCAGCCATTTGTGTGAAAGTGTTTCCCTAACGTTGTATCTTATCAATACATACCCACCTCCTAAGATAGTTGTATCCCAGACATAATCAACCCTGGGCCACCATAACCACCCGCCGTGACTCGTCTGGTACCTCCTGGGTCCCTAGAGGACTCAGCTGTCTTGGGTGCTTGGTGTTTGCCGGGCCCTCCCTTCGCTTCCATACCATCAGGGACCTGTTTCCCGGCCTCTCCCTGGGCCCTCTGGCACCGCCCCCCACCAAAGGCATCAGACATCAGCTCCACCACATAACTGTGACTGAAGAAGAGCTGGGAGCAGGGTGTTCAGTGAAGGCCCGAAGACTCTCCCAGTGAGAGGCACTGGGCTGCAGTACCCGTGCCCCCTGCCCAGGACTCTTCCTTACTCACACGCATACGCCTTCCAGGAGAGCCGAGGTCACCAGAAACGGTGCTCTGGCAAAGCAGGGCCTTGGTGGAGTTCCCTGATGACCCAGTGGTTAAGACTCTGCCTATCAATGCAGGGGGCACGGTTTCAATCCCCAGTCCGGGACGATCTCACATGCCAGGGGCAACTCAGCCCATGTGCCACGGCGACTGAACCTGAGCTCTGGAGCCCGCAAGCTGCCGCTGCTGAGCCCGTGTGCACAGGACGGAACCCTGCAAACCCAGAGGCCGTGCTCCCCAACAGGAGAGGTCCCCATGGCGAGAAGCTTGAGCACCGCAGTGAAGACCCCGCTCGTTGCAACTAGAGAAGGCCAGAGCCAAGAGCAATGAAGACCCAGCGGGCACAAATAAATAAAGGAAATTATGTTTTAAATGCAGGGCCTTAGGGCGATCTGCATCTTGACAGCATCGCCGATGCAGTGGACATGAACTTGGGCAAACTTCAGGAGATGGTGAGGGACAGGGAGGCCTGGCGTGCTGCAGTCCATGGAGTCACAAAGAGTCCGACACGACTGGGTGACTGAACAGCAACAGTATAACCCACATCCCAGCAGCACTCCATGCCCGGCCCCTGCAGCCCCAGATGTTCTAGATCTGTTTCAGTCACTTCCCTCCTTGGTTCCTGGTGAGGCCCTCGGGCTTCTGGGTGCAGAACCCAGAGTATCCATGCACTCCCAGGCTCCCCTGGGGGCAGCCAGCCTTCCCCATCACGGCTGTTTGGCCCTCCCTGCCCTGGACTGAAGGAAGGACTCCTGCCCTGAGACCCTGCCGGGCACTCACACCTTCCTGCTCCATTGACCTTGAAGTCTCCCCTCCTGGCGGATGCTCGATGACTTGGCCCAGCTCCCGTCAGGCTCAGCCTAGTGGGCTGGGCCTCTCCGTTTGGAAGCCCATCTCCCTGCCCTGGTGGAGTGGCTGTAGGCAGGGGGGCTGAGCCGGCGGGTAGGCCGGCGCGGGGCCAGAGCTGCCCAAGAGGGTCAGGGGGGAGCGCCTCTCATTAGCTCTGCCCCAAGCTCATTACCAGGCTGAGCATCACCAGGTGACAAATGGCTGTCGTCGGGGCAGCAGTAAATACGCTGCTGTCACTGCTGATGTGATTGCACTAATGAAGAGAGATCTGCCCGGGCAAGCCGAGGCGCTTCTGGCTGTGGCTCCAGCGGCCTGGGTAGCTCCGGCTGCGGCCCGTGCTCCCCACCCCAGGAAGACAGAGGCCGGACGTCGGGGAGAAGGAAAGAGGTGTTGGCACTGAATCCCTTTCTCCTGAGGCCTCGGCAGATGAAGAGCTTAGAAGAGGCCGGAAGCCTTCAGGAAAAAGGAGCATTGTTCGGCCCCGGGGAGGGAGGGAGGGAGGGTGTGATAAGGGGGCCCCCCGACCTCGGCCTGGGCGCTGGGCAGCGGCACTGGGGACCCGTCGGGTGCACTGCTGTGCTTTTGATGGTTCAGCCTCCCTCGCAGCGCCCGGGCTGAGAGCGGCTGCAGGAAGGCGTGGGGAGAAACACAGGCCCATTGTCCACGTCCCCGTGCCGGCCACCTCGCCTGTGATGTGAGGACCCATTGTCTGTCCAGGAACTCTGAACGTCCAGCCGCGGGGTGCCGGGAGCAGGCCCCTCGCTCCACATCGCCTGTGCCTCCGCTGTGGGAGGGCTCTGGGCCCAGTCTGGGGGTCCCAGCTGAAGCAAAGATGCGCCCCTGAGATGCTGACACGCAGATGGGGCCACGGGAGTGGCCCCTCCGCAGTGCCAGGCCCTGGGACACCTGGGGATGGAAGAAAGGCTGACCAAAGCCTTGGGGAAGGGGCGCCTTGTACCTGCACCCTCAGGAGGGCATCCTGGGCCCCAGGGGTTGCCTGCGTCATTGTTGGAAGTGAGAGAGTGGCCTGGAGCGGTGGGCTCTCCCCTGAGCCTGATGATGTCCCGCTGGGGGGCTCGATCAGAGGCCCATCTCCTGGCTCCGCCCTCCAGAGCGTCTAGTCTAGGTTGGGGCCCAGGCACGTGAGCTTCTCGCAGGTCCCCAGGTGATGTGCTGGCCGCTACCAGGGACCACACTTTAGAAGGACTAACCTGGAGGCGTGAGGAACCCGGGTGCCACACCGGTGGCCTTGCAGAGCCGCATTTGCTCTGATGGGCTCTGCCCGCTTCCCCCACGGAGGCAGGTGGTGAAGCTCCCTTAGCACGACCCGTGAAGTTCGTGTTGCCCGTGGGAGGCGGGAACCTCCTCTCCTTCCTTCTTCTTTTCTCACCAGCAGAAGCTCTTGCTCCCAACGTCCTTCCTTTAAAAAAAGAAAAAGGAAAAAAAAAACCCAGCCCAGAGGCCTCCTTCCAGGGAGAGGAAGGACAGGGGTGACGTCATCACTGGCTCAAGTAACTTGGGCCAGAAGCGCCAACATAGCCCTCGGGTGTCATGGACAACAGAGCCTCTCTCTGCCCTTTGAGCACTTCCTCAGCGCCTACTGTGAGCCAAGCGTAGCACCTGGGGTCCAGCGCACGTGAAGGCAGGTCCTGGCTCTCAAGTTGTTCCTGGTCACGTGTGGGCATCAAGCCTGCAGTCACCAGTAGAGACCAGTGTGAAGGACATTAGCGCAGGTGGGAAGTAGGTGGTCGGGGTGTGCAGAGGGCGAGGCTGAGAATCCTGCCCCAGCGGAGGCTTCCTGGAGGAGGTGACCTTGAAGCTGAGGACTTGTAGGGTGGGAGGGAACTTTGGGTGTTTGTTTTTGTTTTGGCGTAGTAAACTGTGCCTATATAAAGGGCACAACTTGGTTGTTCTCGACACATGTAGAAAGCCTAAAAGCATCACCAAGTCTCCATTGAGTTTCCTCGTGGCCCTGGTCACCCTCTCTGCCTGCTGCATAGACCTGTGTCTTTTCCTTTTTGTCCGATGGATATCCAATTGTTCTAGCCTTGTTTTTTCGAAAACTTTCCTTTTGCCGCTGAATTATCTCTGTGCCTTTGAAAATCCATTTGTCCCTGTCCATGTGGGTCTGTTCTGGACACCGTTCTGCTTCATTTCTCTATTTGTCTGTCTTTATCCCAGCAGCTCATGGTCTTGGTTACCACTGCCTTGTACTAAGTCCTGAAACCAGGTAGTGTCAGCTCTCTAACTCTGTTCTTTTTCAGAGTTGTTTTGGCTCTTCTAGGTCCTTTTCCATCGCCGTGTGCATTTTATACTTTGCTTAATGTTACCTATGAATTTTGGAATCAGATTTTCTTAAAAGTCTTGCTGGAACTTCCAGTTGGAATTGCATCGATATAGAGACCAAGTTCAAGGGTGTCAATATCTGACCGCGTTGAGTCTTCCAGCCCACGAGCCTGGGCTGCCCCTCCATCGTTTGGTGTGCTTTGATTTCTTCTCAGCAACATGCTGTGGGTCTCACAGTCCAGGTTTTGAACATCGTCTGTCAGGTGTATCCCTAAGAGTTTCATGTTTTTTATGCATCGTCAGTGCTTTTTAAATTTTGACTCCCGGTGGTTTGTCTGGAGGATACAGGCACACAGTGGATTTTGACTCAGATCTGAGACGTGGCCAGACCCGGTGATCGATTCTAGTCGCTTTTCTGTGGATTCCGTCAGACCATCAGGTTGTCTTCAAACCCACAGCCTCACTGTTTGTCCAGCCTGGATCCTCTCTCTTGACCTGTTGCACGGATGAGACCCTCCACGGGGCTTTGTTTTCACCCCTCTCGTTGCCAAGCGGCCGTTAACAGGGAGCAAATGCACACCTTCGAGGTGGCTTAACCACTGAGGTCAGGCTGTGCTCGGCCACATTCTCGAGGGGCTTCCTGCCACGGCCCAGCCCTCCGGGTGCTCGCCCTCGGCTGTCTCTCTGGCAGCCTTGGAAGCTCTGCAAGCTTCAGGAGGAAGAGGGGAGCAGGAAACACAGGCCGTGCCTGTCTTGTCTGTCCAGCCCTGTGATGAGCACATGCGTTTGGGAGAGTGTGTCTTCCTCCCCCGATCCCTCCTCTGGCCCTAAATCCTGGAGCCTCCCTAAGGGGCAGCAGATGAGCAACAACTCTAGGGCAGCTCAGGGAGCCTCTCAGGTCAGATTACCAAGGGCTAACCAGTTCCACAGAGGAGGACATGAGGCCAGGGGACTCAGTGAGGTGTGTTCAACCATGGCGCTCGGGCAGTTGGGATTTCAGGTGCCTTTTGCAGGCTTCACTCCGTGGCCGGTGTTAGCACTTTGGCCACCCTAACTGAGAAGCCAGCCTCTGGCAGGACCGTGATTCCTCTGGATCCTCTTTCTCAGCTCCACCTGAGCTGCGGGGATGCTCACGTTGACCGGATTGGGGCTTGGGAGGGAGGGAGGGCGGGCTGCAGAACCTGCCGGGTTCGGAGGGTCTGGGGGCAGACAGCACTGCTGTGGCCAGGGCCTCTGCCGGGGAAAGGGGAGGTCAAGAGTCAGCCCCTGAGGTGCGCATTTGGAAAGGGCATAACCCTAACCCTTTCACGTTGGCTCCCCTAAGCCCCAAGTTCTCCTGGAGTTTGGTGGGTCTGAACAGCCCTTTACAGGGTTGAGCATCAGCTCTTAGAGCCCCTTTCCCTGGACGTTCAGCCCAGGCGCTCCTCTGCCACCCCAGCTCTCAGCCTCAGACACGCAGCCGGCTTATCTCCCAGACAGTTCGCTTTTGGAGTCAGTGCGTGATAACAAGAGGTCCCACGGACTGACCCTTTGCCGTGACCCAGATATGGATGGACCGGTCCTCTCAACAAGCCCATGAGAAAGCATCCCTTCCCCACTGAATGGATTAGGGAACCGGGGGCGCACCCTTGCCCACCCACCCTGCCCTTGACCTGCCTGCCATGGACTCTGCCAGCCTGTTGCAGCCTCTGCCCCTGACTTTTGTGTTCACCCCCAAGACCAGCCTCCTCTGGGGATCCCGAGCTCCTGTCTTCTCCAGCCACCTAGGATCTCCCTGCCCGTTCCCACAAGGAAAAGGGCACTTGAGCACCCCAGACCTCAGCTCACGTGCAAGGAGGTGGGGCTGAAAAAACGCAGTCGGGATGTCGGTCACCACGGTCAGCACCGTCACCATCTCATATTTGGTCGAACCTGGAGCGTCACTAGTGAGACACATCACTCTTTTACGCGCCAGTAAGACAGAGAAGATGCGGCCGTTCCGTCTGCAGGAAGATGCATCCTGACTGCAGAGATGTGAACGTGCATTTGCAATCCCTAGAACTGGGTGATAGCCATGATGGATAGAAAGCCACCCCCACCAGGTTCCGTACTGAGGGTCCCAGGTGTATTAATGCGTTTAACCCTCACAGCGCCCCCTCAACCATCCTCTTGACCACAAAACAGGCCAGTGGAATCAATTCCGAAAATTTAAGAAGCTCATCCTGGCAGTGTTCGTGGACTGGCCCGCCTTGTGGAGATTCCCCTGGGACCCTGGTTCCCGGCCAGCACTTGACCCTGTCAGTTGGGCCCCAGGAGGCCCAAACGGAGCAGGGCTGCAGGGCCAAGAGGCCACCCCAGTGGACTGAGCGCTGACTTTCCAGACTCATTGGAAACCCTGGGGACCCACGCACTGGGGCTCAGACCCCTGTGTTTGCCTCCAGGGCTCTAGAACACTCTCCCCTCCCGCCCCCACCATCTTCCTGACATGTGCTGGACCCGATGAAGCCTCTCCCGGCCCAGCCTGCCCCGGGCTTTACATTCCTCCCAAAGCTCCACCCGATGCCAGCACCTGTCTCCTCGGGGACAGTGGCCCCAGAGGAATGAATGTCTGGCTTCATCCCTCCCCAGGCCTGCCCTCTGAGCTGGGGCTTCCGGGCCAGGCTTCTGAATCAGCTCCGCCTGGCTCTCTCATCTCCTGTGGCTGTTCCCAAAAAAAGCCAAGTGAAGAGCTTGGCTCTCATTGCACGGGACCCCGGGACCGGCTGGCACAGCTGAGCGCCCTGCATCCGCCCAGCCCTCAGATGTTAGGTGGTGTTGCTGATGGTTTCCTTGGAGAGACCGAGGCCCGGAAGACAGCTGGCCTCTCTCCCTGCCTCCCCAGCCTTGGCCAAGCCGTTAGGCCCCCCTGAGGCACCATTCTGGGGTGTCACCTCTCCGACCCTCAAAAGGTCCCTCCTCACGCCCTGACTCTCCAAAGACCTCCGTTGATGGAGATGCAGGGACTGGCCTGCCCGTCGCGTGCAGCTCTGTCTCACTCAGCGCTGCTCAGAGACCACGCCGAGGGGACAAGCTCTGAAAGAGGGTCTGGCTCCAGCAAGACCTCTCTCCCACCCACAGGACCAGTGACACAATCCACAGGGCCCAGAGTGAGATGAAAGTGCAGGCCACTTAGTGATCAATTGTTAAGAATTCCAAGATGGTGATAGCAAAGCATTGACCTAGGAGCAGGGCCCCTAAAGCTTGGGTCACTGGCCCATGAGGCCCGCCCTGCCCTCTGGTCAGACCTGTAAGTGATTCCCCTTCCCTCTCTTGGCCTCCGTTTCCTGGTCTATAAACTCAGCTCAGCCGTCCGGGATCCTGTTTTCCTCTTGCCGGCTTCTCTGGGCGCCCACTACCTCTCCTTGGGCTGAGAAGGCAAGGCGTTCTCTTGTCTCGAGTTCTGGGGGTAAGACAAGAGGAGGCAGGATGGTGAGCAAGCCTGGAAACCTGTCCATGAAGTTCACCGGTTTTGTCTGGTGAATCGTCTGGATCACTGTGGGCAGGAGAATGAAGGGGAAAGGTCTGGGATTCAGCCCTGCCTCTCGGGGACTGGCTTGTCTGGTCCTGTCTGGAATGCATTGCCTGTCTGCTTCTCCTATGAGAAGCCGTGTACAAAGTGCCTTTGTCTTCAAGGTCAGAGCACACCTCGGCTGGAATCCTGGCCTTGCTGCTTGCTAGGACCTCGGTGAGATACTCTCCCAGCCCCAGTTATCCCATCTGTAAAATGGGGCAGCAACATATATTGCTTAGAGAATGTTGATCCTCCAGGATCCAGTTTCCTTCTCTCCTGTGACTGGCAGACTTTTTGAGGGACATCAGGAAGATCCTTCTGCAACTATGGATAGATTCCTCTTCTATAGTCGGGGGTGACATGGCGCATCCAGCATATAGTACATGCTCAGGAAATACTGTGACTATTCACAGCAGTACCACGACCACCGTTGCCATGGTTATGCCTTCCCCAGGTTCAGCCAGGTTAATCCAGGGTCTTGGGAGGCACCTGAGATGGATGCTCAGAACATCAGCACCACTCGGAGTTTGCTAGAAGTGCAGACTCTCAGGCCTGGCTCCACAGGTGATGAATCAGAATCTGCATTTTAAGGTCCTTGTTAAGATTCTCCCGGCCCAGCCCCAGCCCTATCTGTGGAGGCGCAGGAGACCTGAGCTGTGTCCCCACCCCACAATCCTCCTCCTGAAAAAACAGCCCAGAGGGTCTGCTTTGTTAATGGTCTGTCTGCGGTGGCATCTTTGATTCAGGAACATGAAAGGGAATCACCCTTTAAATAAACAAAATGGAAAATTCTCCAGGGGACAAGCACAGGAGCAGGCTGTGAGAACTCATCACTTATTTAAGTGCGATTCCCCCAACACTGTGGATCCGTTAAATACCAGGGAAGAGCGCAGAGCAGCCCAGCCAGAACCGCCGGCAGGAGGGAGCCACGTGTGTCGGGGCCTGAGAAGGCGTGGGGTGCAGGGGAGTCGACCTGATGGCATCCGGTCCCCTCCGTGGCCCTGGGCCGGATCTTCGACTCCCTCCTTGTCTAACCCACTCTCGCAGAGCAGAGAGGGAACTGAACTGGGTCGGGATGCCATCACACTTCCCCAGTGTCTCGTCCCACTCAAGTTCTGGGGGCCTGGAGAGGGGTGGGAGGACCTCGTCCCTCTTTCCTGCCCTCCCTGTCAGGACCAGGGTCAAAGTGCAGGAATTCCTTTTTCCGCAACTCACCAGCTAAGGTGGTGGATGGGCGCTAGCACCTTGGGCTCTCTGAGTCTCAGTTTCCCCATCTGTGAATTGGGAAGGGTCGTACTTCCTTCTCGAGGTTGTTGTCAGGATTAAACATTATTATGCTTTAGAAGGGCTTCTGCCACATCGTTGCCCCTACGTGAGTATTCGTTAAGTTGAAATAGGAAGCAATAATCTGGTGGGGAGGGCTTCCCAGGTGGCTCGGGTAAAGAAGCCACCTGCCAATGTCGGAGATGGGGCTTTGATCCCCGGGTTGCAAAGACCCCCTGGAGTATGGAGGAAATGTCTATCCACTCCAGTATTCTTGCCTGAAAAATTCCATGGGCAGAGGACCCTGGCAAGCTACAGTCCAGGGAGGTCACAAAGACTCAGAGCCATTTGTGAGTGTGTGCACGTGTGCACACCCGCGCACACACACACACACACACACACACACACACACACACACAGAGTCCAATGGGGAAAAGGTGACGTCTTCCCCTGAGGAATCAGGAAGGACTTGGTCTTTCACCAGAAATTTGGGGAAATGTCAGCCATTATTTCTTCAAATATTTTGCTGCCCCGGTCTCTCCTCTCCTCCTGGAATGTCAGTAACACCTGGATTAGATGCGTTGCTGTTGCCTCACATGTCCCTCAGGCTTTGCTAACATTTTGAAAGCTTTTTTCTTTCTGTTCTTCAGATCAAATAGTTTCTATAAGTGTATTTTAAAGTTCACTATTTCCTCTATTTTTTCCATTCTGCTGTTAAGCCCATTTACTGAATTTTAAAGTTTAATGTACTTTAGTTTTCAGTTCTAAAATTTCCACATGGCTTGATAGATTATATGTACTTTTTTCTAGCTCGCTGAAGAGATACTGTCTTTTCTTTCATTAAGGACATTGTGTCATTTATCTCATTGAGTCTATTTCTAAGAACTACTTCACAGTCAGTGTCGGCTAATTGCAACATCTTCATTTCAGGGTCATTCTCCACTGGTTGTCTTTAATCTTGAGAGTAGTTCATATTTTCCTGGTTCTTTGCATGTGGAGTAATTTTGAAATGTATCCTGGGCTCTGTGTTGGTGTGTTAGGGAAACATATGTGTATGTACACACAATGGAATATTACTGAGCCATTAAAAAGGATGATGTAATGCCATTTCCAGCAACATGAGATTACCATACTACGTCAGAAAGAGAAAGACAAATATCAAATGATATCACTTATCTGTGGAATCAGACATGATGCAGATGAACATACCTATGAAACAGTAACTAACTTACAGACATAGAAAACAAACTTGGGGTGGAGGAGCGGGGGGAGAGAAGGTGTGTGAGATTAACTGACGCAGGTTATTATATATAGAGAGAGAATGGATAAGTAGCAGGGTCCTACTGCATAGCACAGGCTTCCCTGGTAGCTCAGTTGGTAAAGAATCCACCCGCAGTGCAGGAGACCCCGGTTCAATTCCAGGGTCTGGAAGATCCGCTGGAGAAGGGATAGGCTACCCACTCCAGTATTCTTGGGCTTCCCTTGTGGCTCAGCTGGTAAAGAATCCGCCTGCAATGCGGGAGACCTGAATTTGATCCCTGGGTTGGGAAGATCCCCTGGAGAAGGGAAAGGCTACCCACTCCAGTATTCTGGCCTGAAGAACTCGATCAACTGTATGGTCCATGGGGTCGCAAAGAGCCGGACACGCCCGAGCGACTTTCACTTTCACCTCACTTTGGCTGTGTAGCACGGGGAACTATATTCAGTATCCTGCGATAAACGGTAACAGAAAGAAATACGAAAAAGAATGTATGCATATGTGTATAGCTGAATCCCTGTGCTATACAGCAGAAATTAAACACACCACTGTAAATCAGTTAAACTTCAATAAAATTTAAAAATAACAGTAAAGTAGCAGCAACAACAAAGTTGCAAAAAAGAGGGGAAATGCCATATAAAACAGGAAACTCACGAGGCGCCGTGAGCTTCAAGTCTTCTCCAGACTCTGCCTGCCTTGGTTCACTCTCCAGTACCTTGAGGTGGTTGCTTTCTATCTGCATCAGCTGTGGGGTAGCTGCTCTGGAAGGAGTTCCCCTGTTGTTGTTCAACTGCTCAGTCGTGTCCTACTCTTTGCGACCCCAAGGACCGCAGCCCACCAAGCTTCCCCATCGTTCACTATCTCCTGGGGTTTGCTCAAGCTGATGTCCATCCAGTCGGTGATGCCATCCAACCAACTCATTCTCTGCCATTCCCTTCTCCTCCCGCCTTCAATCTTTTCCAGCATCGGGGTCTTTTCCAATGAGTTGACTCTTCGAATCAGGTGGCCAAAGTATTGGAGCTTCAGCATCAGTCCTTCCAATGAATATTCAGAGTTGATTTCCTTTAGGGTGGAGTGGTTGGATCTCCTTGCTGTTCAGGAGTTCCCTGCGCTGAGCCAGAAGCAGAATCTCCTCCTGACTGTCCCCTTCCTCGTGCTACGGCTTTCCTGGGCTTTCGCTGAGAAGGTCTTTAGTGAAGATGGCAGAAGTTGGGGGATGGGAGTGACCTGCCCAGGCACTTTCCTTGCAGAAGACTTCTTGCTTGGCCCATCTTCCCATGAACCCTGAGTGCGAAGGTGGGGTGCTTTCCCTCCTGTGCCATTCCTGGGCTCTAAGTGGATGTGTTGGGTTTTTAGCCAACCCAGTAGATCCCAGAGACAAAAGCGCTGTGTGTTCATAGGACAGTGATAAAGAACCTTAACTCCTCGTTTCCCGTTTCTCAGCCCTGTGCTGGGCCCACAGAGTGTGTTCAGTCACCAAGTCGTGTCTGACTCTTTGTGACCCTGTGGACTGTGGCCCGCCAGGCTCCTCCGTCCATGGGATTTCCCAGGCAAGGATACAGGAGTGGGTTGCCATTTCCTCCTCCAGGGGATCTTCCCGACCTAGGGATCGAACATGCGTCTCCTGCATTGGCAGGCAGGTTCTTTACTACTGAGGCATCTGGGAAGCCCAGGGCACACAGTAGGCTTTCAGTAACTCCTCATTGAAAACTTAAGTGGTTGTGAATGGCAGAGACGAAGAAGTGATGTTTCCTTCTGCTTCTGCTACCCTCCAGGCTTGACCTACTGCACCCTACCCCCACCCCACCCCACCCGACCCCACCCCCAGCCAAGAGCATCCTCTTTGGGCAAATTATACAAGAATCAACATGTATATGAACCTCCCTTTCCAGAGGGAGAGGCAAGTGAGCAGGAATGGCCATTCATACTCCAAGCCAGAAGCAACATTTGAAATGTGGCTGGGCAAGGTAGGGGGGCTCATTAAGAGGGGCATTCCTAAGTATCAGAACCGTGTCATTTGCAGACTAATGAATGGGTCTGGCTTAGAAAATTACCATTTTCCCTACTTGCAGGTGAGGAAACCTGCTTATTGGATCAAGGTCTCTCTGGTTTTGCCTTGGATTAAATTAATCACCACCCTGTTCCTCAACGGACTCTCCTCGCTGACCCGCTGCATTCCACAGGGCCTCCGGGCAGGCCCGCTCCGTCTGGTGGTGGATTCATGCACGAGCAGCCCGCCCTGGTCACGACTTGTTTTGCTCCGTCCTGTTTTGCCCTGGGTAGTTCCATCTTGCTGTCTTCTTCAAAGGAGGGTTCTGTGCGTGTTCTGCCTCTTCCTTGGTATGATCTTGCCCAGAGGCGGGGGAGCTGGAGGAGACGACTTCCTGCGGCTGACTTTGCAACCTCCTCCTCTTGATTTGCCCTTTTCTCCTGGAGATGGCCTCGAGAATTCTTTAGTTAATGGGCTGTAAAGTGCTTTGAAAACACAGACTGTTAAGTGGCATTGGTCCGGACTCACTAATTATTTATGATTTCAGAAGAGCCAGTTAATTCACCGGGAGAGGAGGTTATATTGGCTAGGACGGTAAATCGTTCAGGAGAACCACGCAAATAGCGGGACCCCTCCCAACCCCGGCTTCCCCCTGAAGCTGTGTGTCTCCTGGAGATGCTGCTGGGAAAACTGGGCTGGGAGAGCCCTCTCCAGCCAGGTGGACGAGGCCTCTGGGCGGCACCATCGGTTACCACCGCCGGCTACCTCCCGCCCCACGTGGCCCGGAGTTCAAAACCAGAGCCGGGGACAAGAAAGGGGAGATGGGTCTCTGGGTTCATTGGCTTGCCTTAGAGCAAGACTGCTTTCAAACCTAAAGAGATAGGGTGACTTTTCCCTGGAAAGTTCTCCGGAGAGGAAGTATGGCCAGAGGAGTCTCTAAGGAAGGCCCCAGCAAGGTCTAGAATCAGAAGGGCAATGTGGGTTCTTCCTGCTGCTGCTGAGAGGCACCCCCAGGCCCCTCCCCTCCCCGGTGCAGCCCTCTGCCTCCGTCATGGGTGGAGGTCGGCTCTCTTGCCCACTGCTGCCCACCCACAAGCGGGTTCACCTCCACGGCCACTCCCTCCTTCCGTCCCTCCTGCAGCACCTGCGTCCAGCCTCCTGGGTGCGCGTGAGCCTGCGAGACCCTCAGCCTCCGCCCAGCACTCTTCCTGTCTCTTCGCATCCTGCCCCGTCTGCCCCGGCTGTCCCACCCAGGCTCTGCTGTCCCCGCTTGAGAAGGCCCCCCACCCTGCTGCCCAGAGGCCTGGAATCCAACCCCTTCCCCAGCCGTCCCACCCAGCAGAGACCTGGAAGGAAACCTCACCTGGCCGGCCCGCAGCCCCACTAAGCAGACCACGGACCCGCCCCGGCACCACCCCCCCACCGCGCCCCCATCTCTCAGGCACCTTTTCAGGTACTGGACTGAGGTCTTCCTTGCGACACCTAATTTTCTGCCCAGAGTAGCTGCGCTCCCAGACCAGCCCATTGCTCATCTTCCTTCTTTTATAACCATCCTGGAACGCATGCTTTGCCTAGCCCCAAACACCCCAGACTAAGTCTCCATCACTTCAGAAGAATCTGCTGCCACGTGGCGATTCAGCCCCGAGAACAAAACAAAACAGAGACGGACACACACGCAGGGCTAAACATCTCGGGCAGTGGCCCTAAAGGCCGTTGATCAGCCTGCCTAAGTGAAGTGAAATCATGGTGGCCGGCCTGGTGTCTGCAGCGATGCTCAGAGCTGGGACCACAGCGGGTTGTGGGGTGGGGGCTCGAGGAATCTGCCCAGCTCAGGAGGGGCTGCCTGGGAGGGGAGGGGGCCCGGGAGCGCTGGGGCAGCCCAGTGCTGCCTTCGCTGTATCCTGAGGCCAGAGCCTTTCTGGTCCCCAGGGCTTCCTGGGGAGGAGGTGGTGGTTTCCACACACTGGACCAGGTCCCTGCTCTGCGCAGCCTGCCACGCTGGGATGCGCGGGAGGGGACAGTGTGTGTGTGCATGTGTACACTGTCTGCGTGTGTATCTGTGTGCGCATGTGTTTGTAGGGATACGGGTACATGCATTTGTGGGCATGTGCATATATGAGTATCTGTGTGTGTGTTTTTGCTGCTTCTGGGGCCTCAGATTCACATGCCTGTGGCCCAGAAACAGCCTCTGAAGGGCTCCTGACCACCCTGCCCTCTACCCTGTCTGCCCACACCCCTATGCTGGGCATCGCCCCCTTGGGAGCCTTACTCTAGACCAATCTCCACAGTGACCCTTCGGGCCCTGGGGTCATGTGTAGTGGAAAGAATGAGCCTGTGTATGGAAACAGGAGCGGAGCCGGGAAGACCTGTGTCTTCTCTTCCTTTGGGGAGGAGCACCCACACTGGGTCTGTCCCAGGCCCTGAGCCAACATCTTTTTAAGCGTTATCCTGAGAACTGAGTTCTGAAGAAACACAGTGAGTCTGGAGACTCACTGCCTGCAGGAGCATAGAGCCCGGCCTGAGCTCTGACCTGCAGCGGGGAGGGCCCCGGGCAGCGGGCACACCTCAGCGGGATGCTGGAGGAGCTGGTTCCAGGCTCAGCTCAGCCAGGGACCGACTGGGGGGCCTCAAACAAGTCACTTTACTTCTGGGGCCTCAGATCATCAGTTGCAGCTGCCAGTGTTCAGCGATTCTTCAGGTTGTCTGCTCACTGTACCTTCTGTAACTCTAAACAGAGTCTCATCCGATCGAGATTCTGTTTTCACGTTTATCAAGCACGCACTCGTTGTGTGCCAGGCACAGAACTGGGAGCTGGGAAATAAAAATGACAATGGCAAGAATAACGACAGCCATAGAGGCAGCTGAGGCTTGCAGGGCACCTGCTCCGTGCAGGGCAGATTCGTACAGCGATCAGGACCTGAACTCTCTCTGCACGATGCCCACTCTCCTGTGTTTTGGGGTTCCTGACCTTAATTGTAGCCTCAACTCACAGCCTAGTCCGGGGGGAGACATGATACACCCAGACAACCCCATAGAACATTTAAATCCAGTGCTAAGAAAGAGGGCTTCCCAGGTGGCAGTAGTGGCAAAAGAATCCACCTCCCAGTACAGGAGACGTGGGTTCCATCCCTGGGTGGGGAAGATTCCCCTGGAGGACGGCGTGGCAACCCCCTCCAGTATTGCTAAGGAAGATGCACCGTAAGTTCCTTCGGGGGAACAGAGGCAGACCCGGGGTCCATCTTGGGGTTGAGGAGAGCTTTTTGGGGGGCCATCTCTACCTGTGCTGAGTTGTCAAGTGGGGTGGGAACCAGGCTGGCAGGGGAGGGTGGGAGGGCATTCCAGGCTGAGGAAGGCCTCTGAGGCTGGAAACGCCATGAGAGCTTGGGAGGCTAAAGCAGTAGAGTTTAAAGCACAGCGGGGAGGGGAGGTAGGGGAGGGCAGAGGCCAGCTTGGGGCCCACCAGGGGAGCTGGACTTTTGCCCCGTGTCTTTCGTGCCTCAAGGCAGGAGCCCTGGGTGTTTCTTTGGTTTTTCGGTTGCTGGTCTCTCTACTGCGCTAGGAGAAGAAATTCGGTTAAGAAGTTCAGGCCCCTTCACTTCTCAGAGATCCTTGTCTAAGCTCACTTGCAGAAAATCCTCAAACATGGCTGATTCCTTCCCTGTGGAATCCAGGAGGCTCCCAGCTCCATGTGGTACCTCCCCCTCTCTTTGCAGGGGACTTGACCCACCCCTGTCCTAATGTGAGACCAAAATAGCAGGGAAGGTGGGCAGCTGGCAGGGGGCTGAGGCCCCAGATGCCATTGGATGGGGGTTGGCCGGCCAACAAAGAGGTCAGGACGGAGTGATGGATGGGCGAGCGCAGGCCAGCGGAGGCGGGGCCCGGCCATGGGGGTGGGGCCGCGCAGAGGCTCTGATTTCACAGACCTGCCTCCCAAATGCCTCCAAACAGCTGACAGCCACGGAAAGCGGATGAAACGGGATTAGAGCATCCTTTTCCAAAGCGAGCAGGGACCGCAGAGCGTGACAATACGGTCCCTGTCCCGCTGGCTTCGCGGCTTATTCCCCCGGCCTGGAACCATCTCTCCCCAGGGGCCTGGGGCCAGGGGAAGGGGGAGGGAGGCCTGCGACTCACTGGCGTCTCCAGGGAGACAGGCTCGGAGCCAGAGAGGGCCTGGGCTGGCGGGGAGTGGGTTCCTCCAAAGGTCAGCTTGTCCATCTTCCGGCCCCCTGCCCAGCCGCAGGATTATGGGGATCTTTTTCAGGGAAAACTAGCCTTGCTGTTTTTTAACCCAGCCCTCACTTAACTCCGCAGGAGAACGTCTCCTGAGTAAACTGTCCCAGGCCACCAGGAAGCCACATTGGGGACCGAGTGGGCCTGGGGGGGTGGTTCACAGACACGGGGCCTGAGAGCCAGGATGGCTGGCTTGCACGACCTTGAGCAGAGGAAAAGGCGCCCTGTGCCTCAGTTTTCATCTATAAAATGGGGTCATATTTCCTCCCTTGTTAGTAGAAGAACGCACAGCACAGCGCCTGGTATGTAAGAAGCACTGCTGCTGTTACTGCTCCAATTATTATTATTATTATTATTACTATTTGGCTGGCTGGTCCTCTGGACTCCCAGCACTCCAGGAGTCCAGCTGGAGTGAGGGTGCTGACCTGGGACAGCCTTCAGACCCCACCCCCGACTCCAGTCTTGTCATCACCAATTGAACCCCTCCTCTCAGCTTCTCCTCTGTCCCCACCCAACACGGGTCACAGGGTCCCAGAGAGGGACGGTGGGACCCCGCCTGGGCCCACTTGGAGCCACACTTACTGCTGGGTCACGGCCGTCGCAGCCTTGTGTGTGTCTTCCCCGCTGGAAGAGGCTGCGGCAGGGTAAGAGGAATTGATGTTTATTTTGATAACGAGTTCTCAATGCGTTTGCAAACTAATAAAATCAACTCATTAGGCTGCATGTTTAATTCACAACTGTACTGTGGGGAGACTCCCCTGGTGGCTGACGGGTAATACGAGCTCCCTCCTGAGATGGGGGGGTGGTGGTCTGCGGTATTTAAAGTCTCCGTGACCAGCATATGGTGAAGTCCTGCCCCTCCCCTACCCCACACAGGGTCTGGAATCCTAAGGGCAGCAGTGGGCACCTTGTCCCGCAGGTCCTGGCCCCAGAGACACCTCTGTCTGCCCCGGGGAGCATGGGGCATCTTCCTCCAAGTGGGCTTTGGGAAGTGGAAGCTGGGGAGAGGCAGGCCTGTCCCCCTGCAGAGTTGGCCAGGACTTGGTCCCTTGGGGTGAGTGGTGAATGGTGGACCCCAAGGCTGAAGTGGACACAGGGGCCCCTGTCTGAGCCCTGACCTTGATGGGGTCTTTCTGGCCCTACCCTCCGGAGAAGAGTAGGCCAGCCCAGGGAGCGATGGCGTCAGGATCACCAATTTACAGACAGGGGGTTCTGAGGCCCGGAGAGACTCAACAGTTGACACAAGCTGCCACCCATCTGTGACACACACGACTCGAGCCTCCATCCACTGACCACGTGTGCTGTGGCCACGGGGGGCCTGGCGCTGGGTCTCCAGGGTGCCAGGGGTCCAGCAGGGAGGGGCGCCGTCCCAGCCCTTTCTGGCAGCAGGGAGCCCCGGCGGCCCTGGGGAGGCACAGGCAGGTCAGGGCAGGCCTGACCAGGCCAAGGAGAGAATGCTGGGCCCAGCGCGGCCCCCAGGAGAGTGCTGGGTGCCAGGGGGTTGGCCGGGGGCCGGTCAGTCCAGAGAAAGGTTTCCAGAGAAGCTGGGGTCACAGCCTGGCCTCTGTCACAGCCCCAGAGCCAGGGAAAGGGCGGGACAGAGCCCAGAAGCCTGAACCTGAGTGAGGGGTCTTTGCTTTTCCATGGTGTCGGGGGGCAGAGATGATCCAGAGCCCCCTCCTTGGGCCCCGACTCTGAGGGGAAGGGGCTGGAGGAGAACCGGGAGCTCACCCCCATGCCGCACAGAGGCCTTGACCTTGACCTTGACCGCATCGGAGCTGCTCTGAGCGGACTCGTGCGTAATCACGGCGGGACCATGGCTGGGCATGATTTCTAGTAAAATGCAGTTTCCGTCTGAGCAGACGATAGAGAATTCACACCTGCAGCAGATCTCGTGTTCTTTGGAGAGTTTTACCACGTTTCTGACAGATCCTCGTGTTTATCCTGAGGAGGTGGGGCCCACATCCCCACTGCAGGCTGTGTCCCCCTCCCGTCCCCCCGTCTGACACACACACACACGTGTACACACGTGTACACATGCCTCCCAGACCTTCCTGGACACACAGGACACACACGATGTACCCATACGCCCTAACACAGGCGTGTCACGTAGACATGCGCGTGCACACCAGCTCACGCTTCACACACATTTGTGCGTGAACACACACCTGTGCACACGCCACCCGCTCCACTCCAGCCCC